>NC_066584.1:184885939-185192883 GCF_024323335.1 Lathyrus oleraceus | reverse complement strand
AGGTTTCCAATAGTCATAGTTAGATCCATCCAAAATTGGTGGCCTGTGGACATATCCTCCATCTCTCTCCATGGTACAAGAAAGAATCATCCCTAGATCTCACCCAGAACCAGAGCAGGATGGCTTCTCTGATACCAATTGAAATTCTGGTATCAGATGAGATGTCGAAGGTAATGTCATGACACTAATATCTGAGTAAAACAAACAGGATAAAGATAAAGAATAGTAATGCAAGAGACACAAGCAATTGTTAACCCAGTTCGGTGCAACTCACCTACGTCTGGGGGCTACCAATCCAGGAAGGAAATCCACTAAATAGAATCAGTTCAAAGACTCTCAGTACACTCCACAAGTTACAGTCTTTTTCACCTAATCTCTACCCGTATGATTTCTACCTAAGAACTCTTAGATATGAGATCCCACTCACTCCCCCTCAATCACACCAGTGATAATAAACAAGAATTGCTTATGAACAGAAGACACTCTTCAAAGACACACACTTGATCTTACTTAGCAGCTTCAATCAAGTAGACACACACTCATGCTTAAAAGCTTTGAGTGACAAATTATAACTCACAAATCAGACCAATTCAATCATCTATGGATGAATTGAATGGCTTACAAGTCACACGACCACACAAGACACAAACCCTTATTTTCTCTTAATATTTCGTTCTATATTTCTTATGTATCAAATCGGGGTTTCCATGTCATATTTATAGAAGCATTCAGCTGGGCTTGGACATCTTGAATCCCTAAAACTATTTTCCATTCAAATCTTCTCATGACAGCTGATTAGATCTCTTTGGAAAATAAGTAAATCTGGTTGTAATTAATGATTAAATGCGTTTGTAAATCAGATCTTCAATCATACATAGATTTCCATTAAAAGCGCAATCACATAACACATAACATTCACACTGAATGTGCTGTGTACAGATGTCATGACATCGAGTCTGACATCCTGGAACAATCCTGCATAATTCCATTTTAAATATCCAGCAGGTACATAATATCAGATGTCATGAAATCGTGTATGACATCCTGAAACAATCATGCATAATTATGTTTTTAAACTCTAGCAGCTACAAGATATCTTATGTTAAGACATCACATGCAACATCTTATGAACACTCTTTGTTTTACCAAAATTGTTGCCAACACTTAGAACCAACAAAAACTAAAACAATACTAACTTCTAACCAATTAACTACTAACTTTTAATTTCAAGTCCTTTACTTTAATGCCATTTAATTTTTGTTTCTATTCACTTGCCATTGTTCATATCATTCTAACTGTTTATGTTAATGCAATTTTCACTTTGTCCATTTGGACCATATTGTGTGATATATTTTGTTTGTGTATACTTTGCTTGTTTGTGTGGTCTTTGACCATTAATGTACATAATAACAACAAAAACCCTAAAAAACTTTTGTGTGGACTGTTGGCTTGATCTTAGACAAATGGACTTAGAACTTAGGCAACATTCATATGCTAAAGGACTTGGCCAATGCCAACTTATTGAGAAACCAAGTGCTTGCAATCTGAAACTTCATCTGGTACATCATTCAAGATCCTTTTAAGTTCATCTGTAACATGATCATTATGAAGCTGTTATTTTGAACCTGTGACTTGTGGAATTCATCTGTTACATGGGCTACTTTGAAGAAGATCATGGAATGGATAAGCTTGGATGTGGCCATCTTTATTTGATGCCTTTCTCTTCAAGATAATATAATTATGCAT
Organism: Lathyrus oleraceus; assembly: GCF_024323335.1. Taxonomy (NCBI): domain Eukaryota; kingdom Viridiplantae; phylum Streptophyta; class Magnoliopsida; order Fabales; family Fabaceae; genus Lathyrus; species Lathyrus oleraceus. The sequence goes on along the minus strand of NC_066584.1, from coordinate 185,191,137 downwards.
TTGTGCATTGCCTGATTCTAAAAATCCAAGGGAATTCTGGGTTTCTATTGACATTCTTGTCTATTGGATTGCTACCCATTTGGTCAGATCTTTTCAACTCTAAACTTTTAATTTTGTACATAGGATAGTCTCTTCATCTTCTCCCTATTTCTTTAATTTCAAAAATTTCTCCCTCCATTTTTTAAAATCTTCTTTGTGTGAACTACTTTTGTTCTAAATTTTGACCACTTTGCAAAAAAAGGATAGAAACTTTGGTCGTATGCCATTTCATTTTCAAACTTCTTTTCTTAAATCAAGCTTGTAAATAAATTTAACTATACTTGACCTAAACTTTCAAAAATCCCAAAAGAACTAACTCATTCAAACCATTTTTAGGCCTTTGTGCCTTTCAAACTTAAATTTTGTTAAAAGTAATGCGTCCACTTTGAAATTTGTATCACGAACAACGAGGTTTTGATCCCTCATTTTTATGTTGGTACGTAGGCACAAGACCGAAGGTCTTTTCAAACACAAAAATATAATTAATGAATTCTTTTCTCGTCTCCCCATTTTATTTGTTTATAAACATCACTTTATACCAAGTACATATGCATACAAAAAGGGCTCCCTGGGAGTACCTAGGACACTTTGGGTGCTAACACCTTCCCTCTGTGTAACCAACCCCCTTACCTGTAATCTCTGGCATTTTATTGGTTTTGATTTGAAAACTTCTTACTTCTGGGTTTTGTTCGTACTTTTTACCTTTTCCCTTGGAAACAATAAAAGCGTGGTGGTGACTCTTGTTACTTGATCTCTAACTTGTCAATAGCTCGATGATCATGAAGTTACCGCTATAATTACACATCATAAGTCTTCTCCCTACAGACCCAAGATGAATGGGGGTTGTTGAAGCTGCAAATAAGAATATCAAGAAAATCATTTAGAAGATGGTGGTAACCTACAAAGATTGGCATGAGATGCTCCCATTCGCTTTGCATGGGTACCGTACATCCGTCCGCACTTCAATAGGGGCAACCCCTTTCTCACTTATTTATGGTATGGAAGTTGTGCTCCCCGTGGAGGTTGAGATCCCGTCACTGCGTGTCTTGATGGAAGCCAAGTTGACTGAAGCTTAATCGTGTCAGACCAGATATGATCAGTTGAATTTAATTGAAGAAAATAGGTTGACTGCCATGTGTCATGGTCAGTTGTATCAGCAGAGAATGAAGAAGGCATTTAATAAGAAGGTCAAGCCTCGTGTGTTCAGAGAGGGTGACCTCGTGCTCAAGAAGATTTTATCTTTCAAACCAGATACTAGGGCCAAATGGACTCCTAATTATGAAGGTTTGTATGTTGTTAAGAGAGCATTTTCAGGCGGTGCTTTGATTCTTATAACTATGGATGGTGAAGAGTTCTCTCATCCTGTGAATGTCGATGTAGTCAAGAAATACTTCGCCTAAAAAGAAAAGAACAACTCACTAAGTAGAAAAACCGAAAGGGCGACTTAGGCAAAAATGAGCGTCTTGGTGGATTAAAAACCCGAAAGGGCAATCTACGAAAAAGTTAAAGACATAAAATAGAAAACTTATCCCGATAGATTGAGTACCCCACCTTGGGGAAATCTAGGAAAAATGAGGGATTATGGCAAGTAATTGCATTCGGTTGGTCCTAGTCATAGAGGCAGTTTTGAGCAAGCCATTTGGTTCGGATTCGTTATTCTCAACCAAAGCCAAGAGCACAATGGATATTGAAGTGGGTAGGGAGAGCAATGATCATTGTATTCAATGTAGCCCTTTTCCATATAAATTACCATTTTCAACTTTTGTAAAGATCTATGGAGTCTTGTCATTTACAGACTACCATTCTATTAAATAAAGTTGAGTTTTTTATCCAATTATTTCTACTCTTATTTATTTCAGCTAAATAAAATTGAATTTTTATGATGATAATTTTGAAAGGAATTAATAAATTAAAATCATTTTTTCTTAACAATATAAAAACAATTACTTTAAAAGCAATCGATTTCAGCAAAGAATATCAACAACAGTCTGAAAATAGGTAAGTCTTGACATGCGAAGCCTTATTGGTCTTCCCCAAGCAGTTGATTTTGTAATACTTCCCAAATGATCCATCATTTGTTCCCCAGCAGAGTGGAGTTGGTGATCCGTCCCTTTTGCAAATTTTCCCAAATGAGGTTAATGCTCACATCCTCAGCAGTTTGTCTAGATCCTCCATGCAAAGTTTTACCTCTTGTTCCCCCGACGGAGTTCATCTTCAGACGTGACAATATTGTTTCTGAGCAATATTTGATTTGCTCCCCTGCGAGGTTGTCTCCCATTTGATATGGTTTTGGCCTAAAATTCCCGCAGAGTTGAATCCCCATCATGTTTTCTCCAGTCGGTGTTTCCCTCTTGTTGAGATTAGCCAAGTGTTGCAGTGGTGATTCAGATTTGTGATATTTATATCCTTCGCGATTGTTTTGTCAGCATAATCATCAATCATATACATACACATTCATATATCAGATATTTAATTATACATTTTATTGCATTTGATTCCTTATTTCTGATCCCCTGCTATGGTGATATTATTTCCCTATGCAGATTTAGTGTGTCTGTCCTCCTTCAATAGTATAGTGTCAGCCCCTTAAGCAGAAAAAGTTTAACCTTTCTCATTCCCCACTGAGTTATTTCCTCGTGGATGATTATTATTTCAGTTTCCTCCCTTGTTAATTATCTAGATGGAACCACTCCTCTTGAGTTATGTCCTAATTGGGCCGAGTCTTTGTTGATCGTTTCTTTATAGCTCTTACCTAGATAGATATGTTTGGTCCCTTGAGAGTCCATTACCCAGTAACTGGTAATATTCCTCTCGATTTTTGAGTACTTTACTTTCGCCCAATATCCGGTAAAAGTAATATACTTCCTTTACTTTCTTTAGCGGATTCGTTTTGACGTTTCCCCATGCAATCTATCCTTGATATGTTCATCCTAACTGATAACATATATTCTCCCTTTGTGGTATTCTACCCAGTAAAAAGGTAGTTGTAATCCCTATTTCATTCCCCAAAGAGTTAATGCTTGATATGTTCATCCTAACCGGTGACGATTTTTCTCCTCTTTGGTATTCTATCCAGTAACTGGTAGATATAAATCCTACTTCTACCTTCAAAGTTAATCCTTGATATGTTCAGCCTAACCGATGACGATTTTTCTCCCTTTTGTGGTTTTCTACCCAGTAAAAGGTAATTATAAGTCCTATTTTCCCTGCTGAGTCTATCCTTGATATGTTCATCATAACCGATGACGAATATTCTCTTTTTGGTATTCTATCCAATAACTGATAGATATAATTCTTATTTTTTCCCGGTAGTCTATCCTTGATATGTTCATCCTAACCAATTACAAATATTCTTCCTTTTGTATTTATCCTTGATATGTTCACTTTAACCAGTGACAGATGTTCTCTCTTTGGTCTTCTTCCCAGTGACAGGTAGTTATAAATCCTATTTTCCCCAGCAGGTCATTCTTACCCAGTAACCGGTAACGAATACACCTCCGTTTTCTCAATGAGTCATCCTTGATATGTTTACCCTAACCGGTAACGGATGTCCCTCTGTCAGGGCATATTATCTTCCTACCCAGTAACTGGTAATAGATAATATACTTCTGGTACTCCTGTGTTGAAGTTCATTCTTACCTAGTTGAGTTTGAGTGCATATTTCCTTAGTGAAGTCGCCAATACCCTATTTGGTTCAGGTATTTCAGTTTTGTTCTGATCTACCCGTTTCCACTGCAGATTTTCCGTTATCCCCAACCGAGTATTTCCATCGATTTATTTTCATGGAATTCCTATCGTGTCTCCATCAGTTTTCAAGTCATAGCCTGGCCTATGCATAACCACTTACCCCCTAGAGTCTCTGTCTCCTCAGTGAGTTTTTCCTTATGCTCCTGTGGACTTTCAGTCTCTCTGGATTCTTTTTCCATATGCATCATGAGGTCTTTTAGGGATCAAAATTTGTTTCTATATTGTTATTTAAGTCCATTTTGCTGAGTTGATACGAAGATTTTAACCTTCACATCCTCAGCCAGAATATCCTTAAATAGGGGCAGCTGTAAGACCCCAATTTTGACCCTAAGATCCCTCATGCTATCTCATCATTTGTATTGGCTTTGGGATCAAACCTTGGCAACCCCTTTACCCCTTATTCATTGGGTTTGCATTGGGATAGGTCACCAAACACATTTGATTGTATCATACTTTGTTTTTCATTATTTACTAAACAAAATGCCAAAAATATGTCTATGTATAGTTTGTTACTTTTGTAAGTAGCGTGTGTGTTCACCCATGCCCCATCAAGCTCATATCTAGGGTTTAAGACCCTTAATGCAATGATATCAATCAAGATATGGTTTAAATTGCTTCTATACATCATATATGGATCCCCATGGTCTTCACATACCATTTTGATCAATAATTCATCAAGAATTTGAAGCTTGTTTTCCTTGGAAGCCCTAGTTCATCTAGGTATCTTGTGTGGCTTCCTCAACAAGTTTCTTCAACATTTGATCAAATATATCAAGGTATACTTCATACTCCATCATCTTACACATATATGATCCTCCATGAGTCCCAAATATGAATAGAGTGTCAAGTTTGCAAGTTGGTTCATGGTGGTTGACCAGAGAAAGTTAAATGGTCAAAACTGAGGTTCCCTAGACCTTATCTCCTACAATTTTTGTCATATGAAAATTATTCCAAGAGAAATGTTACTCCTTATGACATTTCAAACAACTTTCATGTTGAAGTAAAGATCTATTTTTTCTTGGAAAGTCACTTTTTATAGTGAAAGATTATAGGTCATTTTGTCTGAACCCTAGTTAGAAGGTCAACTTCCAAGGACCATAACTTGCTCGATATTTATGAGATGAAATACATTCAAGTTCATGATAAAATTCAATGTTTCTTTTTCAACTTTTATGTTTGTAAGAAGTTCAAATTCAACTTGCAAATGCATGTGCCAAGACGAAACATTATAGGCCACTTTGGGCCATTACCATTGAACAAGTGATTTTCCTCAATTTCTAAAATGCATAACTCCTTCATGTCAAATTCAAATGAGGTCAAATTTGTGACCAAATTGAAGAGGTTTGAAAGAGATACAACTTTGATGAAGGAACGTTTTCCATTTGAAGTCCATAGCAAAAGTTATTCAAGGTGGAAGAAGTGAACATTTGGCTTGGTACTTAGAAAATTTTCAAATATGTTTGATTTTACAAACTTCCACCTCAAAATTCATCATGATATAAGATTAAAATGGGAAAGTGTTCAACACTAAATTTGTTCCCCTTGACCTCACCTTTCCAAAAATTCCAAGATCATCTGATTTGGCCAAAGAATGAAGGACTTGCGCATGGGTTCTTTTCAAGGGACCAATTGGATGAATTTCACCTTCACATTTCAAATTCAAATGCATGGCCACATGACATGATTTCAGCACGATACACAAGCAATTTTGGACCTGAATACATCACTTGATGAGCCTCTGACACGCCCATGCAAGCATTCAATGAAAATTTCTAAATTTGGAAAAATTTGGAAGTGTGTGGAAATGAATCACATTGGCTATAAATACAACCCTCATGGCTCAGAATTGAGGACCTCATGCCCAAGCTTTGAACCTGCAATCCAAACCCTCACAATTAAAGGATAATCTTGAAGGTTTTCATTTGAAAATCGAGCTTCAAATCTTATTATGTTTTGAGATTGAAACTCCAAGAGTTAAAGCCTCTCTTTGATCTTAATCGCCTCCTACAAGCTTCTGAAGCCAAGCCAAGAACAATTGGGATCAAGATCAAGCAAGGTTGAAGCTCATTCGAAGGTAGTTTTTCAGAATTTTCATCTCTTCAAATCTCCCTCAATTCTTCACTATTCTTTGTGATTTTTGGTTGGTGAAGTCCTACCAATATAGGTAACAAGATTGAGTTGCTTTGAGGTCAAATCGAAGCAACTCAGTTCATGATCCTCAAAATTCGAATCCCTATGTCTTTTTATATACTTGGAATTGGAGCATATTGAGGCCAAATTCGAACTCCTGGGCATTTTTTCTTTAAATCCATGTCCTTGTTTTTCATTTTAGTGGTGGTTGGTGGTGGACCAGTCCGGTGAGGTCCACCGGAGAAGACAATTGGAGCCCTAGCTCCGGGTGGTGTGGTGGCATGCTCCTATCCATCAGATCTTCTGCCAATCTTCTAATCATGGCCTTCGCTTCTGATTACCATGCGTGTACACGCATTGACTGTGGTACATGATGAAGCGCATGTTTTGGCCATCAGATCTGCCACCTCAACTAATGAGGGAGATCTGATGGCCCTTGTTTTTTGGTATTTTCTGATTTTTCATTTAATTGCTTTATTTTGTTTAATTCATAATAATTTCATTTTTAATCCAAAAAATATGGGACTTTCACCAAAAATCTTTAAATACTTTTCTATTTCATTTTCTGAATTAAAATTATTTTTTGGATTAATTTTGATATTTTTCATGAATTAAATGTTTTTATGCATATTTTTAATTGTTAAAAATACTTCTAACTTTTCTAAAATGATGATTTTTTTTGTCTAAGGTCCTTTGACCTTGTTTTACCTAGGATAAATCTCTTGGCCATTTATTTGGTGTTTTGAAGAGGTTTTAGGTTTTGACCAAACTAATTTGTATTTTAATGTATTTTTAAATTGATTAATTATGTAAAAAATTATGTTGAGCCATTTTTATGGTCTTGTGATGTTTGAATATTTATTTGGGCCTTGGTCAAGGTTGATTTGACTTTTGTTGGATTAAAATCCTTGGATTTAGGGGATTGATGAAATGTACATTTCATCTCCCAAAATGAATGAATGATTTTAGTTTGATAAAATTCCTCCCATGACCAATTTGTGTTTCTCTCATTCCCCTCCACCTTCATCTTCATCCCTATTCTTTTCCATTCCTTCCATTGACCAATGAAATCTAAAATATTCTAAGGCTAATTGGTTCATCAATAACCTTGTGTCAAATGAACCAATACAAGTATGGATGAGATAGGTTCATCTCTCTTGATCTTTTCTTTTAGTGTGTGGTATGTTTTAGGAGTTTGGTTCATTATACCAAATCTCTAACATGCATTAACACCTAAATTTTATTGCCCGACCTCAGATAGTTGTGACTTCTACATAAGTCCAATTGCGATTGCTTAACATAGAGCTAAATTTGACCCTAAAGGCACAACATTCTAGTAAGTGAAATTGTAAGTCTATCATCCTTCATGGTATTGTATGGAAACGTGGCCTTTTTTCCTTCCTATGGAAGATGTCTTGGTTCAAGGATCTATGCTTGTGAATGGATAGTTGAGTGTTCTCCAAAGAATGACTTAATCAATTAAAAAAATGCAAAAACACTACTAATATTCAATTAATCTTGACTAACATTTGACTAACTCTTATTAATATTGCTTTACTTTCAAGTCATTTACTTTATGCAATTTAATTTTTAGTCATTTTTTCATTCATTGCCATTTACATTTCATTTAACTTGTTTATGTTTATGTCATTTTCACTTTGCTCATTTGAGCCATATCTTGTGATTGTATATATTTTTGTTTGTGCATTTTGATTTTTGTTTGTGGTCTTAGGACCTTTAAACACCTAATAAACAACAAAAAACCCTAAAAAATGTTTGGTGGACTGTTGGTCTTGATCTGAACTTCTAGACTTAGAACTAGACACATTCCCTGTGCAAAAAGGACTTGGCCAATGCCAACATTCTGAAATCAAGTTATTGTGAACTGAGTCTTCATCTTATGCAAGTCTTGGGATGTGTTTGAGCTTATTTGATACATTATCTTGGTGCAAACTGTTATTTTAATCTCGTGTCCAATGCTTTATTCTGAGTTGATCAAAGAGTATTTCATCTGATACATGAGAAGACAAAGAAGACTGCTAACTATGGGATTTTCTTGCTTGGATGTGGCTATCTTTATTTTATGACCTTCATCTTCATGATGTCTGATATTGCTAATTTCCTGATTGATTATTGCTTGATTCCAAGTCCAAAGGGAAAGTGGGTTTTCTATATGACATACTTGTCTGTTGGATTGCATCCAATTGGTCAGATCTTTTCAACACTTAACTTTTAATTTTATGCTAAGGATTAATCTCTTCGTCTTCTCCCACTTCTTAAATTTCAAAATCTCTCCCCTTTTTCAAAAACTTTCTTTACTTGTGATTTCAAACTTAGACCTTATTTCAAATATAAACTTTGGTCTTATGCCATTGAATCTTTGAATTTCTTTTTCTTAAATCAAACTTGTAAATAAATCTAATCATATTGACTTAAAATTTCAAAAGACAAAAAGAACTAACAATACCATTCAAACCTTTGGCCCCTTTGTGCCCTTCTCAGTTAAATTTTTGTTAAAAGCAATTCACCAACTTTGAAATTTTTACCACGAACTACGAGGTTTTGATCCCTCATTTTTATGTTGGTACGTATGCATAAGCCTGAAGGTCTTGTAAAACACAAAAATATAATCAATGAATTGTTGTCTCATCCCCACACTTTATTTTTTCTCAAATATCTTTTATACCACAAACACATACACACATAAAAAAGGGTTCCCTAGGAGTACCTAGGACACTTTGGGTGCTAACACCTTCCCTCTGTTTAACCAACCCCCTTACCTGCAATCTATGGCATTTTATTAGTTTTGATTTGAAAACTTTTTATCTTTTGGGTTTTGTTCATACTTTTCCCTTTATCTTTGGAAACAATAAAAGCGCGGTGGCGACTCTGGTTTTATTAATGTTAATCTTATCCATAGCTTGATGGTCATGAACTTACTGCTACAAAACCTCTCCTTCCGTCCGGTGCGATTATTGTGTGAACCTATAAACAAAAAGAAATGAACCACACCAAAACAACTGAAATCGTTAGATTTAAGCCGTGTGGGTTTGCTCCCACGAAGCGCCGCGTTTAACATCGCATGGCTCAACGGTCGTCCGTCTTATCCTCTGAGATGAACATTGTCTATCAACCCACTCTCCTGCCCTTTGTAGTAATGTTTCAATCTTTGTCCGTTCACCTTAAATGTGTCCCTGTTACTTTGATTTTTAACTTCTATTACTCCATGGGGAAATACTCTATGAACCAAAAACAGACCGGACGATCTGGATTTCAACTTTCCCGGAAAGAGCTTTCACCTCGAATTGAACAAGAGTACCAACTGCCCCTCCACAAACTCCTTTCTATGGATCTTTTGATCATGTCGTTTTGTTATCTTCTCTTTATAGAGTTTGGCGTTCTCATAAGCTTGATTCCTAAACTCTTCTAGCTCATGGAGTTGAAGAATTCAGGATTCATCAGCTTTGGCAAGATCATAATTTAAGAATTTGGAAGCCTAGAACGCTTTGTGCTCCAACTCGAGTGGCAAGTGACAGGCTTTACCATAAACTAACTGATAGGGGGACATACCTATGGGTGTTTTGAATTCTGTTTTGTATGCCCATAGTGCATCTTCCAGCTTCATTGCCTAGTCTTTTCGAGATACGCAGACAGTCTTTTCCAAGATTTGCTTTATCTGTTTGTTGGACACTTCGACCTGGCCACTCGTTTGAGGATGATATGGGGTGGCGATCTTGTGTTTAACATTATATTTCTTCAGCATATTTTCCATTAGTTTGTTTAAGAAATGATTACCTTCATCACTGATAAGTGCTCTCAGCAATCTAAATGTCGATAAAATATTATTCTTCATAAAAGTCACTACCACTCTAGAATCATTAGTGGGTAATGCCACCGCTTCCACTCACTTTGACACATAATCCACTGTTGCTAAGATGTAATTCTTTCCAAATTAGGGTGGAAGCGGTCCCATGAAGTCTATTCCCCACACATTAAACAATTCGACTTCCAGCATAGCATTCTGCGACATTTGATTTCTCTTAGAAATATTGCATGTTCTTTGACATCTGTCGCACCCCTTGACTATGTCTTGGGCATCTTTGAACGATGTGGGCCAATATAGACCCGACTGAAGGACTTTAGATGTTGTTCTGTCACCACTGAAGTGTCCTCCATAATCCGAGTCATGACAGGCTCTAAGCACATCCCTTTGTTCCTCCTCCAGGATGCATCTTCTGACTAGCCCATCTACTCCTCTCTTGTATAGGACTGGGTCATCGCACAAGTAGAACCTGCAATCATGAACAAACTTTTTCCTCTTGTTAGAATCAAAATCATTAGGGATTACACCACCTACCAAATGATTCACATAGTCTATGAACCACAGGATACCAATGACAGCTAAGATGTGTTCATCTGCAAACTCATCCTTTATTGGGTTTCTTGTCTTCCGTTTCTTCAATTGGCGACATTCAAGACAAATGATCGGCTACAATGTTTTCATATCCCCTTTTGTCCCTAATCTCCACATCAGATTCTTGGAGGAGTAGGATCCACCTCAGAAGCCTTGGCTTAGAATCCTGTTTAGCAAATAAATATTTCAAAGCAGCATGGTCAGTATAAACGACATCCTTTAATCCTAATAGGTATTGCCGAAATTTGTCAAATGCATAAACCACGGCCAATAACTCCTTCTTAGTAGTTGCATAGTTCATCTTTACAGGGTTCAACACATGACTAGCATAGTAAATAACATGTAGCAACTTCTCTCTTCATTGTCCTAGAACTGCCCCTACAACAATATCACTAGCATCACACATGATCTCAAACGGAAGAGACCAATTTGGGGCAATAATAATCGGTGCTGATACTAATTTGTTTTTAATGTCTCAAAAGCGATGGTTCATTCTTCATCGAATGCAAAAGCCTTATCCTTGACAAGTAGAATGGTCAGCGGTTTGGCTATTTTAGAGAAATCTCTTATGAACCTGCGGTAAAAACCCGCGTATCCTAAGAAACTCTTGATACCTTTCTCATTAACCGGAGGCGGGAGTTTAGATATCACCTCCACTTTGCTTGGTCAACTTCAATTCCCTTGTAGGAAATTTTGTGACCCAAGACTATTCCTTCTCGCACCATGAAATGACATTTCTCCCAGTTCAGGATTAAATTTGTTTTCTAGCACCTGTCTAAAACAAGAGAAAGGTTAGTTAAACAATTATCAAACGAGGATCCAAAGACCGAAAAGTCATCCACGAACACTTCCATATACTTTTCAAGCATGTCAGCGAAGATGGAAGTCATGCAACGTTGGAAAGTGGTTGGACATTACACATCCCGAATGGAATTCTTCTGTATGCAAATACACCATAAGGGCATGTTTATGTTATCTTCTCTTGGTCTTCCAGAGCAACAACAATATGATTATACTCGGAGTATCCATCTAGAAAATAGTAGTAGTAATGACCGGCTAGCCTCTCCAACATTTGATCAATGAATGGTAACGGGAAATGGTCCTTTCTAGTCGCGATGTTTAACATCATGTAGTCAATACACACGTGCCAACCTGTAACTGTCTTTGTAGGGATTAACTCATTCTTCTCGTTTCTTATGAGGGTGGTCCCTCCCTTTTTGGGGACCACATGCACCGGACTCACCCATGGGTTGTTAGATATAGGGTAGATAAGACATGTGTCTAACAATTTCACCACTTCTTTCCTAACCACTCCTTTCATTGTTGGTTTAAGTCTTATTTGAGGTTGGACCACCAGCTTGTGATCGTCTTCCATGAGAATTTTATGCATGCACACTATGGGGCTAATACCTTTCAAGTCCTCAATTTCCCATCCGATAGCATTTTTGTATTTTTTCAGGACTTGGATTAGCTTTTCTTCTTGGATACTCTTGAGGCTCGAATTTATTATGGTCGGGCATTTACCTTCAGAATCGAGAAAGACATATTTGGGATTCTCGGGAAGTTGTTTCAACTACGTCCCCTTCTTGGACTCTTTATTCTCCTCACATGATTGAGGTAATCGTAAATCTTCCCACCGGTGTGATCGAGATCCTTTCCAAGGGGGTTGTGCATCCATCATAGCCAGCACTTCGGATTCCCCGTTGTCCACTTCTTTATCACCGTCAAAAATGGACAAACTCAACACTCTTTCCAAAGGTAACTGCGGTGCATTCAAAGGACTATGATACGTAATCACTTGATCCAGAACCTCTATAGTATGACTGGTGCAAATATCGTTTTTGTATTTCATGGTGTTTCGAACATCAATTTTTAATTACTCATCATAAACCTTCAAAGTCATAGTACCTTCCTCTATTTTGATCAAGCATCTTCCCATCTCTAAAAAGGGTCTTCCAAGAATGAGAGGAATCTCTTCATCCTCGGGCATTTCTAGAATCACGAAATCCACCGGGAATACAAACTTGTCAATTTCCACTAAAACATCTTCAACAATACCATAAGGTTTCTTAACCGAATGATCGAAGAATTGGAATGTCATCCTGGTATCTTGCACAACCCTTATACCCAGTTTCTTGTAAATGGATAACGCGATGAGACTCACACTGGCTCCTATATCAATAAGAGCTTTTTTGAATGACATATCTCCAATGGTGCAAGGAATAGTGACGTCACCTCGATCTTTCTTCTTCATTGGGATCTTCATACCCTGCAAAATAGCATTACAAGTTTCGGTTAGAATAATCGGGTTAGCGTCGATGCTACGCCTCTTAGAAATGATGTCCTTCATGAACTTGGCATAGATAGGCATTTGTTCAAGTGCTTCCAAAAGCGGAATGTTGATTTCTAGCTTCTTGAACAACTCTGGGAACTTCTCAAAGTTTTTCTCATGTTGCCCCTTTTTCTTGTTTCTGGTGGGAAAGGGAAGCTTAATGACCGTCTTAGGTTCAGTGACTTTTTCTTTCACCACTTGTTTTGGTGCAAGCAATTCTTCCCTCACAACTTCATTTTCTTTGATCTCAATATCCACTTCGATCAATTGATCTTCATCTTCAGTTGTCTCCTCAAGTACTTCATGAGATTTACCGCTTCATGTTGTCACATCACTCACATTATTATGCTCTCTAGGATTTGTCACAGTTGCACTAGGTAGAGCACCTTGTGCTTGAGAACTCGAGGCTAATTCCTGTGCTATTTGACCCATTTGAACTTCAAGATTTTTTATGGATGCGGTAATGTTTTTCTGATTGTTTCTGGTTTCTTCTTGGAATTGAACATTATAAGTTGCCATTCTTTCAATGGAAATCTCCCAATCAGCTTTCTTAGGGGCTTGTTGTTGCTCCTGTTATTGATATTGAGTTTGGTATTGACCTTGTTGAGGAGCGTTCCCTTTCTGATCTTTCCATGAGAAATTGGGATGATTCTTCCAACCCGGATTGTATGTGTTGGAATAAGGATTATTCTGCTTCAAAAATGTGATATCCTCAACTTGTTGAGGAGTTGCAAAACAATACATTGTTTGGTGCGGTCCATTACAAATCTCACAACAGACAATAGGAGTAGGTTGGACTTGTGCTACCTGTTGGGTACCTATATTCACCCTCTTCAACTTCTTCTCTACTTCAGCAGCTATAGTATCTTCTATACGGATTTTATTGGTTTCCAGCTTCAAATCGATAACCCCTTCTGGTTTACTTACACATCTGTCGTACAACTCTAAGTGCTCATTAGCAGCAATTGCTTCAATGATCTTTTTGATACCGGTGGCTGTTGAGAAATTGGTTGAGCCACTGGCTATGGTATCGATCAACTGTTTGGTCTTTATTTTGAGACCATTTACAAACATCTGCATTTGTTCTGTTGGATCCATATTATGAGTTGGGCAGGTTACCAAGACCCTTTTGAATCTTTTATAGGTATCTCCCAAAGATTCCCCATCTTTCTACTTAAAATTTAGAATTTCATACCTCTTCCTAAAAAAAACGACGCTGGAAAATACTCATTCAGGAGAGCTTTTCCATCTCTTCCCAAGATGTAATTCTACCGACTGGGAGAGAATAGAACCATTCTTCGGCTTCTTCCGCTAAGGTGAACGGGAACATTCTCAACTTCTTAGCTTCCTCCATATGACCATCAATTTTTATAGTGTTGCTCATGGTCAGAAACCTCTGCAAATGCTTGTTTGCATCTTCATTTATCTTTCTAGTGAAATGCTTTCTTTCAAGTTGATTAATAGTACTTGGGTGTAACTGGAAATTAGCCACATTCACTGGTTGGTTGACAATTGTTAATCTTCTGATTGGTGCATTTGCGCCTCCGTAGTCACCCAACAGTCTTTCTGGTGGCAGTGGGTTCTCCCCCATTATTTCGATCTCTCTCTCCAAACCTGAGTCAAAACCTGAATGAATGGACATTTGTTCTTCTTTTGTTTCCAATCTTGCTAATCGAGCTTGTCTGAGTCTTGTACACAAAGTTCTTTCAATTTCATCGTCAAAAGGAAAATCAGCTGAGGCCTTACCTTGCATACAAATATCAGACACAAATTAGTTGATAATGATCAAAATAAATAATTAAAGAACAGAGAATAAATTTTAGTTGCAGAGTAACAAAATTTCAATTGAAATAAATTTAAACTTTAGATTTGGCAGTCCCCGGCAGCGGCGCCAAAAACTTGATCGGAAAGATAGCAAGTGTACTATTTTGCCAATGCAGTAATAATAGGGACGTTTCCCAAATATCGATCTCGAGGACTGCGCAGTAATATGAGTTTAAATTGTGATTCAATTAAACAAAACGAATAGTTGAAGGTTTTTAATAAGTCACTCTCTAATGAAATTAGATGGAATACAAAAATATAGCTTTTACACAATTGGTACAATTATGCCAAGGATGGTGTATGATTATCTCCTGTAATGACCTTGAATGTATATCTCCTCAAACAGCTCAAAAATGCAATTACCAGATCTTAAAATTGTTTCTTCCTAAAACCATAGAGGGAAATCTTTGATCATTCATTCTAATCTCTAAATCCTTAGGGGATTATAATGAAACCAAGCCTTTTGAAATCACAAGATATAACTAGTAACCATAGGGTATCCCTTGTCCTAAGTGATATCTACTACAGTTTTATTGTGCAAAAACCTTAACAATTGCAATCCTGCAACTTGTTAACCATATAACAATCCTTATTTTTCTGATAACGAAAGCGTTAAAAACATTGCACAATGAAATTGAATAACAAACATAATGTTGAGGGAATTACAAATTCATAGTCATTACACGATCAAATCAGGGACACCCCCTGGCATTGGGGGGTTTAGCCACTCATATTATTCAAAGAAGATACAACATTTAATATAGACATTACAAGAACAAGAGGATTTCGTTGATCTTCAATGACATTCACTCTTGAAGGACCTCCGTCCTCCACAACTCTTGACAGTTCCAATCACAATCGTACTAATTCTTTATCGTGCAAAAAGACGATCCCGTTCTCTTTCTCCAAAAGTCCCCTATATAGTCATTCATCAATTATTTGATGTAACAAATACCCAAAATGCCCTCCGGGATCAGCAATTCCAAAAATCAAGTAAAATTAGAAGATGAGGCGTCCAAGCCAACACTGGCCGTGTCAGGAAACACGGCCGGCCGTGTTGGCTTACTGCTGCCAGCTCTCCAACACGCCCCTGCCAGGACTGCTGGCACAAGCACCCGTGTCAGCTCCCTATTTTAGCTTATTAGCCTCCTCTTCCTTCCTTCCCCTGACACGGGTCGTGTCATGCAACACGGGTGGCCGTGTCAGGGCTACCGTAACATTAAAAAATCTTCTTCCGATGATCCCAGAACGCCCAATTCCCTTGGAGAGTCTTTGGGTATTCTTGCTTGCACCTGAAACCAACCAAACTACCAAAAGGAAGCATATAATGGAGTATATTGATGAAAACCAAAGATAATAACCAAAACATAATGGAAATGCAAACATCTAATTTACTTAACAAAATAACACAAACAGGTAAAATAAGGTGTTACCGACTTTATGAATTAATGTCGAATGAGTGTCAAAAAACAAGTAGAATTGGAGACCGATCAATGCCTCCAACCCATTGGTCTGAAGATGCTCGGATGCGCTTTATTTGACACAAGCGTCGATAATATTGACCAAACTACAAGAATTTATTAGCAAAGGATTTTTCATGAGTCTTTCCAATATGAACTTAATTTTCTCTTGTTCTACATCAAAAGTCATTTTTCCTCTTTTAACATTAATGATGTCCCCAACCATAGCTAGGAAGAGCCTACCTAAGATTATGGGGATTTGAGAATCCTCTTCATTTTTCATTTCAAAAAAATCCAAAGGGAACATCATCTAGTACACCAATGGGGTATTTGACTATCATGTCAGCAATTCACAGTGAGATAGGGGATTTGGGCTAATGCAAGACCCTAAGTCACAAAGTGTCCTTTCAAAATTCATGTTGCATATAGAACATGGAATAAAAAACTCCCCGGATCTTTAAGCTTAGTAGGCAACATGGTTTCGATTATTGTGCAACTGCCAGCAGTCATAGCTATTGTTTCATTACCTTCTAATATTCCTTTATTATCCAAAATTTCTTTTAGAAACTTGGCATATATGGGCATCTGAGTCAATGCCTCCGTAAAAGGCACATCGAGGTGGATCTTTCTCAAAAGCTCCAGAAACTTTTTAAATTGCGCCTATACCATAGCCTTTGTAAACCTTTGTAGGAATGGAATCAGCGACTTGTATGGGGAAGGAACAACATATGGTTCTTCCTCCTCTACCTCTTCGACTACCTCCTTTTCAGATGGTGTCGGTAGATTTTCCTCAACTTCTACACTTTTCTTACCATTAATTTTCTTTACCTTTATATCCTTCTCCTCATAACTTTCAGTTTATTTTTCCCTTCTGATTATTAAAGTGTTCATATGTCCCTCAAGAAAAGGTCCTGGAGGGATACGTGTAAACTGGGAGTTTCAACTCTCCAATGTTTTTCTTTGAGTTGCCAGAGACTTGACCGTAGATGTTAGTTGTTTAAGGGCTTCACTAATATGGATATTTTGTTCTATAAGATCTTTATTTTGGTGAGTTTGCGCCACAACAAAATTCTCCATTAACATCTCAAGGTTATAGTGCCCAAAGGTAGCAACTGTGTCATGTTGGGAACCATGTGGTCCCATGGCATGCTGGGAGTAGTTAATGTAAAAAAAATCGGGATATTTCCCTACTCCAGACTATAGGCTTAGGAGTACGAGCTTCTTAAGTCATTATTCAGTTGATTTCCCATCTCTTGCATAGATTCTCCAGCGAGAATCATTATGAAAATAAGGGATTTTTGCATAAAATAACATTAACGATTAAAGTGCTTTAGTCTATACTGTGTTGGAATAAAATTTCAATATCAAATTTATTTCCGGGACAATAATAACACCAAAAACTTGATGCACAAGTCGCAAGTGCACGATAATGCGAGGTAGTATAATAAGATCAAATCCACATAGAGATGAGTTTGCGTACTGATTTTTATCCTAACGATATTTAGATAAAGCGATAGTAATTTTTATGATTTAGTGAAAATTGAAATGAAATTGATAGATAATAAAAATAGGACATGGGGTAGTGATCATCTATCTTGAATCATCATATTAATTATCTGAAATTGAACAGGATAATACCAAAGCGAATTATAGAAAAGTAGATAAATATGTACTACACCCACTTTCATGGTGTGCGTATATAGACGTATTTATGGCACAACTAATAAGATTTCTCAATTGATATCAAGAACCTTGCCAATTGCGTCATGTTATCAATTGTTTAGCAACCCACAATCAGATGTTGAATCACTACCTTTCGGTACATGATCGACATCTGAGTTGCCTATGCTTTTTCTAGCCGACACAAATATATTTAAAATTTTAGATACAAAAATAAAAATACTCATAATTTTCATGGTTCGTGTTCAGATAAATCAATTTAGGGATCACATTGAGATAGAATCGCACGACCCATTGGCTTTAGAAAACTACTCATTCATAGTGAGTTTGATCGAAAACAAACAAATACTAAACATAATACATATAAGGTAAATGAAGTAAAAGAAATTGAATAGAAAATAAACTTACAAGAAACCATACTTGAATTAAAAGAAGTCTGGAAATTATAAAAAAAAAACACCAAGCACCTGAACTGAAAGTTACACAGTAAAAGTATGGAAGTGAAGTAACTAGTGACCCCCTTCTCTCAAATTCAAGTGTCTTACTTATATAAAATCCAACAATTAATCACTCATAAACACTCATAATTCTCTCATAATTCATGCATTATCATTAAACATTAAGTCTTGATCAGTTTCAGACTTCCAAAAGTCATGCAAAACGGATAACTTGTGCTCTCCTGATTTTTTTTCTACTGGGGGATACTGAAGGGTAAACACGACCCATGTCAGCTGACACGGTCAGACCATGTTGCCCATGGGTCTTTTGTACTATGATGACTCGCGAACGCATGATTTTTCGTCTTTTTCACTTGAATCTTGTGTGATACTTCATTATATTTGAAATCAACAAAAACACACAAACGTGCATAAAAGTGACACAAAATGATAAAAACACACAATAAAATGAGAATAAAATAAGCTAAAAATATAGGAATCCAAGATAGTTAAATGATGTATGTCTCATAGTGAATCCAAGCATATCTAAAATATGCCTCAGCCTAGATCCAGAAGTACCTCTACCATAAAGGCCACATTTAGTTGGACTGATGTATTGACCATAATTCTGACCATATTCTTGAAGGATATGGTTATTGACTTGAGCATTTTTCCCAATAGCTATGTAAAACAATCATAAGGCCATATGCAAAAAAAAAATGTGGCTAGGAATGGTTATCTTTCCAACTGATATACATGTAAACTTACCTTGATCCATTAACTTATATAACTGCCTACTAAGTGCCTCTTCAATAATGCAAAAGAGCAAGGGAGATAAATGATCTTCTTTCCTCACTCTTCTAGAGCAAGAAAAACAATTTTGTAACTTTCTCATTTATAATGATTGATAGTTTGCTTGAGTGTAGAATGGTAATAATTCAATCAAAAAACTTTTGATCAAAGCCAAGTTGAGCAAAAAATTTAATAAGATATGTCAATCTAAAGTAACAAAGACTTTTTGATGTCTATCTTCAAAGCCATAATACCTCCAAAAGACTTCTTGTCCAACTTATTAGTGGCTTCTAGATTAATATCAATGCTCTCATAAATATTGTTTCCCCTAATAAAGTCTCTTTGGTGCTATAAAACATCTTAGCTAATGTAGCGGGGTTTTCGTTGCCTTTAGGTTTATTGACTAAACCAAAAGTCAACATACAATTCGAGTTGCCACCGCACTTTTATTTGTCCAAAGGAAAGGCTAAAAAGCAAACAAAAGCCAAGTAAGAAGTTTTATCAAATCAAAAACTAATAAAAATGTCAGAGATCTGGGTAAGGGGGTTGGTTATGAAATGGGAAGGTTTTACGCACCCAAAACATCCTTAGTACTCTAAGGGAATCCTTTTTGCAATTATGTGTTGTAGGTTGGTATTTGTGAAAATATGTGCAAAAGATTGGGGGGATGAGAAGAGAATGGATTATATTTACAAGTTTGTTGTTTGAATGGATGAACCCATTGCCTACGTACCATCACAAAGGAGGATCAAAACCTCGTAGTTCGGGGTAAAAATTTCAAATATTGGTGAATTGATTTGATCAAAAGCCTTAAGGTCTTTTGTTATCAAAGGGAGAAAACTTAACCTAGACCAACAATCCACCATGTGAGGAGAGCTTCAACATACTAGTGAGGGGTTAACCCTATAATAAGTATTGAAGACTTATACTCCAATCACTAAGGATGAGGTGAGATTTACATCAACCACTATGATAACTCAAACCTATGACTAAGGTTTATGAAATGGTTTTAATAAGGTGGCCATTGGAACCACAAAAACAACTTGAACTGAGTTGTATTTACAAGTTAAATTTATTTACAAAATGAAGTCAAAGTAGGGTTAAGATTCATTCACAATGAGTATTAATGAAAATAATTTTGAAAAGTCAAAGGCATAAGGCCTAGGTTTCTAATTTGAAACAAAGTTAAAGTTTGAAGAAAAGATTTTTGGCTTGGGTTATAGTGGAGAGAAGAAGAGAAGTGCTAGTCCTAAAGCATACAAAGATAAGAGAGGGAAGATAAAACCCTTGGAGTTCCTTTTCTTGAAATCATAGAGATGATTCAAGATGCTCCTTTCCTTTGGACTTAGCATACAATCAAGCAATCAAACAATTTAGATTCAAGCTCCTAGGATCTCCAATTGGCCTGTCTCCCTTAACTTGGCTACTCATGACAATGGTCCTCTTTACTATCTCAAGATGGAATCCCTATCACACAAGAGCATACATCAAAAAGTTCACAATATAATAAGAGGAGTGGACAAAGAATAAGTTTTGGAAAGGAAGTCCTTTAAAGTCAACTTTGAAATTTAGCATTCTAAAGGCATGAGGCCTAGTTGCTCTTCAACAAATTTAGCATTCTAAAGGCATGAGACCTAGTTGCTCTTGAACTCCTTTAAGTATATGTATATCCTAATTCTAAGTCCTTTCTACTTTTTGCATTTGGTTCACACAAACAAACACAAAACAAACACAAGATAGCAATATGTTTATATACAATAATGAGCTCAAATGAGCAAAAGGAAAATGACATAAACATAAAATATGTGCTCAAGTGAGCAAAATAAAAGACAATATGAATAAATGAGCAAGAAATAAATTGCATTAAAGTAAAGGGCAATAAATTAAATTCTCAAATTAAAGTTAGTAATTAACGAAGTTATGTTAGTTTGTCATAAGACAATGTAGCTCTATGTTAAGCAATCGTAAGTGGACTAATGTAGTAGTCACACCTATCTGAGACCGGTCAATAAAACTATAGGCAAATAAACACAAGTTAGAGATCATGACTAGTAAGCCAAGCTCCACAAACTTTCCATGCCAAAACAAAAGGGGAAACACCTTGTATGGACTTTAGGTTTTTTGCTTGACCAAGAAGCAACCTATCTTGGACACAAAGCAACTCACTTGATCTTGGATCAAGTTGAGTTTGGTTTGGATCAAAGAAGGTTAAACCTCTCATTTGTCAAGACCGGCTGTCATACGGTGAACTGGACTTTTTTTGTGGTTTTAATCGCAATGTCGCGGTTAGCAAGAGTCGCCACCGACTTTTCTTTTATCCAATAAGGAAAGGTGGAAAAGAACAGGAAAAACCTTAATTTAGATTTTGGGTTCGGGAGATACATTATACAAAGGGAAGGTGTTAGCACCCTTTGTATCCATGGTTATCCATGGGCTCTTAATTGCTCGATCACTTATATTATTTTTGTCTAAAAAAAAGTGTTTGTGAATTGTTTAGAAAAATTGTTTTGAAAAGAGAATTTAACTTTGTAATGATTCTTGTATGAATGTATACAAAGTGATTATCTCGTTTAGTTTTGAAAATTGTTTAGAAAAATATAACTCGGTAATGATTCTAGTATGAATGTATACCAAGTGGTGATTTTCTGAAGGTATTTTGAAAGGTGTGAGGTGTGAAAAAATGTTTTAGGTTGTGAGCCAGCAATTAAGAGTTATACCGACCCAAGGTCTTTATGAGTATTTCCTATCCTTATGAGGGTAAAACTGTCCTTATTATTGAGAAATAAGTAGTTTTATCCTTTGGATGTAAAAGGGTCATCGTAGGGTCATCGATTGGTCATTGAAGGCAACAGTTACGAGGATACCTTAGCATTCGAAGGGACTATCATCTTTTAACCGTAGGCAACATCGGAGGGTCATCGAGGGACAAAGTTGTATATTCGAAGGTAACATCCGAGGGACTATAATTTATTTTATGATGATTTAACCGAAGGGTCTTTGCTAAGGGTATCCCCACGTTCGCGGGACATGACCGTAATATCGTAATCGTAAGGCAACAAAGAGAGGTCCAAGATCACTTATTCAAAGGCAAAGTTTTACAATTAATTATATAATTAGGATGAAACTCCACATTAAAATTATTAAAAATAATATATTAAAAAATTAATACATTAGAAATTAATACATTAAAAATTAATTTATGGTGAAACTCCACAAGGGTATCCCACAAATAAAGTGGAATACCTAGCCAATAACCTTTTCCTGGGATATGTGAATCTTTACGAAACTCAAAAAAAAGAAACATGTCAGAACACCAAATCAGGGTGCAATCGAAGATTACACCGGAGAAATATCACAACAATAAATAGGATAGGATGAATAATGCATGGCTATGATAAAACATAAAAAAAAAACAGAATAGAAAAGTCAGCTACTGTCTCGTTCGCCTCTGCCTCGCCTAGCGAAGGCCAGGCGAATACTCGCCCCAGGCTCGCCTAGCGAGGTGCTAGCGAGCGGCCACGGATTTTGAATTTGAAAACAGCCCCACGTTAGGAACTTTGAATTTTATGGCATTTTATCACAGGAATAACATGATCAAACATTCAGGGAATTCAGGCATATTTAAATTCCCATACGAAAGCAAATTATATATCAACATTTAATCATGATGCATTATATATGTAGATATGGCCAATTGAAAGTATAAACAATAGAGATACGCAAACCTGTTTGCCAATTCAAGGTTGAAGGGATTGACCACTTGTAGTATCGGAATAAGTTAGGCAGCGAGAATTGGACGGCGATGGCTTCGGTGCAGATGGGCTGCCTTCAGGGTTTCTTTACTCTGAATTCTCCGGGTAGGCAGGGTTCCTATGCCAAAACTTCTATTCGTTCTTCTCTGTTCTCCTCCTCTTTTTTTTTTCAGTGAATCTCCCAGTGTAACTCCAGGTGTAACTCCCCTACTGAAACTTCAGTATTTATAGACTAATTTCGTGGGTAATGGGCTTGGAATGAGGGAGACCCAAGTCCAAAATAATTTGTTATATTTTATTTATTTATTTATTTTAATTATTTAATTAATTAATTAATTAATTAAAAAAAAATTCTCTCTTTTTTTTTTTTTTTTTTTTTTGGGCTCAGAATGAAGCCCGAAATTTTTGTTGTCTGTCAGCTTCGCTAGGCGAGCGCGTAGCGAACAGGCCAGTTTGGGCCATTTTCTGGATTGGGCCATCCGTGAGCTGGGCCTTTGTTTCTTCAAGATCAGTGTTATATATGAGTCGGAATGCCTTGCAAAATGTCTTGAAATATTAATGGGCAAATTTTGGGGTATGACACCGGCCATAAGACATTAACTCATTGGCCAAATGATAGAAAAGAATGGGATGAAGATGAAATGGATGGAAAGAGAATTCAAGCGTCAAACTCAATTGATCAAATGTGAACCAAGTCATCATCAATCAATGCTAAACAGAAAAGAAATGAAGATTACAAGTCAACAAGTCAACCATAATTTTTTTGGTATTTTTGAATAAAAAATAAATTGCAAAATAAAATAAACAAAATATGGTCAAACCTCAAATTTAATTCAAATCAACTTCAACAAATCCAATTAAATTCTCATAGGTCTAACATGGTCAAACAAATTTTGACAAATTTTCTCAATAATTTTTGAAATCAGAATTTTTTAAAAACAATTAAAAACAATGAAAAATAACACAATATGAATTAAAATCTCAAATAAATCTCAAATCAACTAAGAAATTGATGAGACTATTTTTCATTGACTTATCATGATCAAAAGGTGTTAGGAAAATATTTTTGGATTTTTCAAATATCAGAAAGTAATTAAAAATGAATTAAAACTATTAAAAATCAAATAATTCACAAAAAATATTAAATGAAGTCACAAAAATAATTAAAAATCAAAATATGAAACTAGATTTTTCAAGAATTTTTTTGGCATTGGTCTCATATTTTTATGACCTCAAATAAAATATTTATGAATTTTTGAAAATAAAAGGAATTAAATGAAATTAACAGAAAATAGGAATAATAGAAAAATCCAATGCCACGGGATCAATTCATTAATTGACGTGGCATGATCAAATGGCTCAGAGGCGCGGATGCATGGTATGCTGGAGTCAAGTGCGCGACACAATGATTTAAAATAAGTAAACACAAGGAATGGCCAGGTTTATAACGTGGAAGCATGATCCTATGGTTCTGAAGATGCACACATGGTGCAGACGGTGGAAAACATCTTCTTCTCCAGCGAACCAACAATCTCCGGCCACCACGCGCAGGAAAATAAATTGCAATGAAAATGAAAAATGAGGACATCAAAATGAAGCTTAGGTGATGTACATCACCACTGTAACCACGGATCATCCTCACCATTCCTATTTAGAGAGAAATGTGAGCTTGACAATCATGGTGCTTCAACTGGAATGGCACAATTTGAACAATTAAGACCACCACCGGGCTGTCTTAGGTGAGAGGACTTCAGAAAACAACACAAACCAAAGAAAATCACATTGAATTGCAAGATCCAGATCAAAAAAGTTTGAAGTTCTACCTCTGAAATGAAGCTTCAAATGCCATGAATTCTCCAAGATCTTGATCTGCTTTTGCTTTGGAAGTGTGATGGTGATGATAGGTTAAGGAATTGAGATTTGAAAATCAACTAATGATGTTGAATTTCAAGCTTGAAAGAGAAAGAGAAAACTTAAAATTCCTTTAGTGAGGGTTGGGATTTCAATTTAGCAGCAATTCAGATCTCCACTTGGTTGCCAATTGAATGAGAATGAACACTTATTTATAGCTGAAATGGATTGCAAGGCATGGTTCCCTCGTGTGCATCGGATTTTAATCCTCCTTGCATGGGCCTGTACAGGCGCATGTAAGGCACAATGATGTGTGATAAGCCATGATGAACTCAAATGGAATTCAATTGGATGTGCAATTGGTCTGGCATTTGCTTGCACATGAAGTTATAACATAAAATGCAAAAATGGACCTAAATAGAAAGCTCTTCGAAACTCACACATGGAAAGTCCAAAAAAGTAATGTGAGTAATGGTTGGAAAGCTCTTGAAATATGGAACAAAAGTCATGTTGGGCAAAAATTTATTTGGCATTTGGAAATTAATGAAAACTGGCTGTGAAAGTTTGAGCACAAAACATGTTTAAGTTCCCCTTTGAAAAATTTCACCAAAAGCAAGCCTCTTCAAGCCCTTCTATTTCTTTGATGAAAGCTTTAAATGGAAAAACCTCCAACATAAAAGTTTCACATATTTTCAAGATGATCAATTTAGACTCAAATTTTGCATCATTTGGGTTTTTCATGAAGAAGTTATGGGCACTTGAAGTTGGGCATTTTTCAAATTCAATGACTTAGGTCCAAAGTGACCTATAATGTTTTGTATTATCACATGTATTTCTTTTAGGATTATGAAATTTTGTCCAACATAACATTTGAAGTAGACATCTTAAGATTTCCAATGAATTTGAAATCACCTAAAAATCATAAACATTAAGGAAGTTAGATCCTTAGGAAATTGACCCAAAATTAGGGTTTCAGTCAAAATAACCTATAATGTTTTAAAATGAATGATGACCTTCCATGTTTCAAATGGATTTTTGATGAACATGAAAGTTGTTCATATGATTCTTAAGAACATTGTTTCTCTTGGGGTAATCTTCATTTGACAAAAACATCACAAGTTGTATCTCAGTGATTCTCAATTTAGTCAGATAACTTGACTGGTCAACTTTTCAAGGCCAAGCTTCCAATCTTGATGAATAAATAATTGAGGGGCCTCAAATAGGCTCATATATGAATAAAATAATGAATTAAGGAACTTCCATTAATTAAATTTGATCATAGGTTGAGGTTGCTTCATGAGCAAGGCACAGTCAAAGCACAATTGAATTAGGGTTTCCTTGGGAAACAATCCTCAAGCCCTTTGGGTTATCTTGATCAAATTGGAAAATTGAGATACTTGGGAAAAATATATGTTGATTAGGAGCTTTGTGGACCATTGTCATGCTTTTACTCATCTTCATCTGGCCATTTTATTGGGCTTAGGAGCCTCCTAGGAGCATGGGAGCACATGATCACTTGAGCTTCAAAACAAAAAGAGTTAGTGACATATTTTTGTGCTTTTGGTTAGTAATCAAAATAATAAAAGCAATGATATGCAATACAAGCATGCTTGGTGGTCTCAAACCACTCACACAAGTCCCAACCCTAGGGTTAAGGAACTAAACATGCTATGATCCTTGAGCCAATGCACTGAGCAATGATATGATGCCATGAGGGATCTTAGGGTCAAAATGAGGGTCTTACAGATGCCCTTATTTAAGGTCATTCTAGCTGGAGATATGTAGGCAAAAATAAAATCTTCGAGGTGAATAATTGCCACAAAGGAAAAGAAATCGGGAGAAACTGAAGGTCCATAGGAGTAACACACTCACTAGGGAGACAGAGACTCTACGGGGAAACAAGAAAAAATGCGTGAGCAGGTCACAACTTGGAAAACTTGCTGGGAGACACGAAGGGATTCCACGAAAATAAATCGATGGAAAGACTCGAGCTGACGCAAAGATGCATGTATTGGGGAATATGCCAATACAACACAATTATCCACAAAGGATACATCAGATACAAATCCGGATTCAAACAGGGATGTCCACAAAGGACTCAGCTGAGGAGGAAACAACGAGATATTACCGGTTACCGAGTAATAAACTCAAAGAGATACATGTTATCAAAACACCGGTTACTGGGTGAGAAAATAACACACTCATGGAGAAAGAATATCTAAGACCGGTATAAGGGTGAGAGATATCAATCATCCGAAACATTTGAGGAGAACCCAAAAGGCACATCTCAACTCAGGAAAATCTGACTCCACAGGGGACAAAAGTCATAATAGGGAGCAGAAAGAAGGAACACCAGGGATGCCGGTTACTGGGCATATAATAGGTGACCAACCAGGCGTGAATTGGGAACATATCCAAAACACTCATCATCCGGAAGGAGGGTTGAAAAAGCAAACTCGGCTTACAAGATGGACATTCGATTCCACTAGGAAATACGAATCTTACTCGACTGGGGAAGAAAAAGACTTCAACCGAAGAGCGCATAAGATATATTATCTATTACCGTCATAACGTAGATAACATACTCGCATGGAAGATTATCCACAACCGGTTACTGGGTTAATGAAGGATAAATCGACCGAAAAGAAAGGACATCGGGATACTAGTTACTGGGTATAAAATGATGACCAACCAGAAGGAGAAACAATCATTACCAGACAAAGGATAAATGAAAGATGATTCGCCCGGGATAAATTCCCTGACAAAAACAATCATCTAGGAGATATATCACTGACTACTGGGTGGTATACTCAAAATGAAGGAATATCGATATCGGCTACTGGGCAAAGATAACCAACAAAGAGGGGATTACATCTACCGATTACTGGGTAGAAAACCACAGAAGTCCGCTGGGGAAGAAGGTGATCATTTACTGGTTACTGAGCAATTGAACAACTGAACCACAGGGAACTGCAGGGGAATAACAAGAAAGGAGTCAATCTAGGAACAAACTAGAAAGACACAATTTAAACAAGACTCAACCTAATGAGGATATAACTCAGGGGAATAATTCCAAACCTATACATAATTAGGGTGGAATACTGAAACAATAATCGTCCACGAGGACATAACTCCGTGGGGAATAAAGAAGGAAAGATAGACACTTTCTTCCTACAAGGCTGACTCTATATGGAGAGATCAGACACAAACATTTGCTTGGGGAAGAATATTTCACCAATAGCAGGAGATAACAAACAAAGATATATGGGAAAGAATGCACCATGAATATTTGAATGTTATGATTATGCATGTATATGCGTGATTTAGGTATGATTAATGCTGACAGATAGACATATCTAACACAAACGAGTCCAAGCATCACGAACGGACATCCAGCGCAACATCAAAAATAAAGGCAAGGCCCACAAGAGAACTCAGCTCTGGTGAGGATGCATCAAATGCTGGAAGACACCGATCACAGCTGGGGACATACAAAGTCACAGCTTCCGACTGCCGTGGATTTTCCAACAATTCTCGGGAACAAGTTGTTGAATACAAATAAGATCCGTCGTAGAAGAAACTCTACTGCAGAACTCATCAAGGAATGATGTGAAACTCCGTGGGGAACAACCGCCAAACAGATACCCATCAATCAAAACACTCCCTTCTAACCGCTGGAGAAACATCTCTTCCAATGGGAGAAAGAACAATTTGCTCCGCTGAGGAAGGAAACAATACATCTTCCTCATCATTCCTCAATACTCAGGAGAAATCTTCAAACACGGAGGGGATACAAATTATCAAACTCGGGTCAAGTAAACCTGCAGGAGATGAACTGTAGGCAACCCTCAAAGGAAAACTGCCTTAGCTAAGGGGATCGAAAATGAATCCTTTGTCAACACGTGATATGCTGGGGATGAAAAGGGAAACAAGCCCTTCACGAATTGCTCTATACAACTTCTCGCTGAGGAAACAACTGAAAGCTGATGAAGAGGATATAAATATGCCAGAATCTTACCTTTTGGAAATCGTACTATCCTTAGGAAAGCACTGAGGATATTCCATCTATCCTTTTAGTCATTGTGAATGTTCACTTTACTTAAAACAACAGTTTATAAAAACTTTATTCGTTTAAAACAATGATATTTGTTGGTTCTAAGTGTTGGCAACAATTTTGGTAAAATAAAGAGAGTTCACAAGATGTTATGTGTGATGTCTTAACATAAGATATCTTGTGTACCTGCTGGAGTTCAAGAACATAATCATGCAAGATTGTTTCAGAATGTCATACACAATGACATGGCTTCTGATGATGTGTACCTGCTGGAGTTGAAATGGAAAACATAATTATGCAGGATTGTATCAGGATGTCATACACGATGTCATGACATCTGATGTTATGTACCTGCTAGAAATTATAAAAGAAATTATGGAATTATGCAGGATTGTTCCAGTATGTCTGACCCGATGTCATGACATCCTGTACACAGAACATTCAGTGTGAATGTCTGGTGTTTTGTGATTGCACAAATTAATGGAATTCTATGTATGATTGAAGATTTGATTTGCAGGCGTATTCAATCATGGATTACAACCTGATTTACTTATTTTCCAAGGAGATCTAACCAGCTGTTATGAAAAGATTTAATTGGAAAATAGATTTAGGGTTTTCAAGATGTCCAAGCCCAGCTGAAAGCTTCTATAAAAAGGGACTTAGAAAACCTGTTTTAGAACACAACCAATACTGAGCGAAATATAGAGAGAGAGCTAGGGTTTGTGTCTTGTTTAGTCGTAAGACTTGTAAGCCATTCAAGTCATCTTTTGATGATTGAATTGGACTGATTTGTGGTTGTAATTTGTCAATCTAAAGCTGTTAAGCAAGTGTGTTGTCTACTTGATCAAAGCTGTGAAGCAAGATCAAGTGTGTGTCTACTTGATCAAAGCTGTGAAGCAAGATCAAGTGTGTGTCTACTTGATCAAAGCTGTGAAGCAAGATCAAGTGTGTGTCTTCTTGATTGAAACCGTGAAGTAAAATCAAGAGTGTGTTATTGAAAAGTATTTTCTTTTCTCAAGGGATTGTTGTTTAAGATCACATATGTGATTGTAGGGAAGTGAGTGGGTTCTTATATCTAAGAGTGCTTAGGTAGAAATTGCACGGGTAGAGATTAGGTGAGAAAGACTGTAACTTGTCGAAGTGTACGGAGAGTCTTTGAACTAATTCTATTTTAGTGAATTTCCTTCCTGGCTTGGTAGCCCCCAGACGTAGGTGAGTTGCACCGAACTGGGTTAACAATTGCTTGTGTCATTTGCTTTACGATTCTGTATCTTTATCCTGTTTGTGTTCTCAAATATTAGTGTCGTGACATTACCTTCGACATCTTATATCTGATACCAGAATTTCAATTGGTATCAGAGCAGGCATCCTGCTCTGGTTCTGGGTGAGATATAGGGACAATAATTTCTGGTACAATGGAGAGAGATGGAGGATCTGTTCACAGGCCACCAATTTTGGATGGTTCTAACTATGACTATTGGAAACCTCGAATGGTAGCCTTTCTAAAATCTCTTGATAACAAGGCTTGGAAGGCTGTGTTAACAGGCTGGATGCATCCTGTAATTACTAAAGAAGGAGAAGCCACTACTGAGAAGAAGCCTGAAGAACAATGGTCCAAGGAGGAGGATGATCTAGCCCTTGGAAATTCTAAAGCATTGAATGCAATATTCAATGGTGTAGACAATAATATTTTCAGGTTGGTAAACAACTGTGAAGTGGCCAAAGATGCTTGGGACATTCTCAAGACCACTCATGAAGGCACCTATAGGGTAAAGATGTCTAGACTTCAGTTGCTCACCTCCAAGTTTGAAAATTTAAGGATGAAAGAAGATGAAAATATTCATGAATTTCACATGAGTATCCTTGAAATTGCTAATGCCTCAGGAGCCCTGGGAGAGAAGATAACAGATGAAAAACTGGTAAGAAAAATACTCAGGTCACTCCCTAGGAGATTTTCTATGAAGGTGACTGCCATAGAAGAGTCTCAAGACATTTCCAACATGAGGGTTGATGAGCTAATTGGTTCCCTCCAAACATTTGAGGTAGGATTGAATGATGGTTTTGAAAAGAAAACCAAAAGCATGGCCTTTATGTCAAACACAGAAGAGGAAAAGAGTCAGGAGGTTGATGAAGATTTCGCCAATGAATTAGCAATGCTGGGAAGACAATTCAATAAACTGTTGAAAAAGATGGATGTAAGATCTAAGGCAAATGTCAAGAATATCTCATCTAACATTAATGAATCCCACAATGTTGGAAGAAGAGCAAGATCAGATGAGAAGCGCAAAGAAGGAAAAGAGGTACAATGCTATGAATGTGATGGGTATGGACACATCAGGACTGAATGTGGAACCTACCTCAAGAAGCAGAAGATGAGTCTTGCTGCCACTTGGTCTGATGAAAGTGAAACAAAGGAAGCTGTAAATCTTGTGACTGCTTTGACAGGAAGATGGAGATCTGATGAAGACTCAAGTGATGATGAAGTAACCTTTGAAGAATTGGCCTCTACCTACAGAAAGTTGTGTCACAAAAGTGTAGAGCTGTGCAAACAGGTTGAAAGCCAGAAGAAGGAAATAACTCAACTTGAGAATGAGAAGGTAGAATACTTGGAAACCATCTCCAAATTACAAACAGAAGCAGTGGTTCTGAATGCCAAGCTAAATGAAAATCAACAAGCTGAAAGTCAGAAGATAGCACAGTTGGAAAGTGAGAAGGCAGACCATGTGAAAACCATCTCTAAGTTGAAAACTGAAGCTATGTTCCTAAATTCTAAACTTGAAGAGATGGCCAAGTATGTAAGGATGTTAAGCAATGGATCTAACTCCTTAGACAAGATTCTCCAAACTAGACAAATAATAGGAGACAAATCTGGCATTGGGTATAATGATTCAAAGCCTGAGAGCAGTTACACTGGTGCCAAACCTCAAGCCAAACCTAAGTGCATCCATAACAAGAGTAGTCCTGAGATGTCACATCATATGTCACAACATCAGAGGAGAAGACAGCAGAAAGGGAAACACCAAAGATGGAGATGCCATTATTGTGGGAAATTTGGTCACCTGAAGCCCTTTTGCTATAAGCTGTATGGTTACCCTACCCCTGTTCATTAACAAACTCACTATCAACCCAGACCCAAACAGCACAGGCCTATCAACAAGAAGCAATGGGTTCCTAAGACTAATGTTACAAGTCTAATAACTCACATTCCCCTCAGAATCTTAGCCAAAGAAGAGTGGTATTTTGATAGTGGATGTTCTAGACACATGACTGGAAACATAGACTTGATAACTGATCTTCACCCTCATGTCATAAGCTATGTAACCTTTGGTGATGGAGCAAAGGGTGAAATAAAGGGGATATGCAAGGTTGATTATCTTGGAGTTCCTGAACTTGACAAGGTTCTACTGGTTAAGGGCTTGACTGCAAATCTAATAAGCATCAGTCAACTATGTGATCAAGGTCTGAATGTCAACTTCACTAAAACTGAATGTCTAATTATTAACAAAGACAGTGAAGTGATTATGAAAGGAATCAGGAACAAAGACAACTGTTACATGTGGAGCTCTCAAATGGATTATTCCTCAAAGTGTACCTATGTCAAAAAGGAAGGGATGAAGATGAGTATAGCTGCTAGAAGAACCCTCAAGAGTGATGAAAGACAAGTCTGTGGGAAATGTCAGACAAGGACGTCACACCAGAAGCTCAGACTTAACCTCACTTTCAAAGGAGAAAAGGTCATGATGGCTCAAACAACTGAGAGGTTAGATCAAATAGGTGGACAGGTGACCAATCATATGCAGTATGGAATTGGAGAGAGCTTTGTTGGAACTAGGCCACAAGGGACTATGTGTCTATCTCAAAGCAAAAATGCCAAGAACAATGTGGAGAAGATTGGGATGACACCTACTCCTTCACATGTGAAAGGTGAAAATGGTGTTTATAATGAATATATAGAAGATGGAAGCAGTTAGTCTCAACTAGGTTGGATGAAACTACTGATGATTGCATACAATGTCACACACGATGTCATGACATTGTATTATGACAACTTGAATGCTGCAACTAGGTCCAAAAATCATATTCAGCACAGGTGGACCAAGTACAGTTTTCGCTGTCATCACTCCATTAGAAAATTCGTGTAAGACAAATTCATAGGTCTAAAGCATGAAATGGAACTAACTGATAAGGTTGCGAGGAATTTGGGTGATATTCAATTTGAATATGAAAGAGGGAAATTAGGGATTTGGACTCTTGTGAAATTATGGCAATTAAAGTGGAAAAGAAGAGGAAATAAAAATAGTGTCTGCCCACTTAAAAGAAAGAGCCACATTAATGATAAATCATTCCCTAGCATTGAAAATAGTATCTATGCCATTAGCACACGCTACCTAAACACAACCATTTTCATCTCCATTCAACTTCTCAGAGAAACTCAGCTAGGGCAAAGAAATTCCTTTCAAAAGTTCAACAACATGTCTCAACATCCATCATCATCTGGTTTGAAACCCTCTCATCATGCAAAGACTCCCTCCATGGAGTTTCTAGATGAAGACGTGCTGGACGTTACTCCTCTTTGTGTGATACCAGGTGACACCCCAGGCCCCTCTTCCATGGCTGGAAGTAAGCAAGGTAATATCCCTGATAAATCTCCTCTTTCAAATGACATGCATTATGCTGATCGTGCCATTAGGAACCTAGTTACTAGGATTCTAAGTGAAGGGCATGAAGTCAAGGGTGTTTCTACCCCTCTGTCCAGAAGGGACTCCTCACCTGAGGAGGAACCCCAAGCTGAGAAAGATGATGACTCATCTAGATCAGAAAAGGAAGTGGCTGCTGAAGGGTTATAATCTCTAGGTAAAACCCTACCTAGAAAGAAACCAGCAAATATGTCTCAAGAGAATATTATTGACCTAGAGGAAGAAAACTCTGAAGAAGAGGATGACACTTTGGTCCATCTTGTAAAACCAAGTGTAGTTGAGAAACTGAGGACTAGAAAAGGGAAAAGTGTGGCTAAAATAAGAACAACAAGAAGAGTGAAAAAGGTTGCTGGTGTAGGACCCTCCAAATCTTGGAGTAAAGTTGAGGTTAGGAAAAGGAAAAGAAAGAGAAAGTTCTGACTCTGATGAGGATGTCGAAGACGATGTCCCAGACATCTCCCCTGCAAAAAGGTAGGCTATTAAGAAGTCTCCAGGAAAAGTTACTGCTGTGCACCTAGACAATATCTCCTTTCATTTAAAATATGGTGTTGCAAAATGGAAATTTGTCATTCAGAGGAGGGTAGCTGTTGAAAGAGAGCTTGGAAAAGAGGCTGTAGAGGTAAAGGAAGTAATTAATTTGATAAAAAATGATGGACTAATGAAGACTGTGGTTGCTCTACCCCAATGTTATGAGGGGTTAGTAAAAGAGTTTATTGTGAATATCCCTGAGGATATTTATGAAAAGAGCAGCAGGGAGTTTCGCAAGGTGTTTGTAAGGGGTAAATGTGTGAAATTCTCACCAACCATTATCAACAAGTTCCTACGAAGAGGAACTGATTGAGGAGTGGATCTAGAGACTACAGACAATGAGGTCTGTAGGATTATTACAGCTGGCCAAGTTAAGGAATGGCCTAGTAGGAATCACCTATCAACTGGCAAGCTAACTGTCAAATATGTCATCTTACACAAGATTGGTTCAGCCAACTGGGTGCCTATTAATCATATCTCTACCATCTCCATTGGTCTTGGAAGAATCATTCATGCAATTGGAACCAGGATAAACTATGACTTTGGAAGGTTTATATTTGATCAAATTATCAGACATGCCTCCACAAATGCTGTGAAGCTGCCCATTGCCTTCCCATCCATTATTTATCTTGAGCCAACAACCAGGCATTCTGAGTACAAGTGACATTCCAAGCAGAAGAAAGCCCCCACTATCAATTCACTATAAGCTTTTTGAGGGAAGTCATGTCAATGATGTTGTCATGACATCTGCCAGAAGGGAGCCTGCATCTCAAGGGAGCTTAATTGATCAATTAAAAGAAACCTGCAAGGAATTGGATAATGGTATAAGGGTGGCCAAGGTAAGAAAAGAAGCTTTGGAGGTTCTTATTTGTAGCCTGGAGAAGGAAGAAATGGAGAAGGCTGATGAGACAAAAGAGTCAGATGCCAATACCTCAAGTGAGAGGTCAATTTCTCAATCTAGTGGCAGCTCTGAAAGCTCTGAAGGCTCTGAAGGTGAAGGTGATACTTCTTTCTCTGATTGATGGTTCCCCCTTTGTGTTGAAGACTGAAGATGAAGACTGTGTGAGGCGTGCTGTGTTTGAAGAATGTTCTTGGTATGGCTGTTGTGGCTGATGTTGTGGAAGCTGTTCTGGTGTTGATGTTTGGAAGCTGAAGTTTTTATTGTTTTCTGTTTATATGTGTAATTTGTGGCAGTCCCCATTGATGCCTATTTGTAATATTTTGGGCTCTTAATGAGTTCCTTGGATTTGTTCATTATCTCAGCTATCACAGTTGTGTATGATGATGGTTTGTACTTCCTACTATTATGTTTTAACAATTTTAATGTTATAACATCTGATCTGACATTCTCTGCTAGGCTAATTGACATTTATTTTGTCTAATTGGTCACCTTTGGTCAATTTTGACTAAAAAGGGGGAGAAGTGTTGATGTGGAAGCATTTAAAGTTGTGGAGCTGTGAGATGTATGTAGCTGAACAGAAGGACAACTATTATTGAAGGAGATGTGCTTGTTGTAAAACAGAATGTTGTTCTGTTTACAGATGTCAAAGAGGATGTCTGATGTGGTGGTGCACAAGGGTTAATGTTGAAGCAGATGTCCGAATGCTGTTCTGACTGTTACAGGTGCTGTTATTTTCATGGAAGATTTTTGGTGTGTGCACAGATTTAGGGGGAGAAGGAGTACCCTTGTGCATTTGTGTGTCTTACTAGTTGCATCCATAACTAGTAATACTGTTTCTGTTGCACAAATTTAGGGGGAGGAGAAGTAACCTTTTGCATGTGTGTATTACTAGTAGCTATAGCTAGTAATTGTGTTGCTTCTGCTGCTGTTTAAACTGTTGTTTAACTGCTGATAGTTTTCTTGTGAACAAAAAGGACAGATATATGTTTTAGCCAAAATTTGCCAAAGGGGGAGTTTGTTGGTTCTAAGTGTTGGCAGCAATTTTGGTAAAACAAAGAGAGTTCACAAGATGTTATGTGTGATGTCTTAACATAAGATATCTTGTGTACCTACTGGAGTTCAAGAACATAATCATGCAGGATTGTTTCAGAATGTCATACACAATGACATGGCTTCTGATGATGTGTACCTGCTGGAGATGAAATGGAAAACATAATTATACAGGATTGTATCAGGATGCCATACACGATGTCATGACATCTGATGTTATGTACCTGCTGGAAATTATAAAAGGAATTATGGAATTATGCAGGATTGTTCCAGGATGTCAGACCCGATGTCATGACATCCTGTACATAGAACATTCAGTGTGAATGTCTGGTATTTTGTGATTGCACAATTAATGGAAATCTATGTATGATTGAAGATCTGATTTGCAGGCGCATTCAATCATGGATTACAACCTGATTTACTTATTTTCAAAGGAGATCTAACCAACTGTTATGAAAAGATTTAATTGGAAAATAGATTTAGGGTTTTCAAGATGTCCAAGCCCAGCTGAAAGCTTCTATAAAAAGGGACTTAGAAAACCTGTTTTAGAACACAACCAATACTGAGCGAAATATAGAGAGAGAGCTAGGGTTTGTGTCTTGTTTAGTCGTAAGACTTGTAATTTTTCACTCTAAAGCTGTTAAGCAAGAGTGTGTGTCTACTTGATCAAAGCTGTGAAGCAAGATCAAGTGTGTGTCTACTTGATCAAAGCTGTGAAGCAATATCAAGTGTGTGTCTACTTGATCAAAGCTGTGAAGCAAGATCAAGTGTGTGTCTTCTTGATTGAAACTGTGAAGTAAAATCAAGAGTGTGTTATTGAAAAGTATTTTCTTTTCTCAAGGGATTGTTGTTTAAGATCACATATGTGATTGTAGGGAAGTGAGTGGGTTCTCATATCTAAGAGTGCTTAGGTAGAAATTGCACGGGTAGAGATTAGGTGAGAAAGACTGTAACTTGTTGAAGTGTACGGAGAGTCTTTAAACTAATTCTATTTTAGTGAATTTCCTTCCTGGCTTGGTAGCCCCCAGACGTAGGTGAGTTGCACCGAACTGGGTTAACAATTGCTTGTGTCATTTGCTTTACCATTCTATATCTTTATCCAGTTTGTGTTCTCAGATATTAGTGTCGTAACATTACCTTCGACATCTTATATCTGATACCAGAATTTCAATATTCATCAATTAAAAACATGCAAACATTTGTTGAACAAAAACAAGTAAGAGTGCAAAGAATTGGATAAAGGCTCAAATTTATTTGATAGAATGGTGGTCCGCAAATGGCGAGACTCCATGGATCTTTACAAATTTAAAATTGGTGATATACATGGAAAAAGGGCTACATTGAACATAATGACCGTTTCTCCACCAGCTCTGAATTCATTGTATTTGACGCTTCGATTGACGATGACTGAGCGAGAATCTTTGACAGATGACAGCTGTAGAGCAAAATCTTGTCAGGACGCAGTTACTTGCCAAATCCCTAATTTTTGCCTAGATTGCCCCAAGGTGAGGTACTCAATCTAGCGGGATATGTATACTCAGTTTTTTTTATGTCTCTAATTTTTGCCTGGACCGCCCTTTTGAGTTTTCAATCCACCGAGACGATCATTTTTGCCTAAGCCGCCCTTTCGGGTTTTCAACTTAGCGAGCTATTCTGTTTTTATTTTTTAGGCGAAGTATTTCTTGACTGCATCTGAATTCACAGGACGAGTGAAATCCTCCCCATCCATAGTTGTAAGCAACAAAGCACCGCCTCAAAAGGGTCTCTTAACAACATATGGGCCTTCATAGTTTGGAGTCCACTTGCCCTTGGAATCGGGTGCGAAAGACAAAACTTTCTTGAGCACGAGGTCACCTTCTCGGAACACACGAGGCTTGACCTTCTTATCAAAGGCTTTCTTCATCCTTTGCTGATATAACTGACCATGGCACATGGCAGTCAATCTCTTCTCTTCAATCAAATTCAGTTGGTCATAACGACTCTGAACCCATTCAGCCTCAGTCGACTTGGCTTCCATCAAGACTCTCATTGATGGGATCTCAACCTCTACGGGGAGCACAACCTCCATGCCATATACAAGAGAGAAAGGGGTTGCCCCTGTTGAAGTGCGAACTGATGTACGATAGCCATGCAAAGCAAATGGCAACATCTCATGCCAATCTTTGTACGTAACAACCATCTCCTGAATAATTTTCTTGATGTTCTTATTAGCAGCTTCAACAGCCCCATTCATCTTGGGTCTATAGGGAGAAGAATTATGATGTGCAATCTTGAACTCACTACACAGTTCTTTCATCATCTTGTTGTTAAAGTTAGATCCATTATCTGTAACGATCTTGTCTGGCACACCATATCGGCATATGAGTTGATTCTTGATAAACCTCACAACCACCTGCCTGGTCATATTTGCATACGATGCCGCTTCAACCCACTTGGTGAAGTAATCAATGGCTACGAGAATAAAACGGTGACCATTTGACGCCTTGGGCTCAATCATGCCAATCATGTCAATTCCCCACATGGAGAAAGACCATGGTGAGGAAATAACATTCAGAAGTGTCGGGGGAATATGAATCTTATCCGCATAAATCTGACACTTGTGGCATTTCTTCACATATTTGCAGCAGTCAGACTCCATTGTCAACCAATAGTAGCCTGCTCTCAGCATCTTCTTTTCCATGGCATGCCCATTGGAATGAGTACCAAATGAAACCTCATGGACTTCAGTCATTAACATGTCTGTTTCGTGGCTATCCACGCATCTGAGCAGAACCATGTCAAAATTCCTCTAATAAAGCACATCACCATTAAGTTAGAAACTGCCAGATAATCTCCTCAAAGTCTTCTTATCTTTAACAGATGCCCCAGGTGGGTAAATCTGGCTCTGAAGAAAACACTTGATATTATAATACCATGGCTTATCATCTTTCACCTCTTCAACTGCAAACACATGAGCCGGTCTTTCCAAGCGCGTCATGGTAATATTGGGGACCTCATTCCAATACTTCACTACAATCATTGAAGCAAGCGTAGCGAGAGCATCCGCCATCTGATTCTCATCTCGAGGAATATGATGGAAGTCAACCTCAGTAAAGAAAGTTGAAATCCTCCTCGCATAATATCTGTATGGGATGAGGCCAGGCTGATTCGTCTCCCATTCACCCTTAATTTGATTAACAACAAGGGCCGAATCACCATAAACATCAAGATGTTTGATCCTAAGATCAATACACTCTTCCAAACCCATAATACAAGCCTCATATTCCACCATATTATTTGTGCATTTGAAAGTTAGCCTTGCTGTAAAAGGAAAATGTGTGCCTTGAGGAGTAATAATCACTGCCCCAATATCATTTCTATACTGATTAACAACACCATCGAATACCATACCCCATCGGGAACTAGGCTCTGGCCCTTCATCGAGCGTAGGCTCATCACAATCTTTCATCTTCAAATACAGAATCTCCTCATCAGGGAAGTCGTACTGAACAAACTGATAATCTTCAATTGGTTGATGTGCCAAATGGTCAGCTAAGATACTACCTTTAATAGCTTTTTAAGCTCGATATTCAATATCATACTCGGATAATAACATTTGCCAACGGGCAATCCTCCCAGTTAATGAAGGACTCTCAAAGATATACTTGATCAGATCCATTTTGGATATCAACCAAGTCGTATGATTCAACATATACTAGCGTAAGCATTTAGCAGCCCAAGCCAAAGCACAACATGTCTTCTCAAGCATTGAGTACCGAGTTTCACAATCAGTGAACTTTTTACTCAAGTAGTATATCGCATATTCTTTCTTCCCTGATTCATCTTGCTGACCCAATACACATCCCATGGAATCCTCAAGCACAGTCAGGTACATAATCAATGGTCTCCCTTCAACAGGCGGAGACAGAATCAGAGGCTCAGACAAATACTCTTTGATACTATCAAAGGCCTTTTGGCAATCCTCGGCCCAATCATGATGTTGATCCTTCCGAAGGAGCTTGATAATAGGCGCACATGTGGCAGTCATGTGGGATATAAATCTCTAAATGTAATTCAAGCGGCCAAGAAAACCTCGGACTTGCTTCTCAGTTTTGGGCGCAGGCATCTCTTGTATTGCTTTGACCTTGGCAGGATCAACTTCAATACCTCTTTCACTGACAATAAAGTCCAATAACTTGCCGGAACGGACTCCGAATGTACACTTGTTCGGATTCAAGCGGAGCTTATACTTCCTCAAACGCTGGAAAAGCTTCAACAAGTGTTCTACATGTTCAACTTCCGTTTTCGACTTTGCAATCATATCATCAACATACACCTCAATCTCTTTGTGCATCATATCATGACACAAGGTAGTCATAGCGCGTTGATACGTGGCTCCGGCGTTCTTCAAACCGAAGG
The DNA here is from genome assembly GCF_024323335.1 of Lathyrus oleraceus. Lineage (NCBI taxonomy): Eukaryota > Viridiplantae > Streptophyta > Magnoliopsida > Fabales > Fabaceae > Lathyrus > Lathyrus oleraceus. The sequence goes on along the minus strand of NC_066584.1, from coordinate 185,151,051 downwards.
GCATCACTTGATAATAGAATGTTCCCCAAGGTGTGATGAATGTTGTCTTCTCCATATCTTCGGGTGCCATTTTAATCTGATTATAACCGGAAAACTCGTCCATAAATGAGAAGACATTGAATTTAGTTGTATTGTCTACCATCATATCAATGTGTGGTAGAGGAAAATCATCTTTTGGACTGGCTTTATTCAAGTCACGGTAATCCACACACATTCGGACTTTTCCATCTTTCTTAGGCACGAGCACAATATTGGCCACCCATTGAGGATATATAGAAGTCACAAGAAACCCCACATCAATTTGCTTCTGAACTCCTTCTTTAATCTTCACTGCCATATCAGGATGAGTTCTTCTGAGCTTCTGCTTCACAGGCACACACTCAGGCTTCAAAGGCAAGAAATGTTTCACGATATCAATATCTAGACCAGGCATGTCTTCGTATGACCAGGCGAAGATGTCGACATATTCTCGTAGCAACTCAATCAACCCTTTCTTAACAAACTCTTCAAGGAGTGCCCCAATCTTTACTTCACGAATGCAATATTTATACCCCAAGTTGACTGTTTCCAGATTCTTAAGATGTGGCTGAATGATCTTCTCCTCGTGCTCAAGCAGATGAGTAATCTCATCAGGAATCTCTTCAACATCATCTTCTTCTGCCTCAAATATAGGGAACTCAAAGTTGGGAGATGGTGTTGGATCATTATGTTCAATGGGTTTGATTAACCTGCATAATGATTTTGAGTATAAAAGAGATTTCAGAATTCAAACAAGGCAAATCATTATGCAGATGAAAAATTGATTTTATTCTTTTTTTTTTTTTAGGTTTTATGGTGATCACCAATTTCATGCAAAAAAGCAAAAAGGAAAAATAATTTTGGGAAAACAAACATTTAACATGTGATTATTGAATGAATATCACTGTATTGATCAAATTATGCCAACAATGTCTTCACTTCTCCTTTTGGCATGGGAGAAGGGTTTTCAAACAAAATGAACACATTACGTTGACTTATGGATAACTGTTGGAACAGCAACAGCGACCCAATTATTGCAGATTCCTCCGGGTATGACAAAGTTGCCAAGGTCTTCCTCTTCATCATCTTCAACAATGGCAACAACTTCCTGATCTTCAACGGTGTGGATGAAACCTCCACTCTGGAATAGCCCATGATCATTGGAAACACCAAAGAATACCCTATGCCAGCTCGGGACTTGTTATCTTCCAACTTGATCATTCTCCCCAAACCAGTAGTTGCACCATGCTCAATGGCCAACTTTGCATCATTATAGGAGACAAATAAATAAAGTCCTTTCCTTGAAGGCTCAGCAATAGATAAGGCTTGGAACGGAGTCCCAACCTCATCCTCAACATCAATATAGGAGAAGGAAGATAAATGACTGACCAAGAGAGCCTTCTCTCCCCCTATCACCACCAACTTTTTGTTCTTCAAGAACTTCAACTTTTGGTGTAGGGTGGATGTCACGACGCCTACCTCGTGAATCCATGGTCTGCCAAGCAAACAACTATAAGATGGATGAATATCCATGACCTGAAAAGTGATCTGGAAGTCACTAGGTCCAATCTTGATCGGGAGTTCTAATTCGCCGATCACAGTTTTCCATGATCCATCAAACGCCTTCACAACCACTCCACTCTGCCTCATGGGAGGCCCCTGGTATGAAATTTTAACAAGAGTGGATTTTGGCAACACATTGAGTGATAATCCTGTGTCCACCAATACATTGGACAAGGCATCATCCTTACAGTTCATAGATATGTGTAAAGCCAAATTGTGGTCTTTTCCCTCGTTGGGAAGATCAACATCACAAAAGCTCAAATTATTGCAAGCGGTTATATTGGCAACAATGCTATCAAACTGCTCTATTGTGACATCGTGATCCATGTATGCCTCGTCCAACACCCTCTGCAATGCTTTGCGGTGTGGCTCAGAATTCATCAACAAAGATAAGACAGGTATCTTTGATGGAGTTTGTAGCAGCTGATCAACAACATTATATTCACTCCTTTTGATGAGCCTTAGAATCTCATCACCATCCTCTTTCAAAATGCCAGACTGGCCAACCAGGATAAGAGTACTATTATTCTTAACAGCAACGGGGTCGACATCCTTAATCACAGGAGCAGAAATATTTGAAGAAGAAGTCCCCACGAGACCGACAGGATTAACAACAGTTTTCTTAATGACATCTTCATGGGATTTCGGATGAGCCGAGAAAACACGACCACTATGGGTCACACCACTGACGTCTGAAATGCATACAACAGAAGTTAAGGGTAACGACACCTCCTTTCCATCTTCTAGCATCACTGTGTTATATTGATAGGGAACAACTTTGTCTGATACATACGGGACAAGACCCGCTGGCTTGATTACAAGAGCTGGTGATATCTTCTTCTTGCTGCCATAATACTTGATGACAAAAGGCTCAGGAATTTTAAACACAGGAGTAATTACATCAACTTCATCCTCATTACGATTCTGAAGTATCTCAATCATCCCTTGATCAATCATCTCTTGGATGTCCCTTCTTACTTAATGGTATCCTCTCTCATTAATAGTGCACACCTGGCACCTATCATGGTCATGCTCATAGTGGCTGTGTTCACACAACAACTTATGCATCTCGACCAAAGATTGCCTTATGTCATTCACATAAAGGAATTTGTATTTGCCAGGGCATCCCTGGACCATACTAACAGCTTCTTTCCCATGCTCGGGCAATGGGTTCTTATTAACATTTGGACCTACGTCCTCAAAAAACAATATCCCACTTCTCACAAGGTCTTGCACCTTGGTCTTTAATGGGTAACAGTTCTCCACATCATATCCGGGAGCACCGGAATGGTACACACAGTGAAGCTCAGGCTTATACCACCACTGAGGGTTGGCTGGTACAGCGGGAGGATCTCGTGGAGTTATCAGCTTCCTATAAATCAAGGAAGGATAAACCTCAGCATATGTCATCGGAATCGGGTCAAAAGTTACCCTCTTCCTCTCGTAGTTGTTGGTGTTGGTGTTATTATTGTTGCGAGGCTGGTAGGCCTGTTGTTGTTGACGATGTTGTTGTTGTTGTTGATGAACTTCTCTAAAAGCAGATGCTATATGAGCCACCTGAGGTTAGTTGACGGCATGACACACATCCTTCCTCCTTACAGAGGGCCTTCTTTTGATATGAGAGGACACGGCATGAGTCTCTCCCTCTTTCTTCCTAGAAAAGCCTCCACACTTCTTTGCTGAGGAACCATCATCTCTAGATAAACGTCCTTCATGGACCCCCTCTTCCAATCTCATCCCCATATTCACCATTTCAGTGAAGTCTGAGGGAGCACTGGCAATCATTCTTTCATAATAGAAATAGCTCAAAGTCTTCAAGAAGATCTTTGTCATCTCCTTCTCTTCCAGGGGTGGCACTATCTGAGCTGCAAGTTCTCGCCATCTTTGGGCGTACTCCTTGAAGGTCTCCTTATCCTTCTGCGACATTGCCCTCAATTGGTCCCTATCCGGAGCCATATCCACATTATATTTATACTGCTTAACGAAGGCCTCTCCTAGATCGTTGAAAGAGAGGATGCTTGCACTCTCCAGCCCCATATACCACCAGAGCGCAGCACCTGTCAAGCTATCCTGAAAGTAGTGTATCAGCAGTTGGTCGTTGTTAGTTTGTGTTGACATCTTGCGAGCATACATCACGAGATAGTTGAGCAGGCATGTATTTCCCTTATACTTCTCAAATTCAGGTACTTTGAATTTAACAGGGATTTTCATGTTGGGCACTAGGCACAACTCAGCAGCATTTTTCCCAAAGAGGTCTTTACCCCTCAAAGTCTTCAGTTCCTTGTGCAACTCAAAGAATTGATCTTTCATTTCATCCATCTTCTCATATACGTTCGGGCCCTCAGATGGCTCGGAATGGTAAATGGTGTCTTTAACACGGGGAAGGGTGTGCAAAACGGGAGGTGGCACAGACAGGACTGGGCTAGATGCCGGCATGGAGGAGAGAGTAGGAGCAAAACCCTCTGGCATGAAATTAAATTGCATTCGTCAAGGGAACCCAACTGGCATAGGCGGAGCGAAGTGGGCTGTTGCAGCAGGCACAGTTGAAGTCGCTATCTCAGATATGACCGTCCTCGCGGAAGGAGTTGTAGGAGTTGGTGATGCTTGGCTTTGGGCGGCCAGAACTGACTCCATCATGGTAGTCAACCTATCAATCTCTTCTTTCAAGTCCCTGTTCTCTTGATCTAGATGCTCCATTATCTTCGGATGATTGGCCCTGGTATTATACCGGTGCGTCAGCTTGTCTTTAAAATAAATGAAGAGCAAAGAGTTAGACCACTGATCAAGAGCTCAAAATAAAACCTGCTTATGCATATGATTGTTAGGGACCAATTAGTACTACTTTTTATATCATTTTATTGGTCCCTTTTACCAAACCTTGATGTAATTACACACTTTTATTCTTATTAATTTGTATAAATGCAATTAGATTTAATTTACTTTGTTTTGAATAGTTATTTCACAGATTTGTTAGTTTTGTAGAACTTTTAGATGAAACAGCTTTTGGAATGCAACACCACATCTTGGATGAAGCTTGGAAAACAAGGAAGCTGGATAAGCATCAGTTCGCGCCGCGAACTGCCTTCGCGCCGCGAAGGCTGCGAATCCAGCAAGCTGATTAAGGGCCAAAAGTGCTGTCTTTCAGGAAAAGCTGCTTGCCATTTTGGTGTCTGCCTTGGAATAGCTTTTCTGCTTTGGATGAGAATGATCAATTAAGGAAATGTCAACCCTTTTTGAAGAGAAAAATACATTATTCTAGGGCATTCATTAATATTCACACATTGACATTAAGATATTTTTGTAAGAGAGAAAAAACAGAGTTCTTCTTCTTTAACATTCTGCTTTGTAACAATGATGATGAGGAGCTAAACTCCATTTTGTCAAGATTGGAGGTAGTAGCTATTCTCATTTGTTTATGTATTCCATTTGACTTTTATATATGATAAATATTATTGATGTATTGAATACTATTTTTGCCCTAAGTTGAAAACCAGATTTGAGTAGTTGTTGAAAGAGATTATTTGAGTCTTGACATAAAACAGATTTTCAAGTAGTTAATAAGTTGTAGAGATAGATTTATTCATTACTCTTCTTTGGTATTAAACATTAAAGATTTCTATATTGATAGTTAGGTTGAGAGATCGTCTAAGGATCAATATAGTGATTATCACAATATCATTTAGACATAAATGAATTTGAGAGGATACTTGAACATCATCAATAATCTTAAATTTATATAGTTATCATAAGGAATCATAAGCATTTGAAATAGTGAACTCCAATCTTGCCAAGCTTTTACATTTGATTAAAACCATTTTACTGTTTTTAGTGACATTTACTCACAAGATAAATTTCCAACCAAAACAACTTTGTTACTTTCTAAACTTATAATAAATCGGATTATAGAACGGCGGTAATATCAACCAATCTCTGTGGATAGGATATAAAAATATTTGCCGAAGATATACTTTTCAACAAATTGGCGTCGTTGCCGGGGATTGGTGTTCGATATTACAAGCATTGCAATAATTCATTGTTTTAAGTTTTGTTACTTGTATTACTATCCCTCTTTTGTTTCACTTGGTGTGTTAGTTTTGTAGATTCTAGTGCATGCGAGGAAAAGCCACCGAGGAGCAATTTCAATTCGATCCCGAAATTGAAAGAATACTTCGGAAGCTCAATAGCAAAGCACGAAGAAGAAGGAAACTAGCCGAAGAGAGGAACCGGAGAGAAGAAGCATCTACTTCCGCACTTGTTCAAATCGAAGAAGTGGTTGTAGAGGCTTGTGAAGCAAACATGGCGGATGACAATCGTACCGAAATGTCCGCTAATAGTCCAAGAAGAAATGCTCAATTTGCCCGTGGAGGAAGAAATACGGAGATGAAGACCGGAATCCTCCAACTTCTCTATGCAAATCCATTCACCGGAATGGATCATGAAGATCCATATACCCGTCTCATCAAATTCTATGAGATTGCGGGTTCTACGGGAATTGATGAAACGGGTGAAGAGGCATTATTCAAGAGGATGTTCCCACACTCCTTAGTGGGAAAGGCAAAGGAGTGGTACCTTGATCAAGCATCGAGAGTGATGACGGATTGGAATTTGTTAGAAGAAAAGTTCTTAGAAAGATATTTCCCTCAATCCTGATTCATGGAAGCCAAAACGGCTATTGCGATATTCACTCAAGGAAGCAACGAGTCTCTAAATGAAGCTTGGGAAAGATTCAAGTCAATGTTGAGAAAATGCAAGGGACATGGTTTTGATGAGCTCACTCAAATCCATATTCTTCTAAATGGGCTCCAATCAACTCACAAGACACTTCTGGATGCTACCGCGGGTGGCTCGCTTATGTCAAAGAATGCGGAAGAAGCTAAAGTCATTATTGAACGGATGGCGCTCAATGATCACCAAAGTCAACATGATCGTAGCCCTTCACAACGTAAACCGGGAGTTCTTGAGTTAAATACCAATGATGCCATTCTTGCTCAAAACAAGCTACTCTCTCAACAAGTGGAGTTGCTCACTCAACAAATGGCCAGCTTCCACAGCAAATGAAAGAGATTCAAGGGTCTCAAGTTCGACATCAAGTAGCGTGTTGCGAATTATGTCAAGGGGATCACCCTACTGGTTTTTGTCCTCCACTCCAAGAAGAAGTGAGTTATGTGAACAATCAAAATCAGGGCTATCAAAGACAACCGCCTAACAATCAAGGCTACCAACCAAGAACCAATCAAGGCTATCAACCATCTAGGTTCAACTATCAAAATTTTCAGCAGCAAAGTCCTTACCAACATCCAAATTCTCAAGGACAGCATTCGCAAGGAGGAAGTTCCAAGTTAGAGGATACTCTTCAACAATTCATGCAAGCTTCCATAGAAAATCAGAAGAGTAACGAAGCAGCAATTAAAAATCTGGAAAATCAAGTAGGCCAACTTGCGAAGCAACTGTCGGAACAAAGCGCAAGATCTTCCTTCTCTGCTAACACTCAACCAAATCCAAAGGAGCATTGTAAAACAATTGTCACGAGGAGCGGTAAAGAGTTGATAAGTGAAAAAGGTGAAGAAATTATAGAAGAGAACGATATGGATGGGATGCTGGAAGAAGAAGACATGGTTGGTGGAAGGGAGAACGCTGCTGGAACTGCTCAGTTCGCACCGCGATCTCCCTTCGCGCCGCGAAAAGAGCAGGTTTTGCCAGAAAAGGAGAAACCTGAATTGGAGGTGAAAAAGGATGCTGAACCAAGGAAGAAAAAGAAAGGAGAGAAAGGCGTGAGCTTCATTCCAACCCAACATCTACCCTATCCACATGCTCCATCAAGGAAGGACAATGCTAGGCATTATGCACGGTTCATGGACATCTTCAAGCAACTCCAAATCAATATTCCATTTGCTGATGCATTAGAACAAATGCCACGGTATGCAAAGTTCATGAAGGACATTCTTACAAAGAAAAGGAGACACGTGGAAGACGAAACCATATTGCTTGATGCACGGTGTAGTGCCATCATCCAAAAGACTCTCCCAAGGAAGGAGTCCGATCCGGGCCGAGTTGTTTTACCGGTAACCATTGGAAGCACATACATCGGTAATGGTTTGATTGACTTGGGCTCTAGCATAAATTTAATCCCCCTCTCCATTGTTAAAAGATTGGGGAATGTTGAGATTAAATCGACAAGGATGACTCTACAACTAGCCGACAAGTCTACCACTTCACCATACGGAATTGCTCAAGATATGTTAGTGAAAGTGGACAAATTTTTGTTTCCGGTGGATTTCGTGATAGTAGAGATGGATGGAGATCGTGATGTGCCTCTAATTCTTGGAAGACCTTTTATGAAAACAGCCCGGATGATGATTGACATAGATGATGGACTAATGAAGGTGAGAGTGCAAGACGAAGAGGTGACCTTTAATCTTTTTGAAGCTATGAAGCATCCAAAAGACAAGCATGATTCTTTCCGAATCGATGCAATTGAAGAGGAGGTAGTGGAGGTCGCGAACCAAGTTCATATTTCTAATCCTCTAGAAAGATCCCTTATCGGAGCATACAATGTGTTGACCGACAATGAGGAAAAAGAGATTGAAGCAATGTTGCATGAGTTAGAATCTTGTGGTGAGCTTACTTATCAAGAAGAAATAAAGGAAGACTTAGATGCGACGAAGAAAACAGAAGAGCCAAAATTAGAGTTGAAAATGCTTCCCTCACACTTGAAGTATGTGTTCCTTGGAGACGAATGTACTAAATCGGTGATTATAAGCAACACATTGTCCACACAAGAGGAAGACAAGTTGATTCAAGTATTGAAAAAGAACGAAGGTGCAATAGGGTGGGTGTTATCCGACTTGAAGGGTATTAGTCCGGCCTATTGTATGCATAAGTTCATGATGGAGGAAAATTTCAAACCAGTTGCGCAACCTCAAAGGCGTCTAAATCCATCGATGAAAGAGGTAGTCCGAAAAGAAGTTGTCAAACTCTTGGAAGCCGGAATGATTTATCCTATATCCGATAGTGCATGGGTGAGTCCGGTACAAGTAGTTCCCAAAAAAGGTGGCATGACGGTTATCAAAAATGATAAAAATGAGTTGATTCCGACGAGAACGGTGACCGGGTGGAGGATGTCTATCGACTATAGAAGGTTGAACCAAGCTACAAGGAAAGATCATTTCCCACTACCTTTCATGGACCAAATGTTGGAGAGGTTAGCCGGCAAAAATTTCTACTGTTTCATGGACGGATATTCGGGGTACAACCAAATTTCGGTAAATCCGGCAGATCATGAGAAGACAGCTTTTACGTGTCCTTTTGGCATCTTTGCTTACCGAAGAATGCCTTTTGGGTTATGTAATGCACCGGCCACATTTCAACGGTGTATGCAAGCTATATGTAGTTTTGGGGAGATGCGTGGAGACCAACCTAGTGCTCAATTGAGAAAAATGCAACTTTATGGTCACCGAAGGTATCGTACTTGGTCACAAGATTTCTTCCGAAGGACTAGAGGTGGACAAAGCCAAGGTGGAAGTTATCGAGAAATTACCACCTCCAACTAACATAAAAGGGATAAGGAGCTTCCTAGGACATGTCGGTTTCTACCGGAGATTCATACAAGATTTTTCAAAGATAGCGAAGCCATTGAGCAACTTGCTCAAAAAAGGTACGCCTTTTCTTTTTTATGAATCATGTCTTAAAGCTTTCCTTGATTTGAAAGAAAAGTTGGTCACCGCACCCATAATCATAGCACCAAATTGGAAACTTAATTTTGAACTCATGTGTGACGCTAGTGATTATGCGGTTGGTGCGGTGTTAGGTCAAAAAAGGGATAAAGTTTTTCATGCTATCCACTATGCTAGTAAAGTTTTGAATGAAGCACAAGTCAATTACGCAACAACTGAAAAAGAACTACTAGCCATAGTGTATGCATTGGAAAAATTTAGAGCTTATTTGATTGGCTCAAAAGTTGTAATCTACACTAACCACTCGGCGATAAAATATTTGCTAACCAAGCCGGATTCCAAACAAAGACTTATTCGTTGGATTCTCTTATTACAAGAGTTTGATTTGGAAATTCGGGATAAAAAAGGTTCCGAAAACTTGGTGGCGGATCATTTGTCTCGGTTGGTCAATGTAGACATTACAAACAAAGAAGAGGAGGTGAGAGAAGAATTTCTAGATGAAAAACTTTATGCGATTCAAGTGAGGCCTTGGTTTGCTGATTTTGCTAACTACAAAGCAACCGGTTTAACACCGGAAGACCTCACTTGCAATCAAAGAAGGAAATTCTTGGCAGATGCAAAATATTATGTTTGGGATGATCCTTATCTGTTTAAAGTAGGAGCAAACAATATTTTGAGAAGGTGTGTAACAATTGAGGAGTCAAGAGACATTCTTTGGCACTGTCACAACTCTCCGTATGGAGGTCACTATAGTGGTTTGAGAACAGCCACTAAAGTGCTCCAATCGGGCTTTTATTGGCCATCTTTATTCAAAGATGCGCATGAACATACGAAGAGTTGTGATACATGCCAACGGAGTGGAGGAATAGGAAAACGGGATGAAATGCCTCTAACCAATATGCTAGAAGTGGAAGTTTTTGATTGTTGGGGTATTGATTTCGTTGGCCCATTCCCCTCTTCTTTCTCAAATGAGTACATACTAGTGGCCGTTGACTATGTCTCGAAGTGGGTAGAAGCAATTGCCTCACCTAAGGCCGATGCTAAAACCGTGATAAATTTTTTAAAGAAAAACATATTTTCACGTTTTGGTGTGCCTAGGGTGTTGATAAGTGATGGAGGATCACACTTTTGCAATACACCTCTAGAAAAAGTTTTGCAACATTATGGTGTAAAGCACAAGGTGACCACTCCCTACCACCCACAAGCGAATGGTCAAACGGAGGTTTCGAACCGGGAAGTCAAACGGATTCTTGAGAAAACAATCTCGAATTCAAGAAAAGATTGGTCTTTAAAACTGTATGAAGCTTTGTGGGCGTATCGTACCGCTTACAAAGCACCTTTTGGGCTAACTCCGTTTCAAATGGTGTATGGGAAGACTTGTCATCTTCTAGTGGAAATGGAGCATAGAGCATTATGGGCTCTTAAGTTCTTGAATTTCGACTCCACTCTAGCTGGAGAAAGAAGAAAAGGGCAACTCCATGAATTGGAGGAATTAAGGAATGATGCTTACCATTTGAATAAGCTGTACAAGGAAAAGGTAAATGCATACCATGATGGAAAGGTCCGTCATAAGGAGTTTCATGTTGGACATATGGTATTGCTTTTCAACTCGAGGTTGAAGTTATTTCCTGGTAAGTTGAAGTTGAAGTGGTCAGGACCATTTGTTGTCAAGGAAGTACGAAATTATGGAGCCATTGTGATTGAGGATCCAAAGTCACAAGAGAGCTGGACTGTTAATGGTCAAAGACTAAAAATCTATCATAGTGGTGACGTAAATCGTGATGTGTGTGTCGTGTCTCTAATTGGACCGGGCTAATCAAGGACCGTCGAGCTCTTAACGACGTTAAACAAAGCGCTTGTTGGGAGGCAGTCCAACGTCGTAAGTTTACATTTTATTTTTCTCTGCTGTGTTGATTTTCAGCTTTGTTAAAATTTCCGAATTTGGGTTCTGTTTTTCACAGTTCGCCCCGCGAACTAAATGAAGAGCCTCAGGTCGCGCCGCAAACACTGTTCGCCCCGCAAACACTGCGTGACAGAACCACTTAAGTTCTATATTGCATTATGGATGGGAAATCTGTGGATGTAGCATCCATCATCGCGGAAGAAATGAGAAAGATGGTTTTAAGTGGAACCAAATTCGGTGGTAAAGCAGGTGTGCTCGCATACCCAGGGCTGATCATGGGACTTTGCCGTCAGGCGAATGTTACCATTCCAGAGGAAGTACACTTCTCTATCACCAGTGTGATCAATGATGCATATCTGAATAGGTTTTGCCAACACCCAAATGATAGGACCGAAGCACCTGGAACTTCGGCATCTAGACCCCGAACCAGACCCCGACCCCAACCCCACACTACTCCAGTTTTTGACCAGATGGCGATTGCCAATTACTGTTGCGAGAGCTTTGAGGCCTCTAGGAGGTCTCAATCATTTATCTTCGATGCCATGCAGCAACAGTTCCAGAACATGTTCCTCGCACCAAAAGCCCGCACATTTCCTTCTCAGGCGGAATATGTGTCTTATGCTAATTGGCCTGAGGGCAGGCCAAATTTTATGGGGGGTGCAGGAGGTGGTGCAAACCCTAATGAGGAGATGGAGGACTTCCTTGGTGATGTAGGTGGTGCCCAAGAGGAGGAGGATTGAGAAGTTGGTGAAATTGAGGAGTTGTTGTCATTTTGAGTTTCTTTGTATTATTTTTATTTTTGATTTTGGAAATTTGTGATGTACTTTTGGGTGGCTTTAGTTCACCAAAACTTTATTTTTGCTAGTTGTTGTGATAATTGCATGAATATTATTTGAGAATTAAGTGTGTTACAATCAAACTGGTGTACCAACATTTTTGTTTAATTGTGCTTACTCTTAAGTCAAGCTTAAAGCAACCGAGAAATGATCGCAAAGAAAGAAGCATATGACACTTCGAGTGGTGATGATAAGAATTAGTGTCAGCATTTCAAGGTACACTTTATCGCTTTCTAGACTTAACATGAGTAGTTTGATGGTATGTGAAAATTTCATATCATAAACTCATTGAAATGTATGTCACCTTTGAATCAAAATAGGACTTAACCAATTGTGAGGAAGCTTTCCATTGTACACTAAAAAGCGGGAAACCAAGCATTATTTTAACTCATTCTTATCATGCTAAATCATGCATCAATCTATTTTTGTGTGAGAATTTTGAAAATGATAGAGGCATTGTTTGTGAGAAAAACCACTTGACCAAAAAGTTTGAATCAACTAACCTTGTGAGGAATAATCCTTAGTTAAACCCCTTTGAGCTTATTCTAGGATTCATCTTATTGATCATTGAAAAATCAATTGAAAATTGTGGAATAAATGAATCCTAATTTCTTTCGTGTCAACTGAAACCCCAAATCGAGTTGTTTGCAAAATTTGCCTTTTGCTTATTTCTAAGTAGGGAGCATTATTGAATAAATTTGGTTTTGGAGTCTAAAGTTGGGGAGAGTAAAGTGAAAAGTTGATTAGAAACGTGGAAAAGTGAGTTTTCATGAAAGGGTGAATATTTGAAAAGAAAGAAGAAAAAGAAATCACCCTTGAAACCATAGAGCAAAGAAAAAAGAAAAGAAAAAAAAAGCAAAGAAAATGCTCATGGTTGTGTGGATGTAAAAAGAAAAAGAAAAAGATAGGGATCAAAGAAAGGGAAATTGTGTAGAGTTGAATGTTTGGGAATGCTCCCTTAGGATAGACAACTTTGTTGAATTCTCTTAATCATATCCTTTCTTGTAACCTAAGCCACATTACAACCTTTGGAAGACCTCTTGATTCTCATTTTTCACATGATTTGGTATTTGTTGTGATAACCGCATGATTTGAGTTGTTGTGGATTTAATTGCTTGGATGAGTGAAAGTAACCCTTCATGTTATTCATCATTATTATGATGTGTGTGTAAGTTTGATTCAATTTTGACATATATGGCTTTGAATACATTGGAATGATTTTTGCACTCAACCATTTTCCTTATTCATGTTTTGTCTAGAATTTAGATAGGTGGATTGAGAAAATTGCCAAACACTTTTGAACCATTTGAATGTCCTTGGTAAATCCTTGTTTCAATCTTTTGTGACATTGCTTTGGTTGTGAGGGTGGAAACTTTTGTTTAGGGACAAACAAAATGCTAAGTTGGGGAGAGTTGTTAGGGACCAATTTGTACTACTTTTTATATCATTTTATTGGTCCCTTTTACCAAACCTTGATGTAATTACACACTTTTATTCTTATTAATTTGTATAAATGCAATTAGATTTAATTTACTTTGTTTTGAATAGTTATTTCACAGATTTGTTAGTTTTGTAGAACTTTTAGATGAAAGAGTTTTTGGAATGCAACACCACATCTTGGATGAAGCTTGAAAAACAAGGAAGCTGGATAAGCATCAGTTCGCGCCGCGAACTGCCTTCGCGCCATGAAAGCTGCGAATCCAGCAAGCTGATTAAGGGCCAAAAGTGCTGTCTTTCAGGAAAAGCTGCTTGCTATTTTGGTGTCTGCCTTGGAATAGCTTTTCTGCTTTGGATGAGAATGATCAATTAAGGAAATGTCAACCCTTTTTGAAGAGAAAAATACATTATTCTAGGGCATTCATTAATATTCACACATTGACATTAAGATATTTTTGTAAGAGAGAAAAAACAGAGTTCTTCTTCTTTAACATTCTGCTTTGTAACAATGATGATGAGGAGGTAAACTCCATTTTGTCAAGATTGGAGGTAGTAGCTATTCTCATTTGTTTATGTATTCCATTTGACTTTTATATATGATAAAGATTGTTGATGTATTGAATACTGTTTTTGCCCTAAGTTGAAAACCAGATTTGAGTAGTTGTTGAAAGAGATTATTTGAGTCTTGACATAAAACAGATTTTCAAGTAGTGAATAAGTTGTAGAGATAGATTTATTCATTACTCTTCTTTGGTATTAAACATTAAAGATTGCTATATTGATAGTTAGGTGGAGAGATCGTCTAAGGATCAATATAGTGATTATCACAATATCATTTAGACATAAATGAATTTGAGATGATACTTGAACATCATCAATAATCTTAAATCTATATAGTTATCATAAGGAATCATAAGCATTTGAAATAGTGAACTCCAATCTTCCCAAGCTTTTACATTTGATTAAAACCATTTTACTGTTTTTAGTGACATTTACTCACAAGATAAATTTCCAACCAAAACAACTTTGTTACTTTCTAAACTTATAATAAATCGAATTATAGAACGGCGGTAATATCAACCAATCTCTGTGGATACGATATAAAAATATTTGCCGAAGATATACTTTTCAACAATGATGCATGCAATGTTTGTGCATATGGTATGGTTTTTATGAGAGGAACTTTATAGAGATCTATTTGCAAATATTTGAAAATATTTAACCTTTAAGACATTTATGGAATGCTCATATCAATAATATTTGGAAACCTTTTACACCAATGAAGCAGTATAGTTTTGGTAACCAAGTACAATACAAGAGAAAAGGAGAATGAGCATCCTATGGAGCCCTAGAAACAATCATCCAAAGCCTTCGAGATTGGAAGATAAGTTGCACGAAGCCTCTTCACCTCTCTCTCATAAGCTGCTTCCATATCGGGCTTCTCCTTGGCGAGCTGATCATACTTCCTCTTCCAAAACCTAGATGAGTGAGGAAGAAGAGAAGTAACTACATCATCAGGCTCATCAATAACCTGATGCTCTAGAAATTCTATCACTGCATCCTTATCTTTGAGCTGCTAAAGAAGTTCCTCAAGCTCACGAACCCATGCACACGACGGGTCTTCATCTCTCAACTTCTCTACTCCTTGGTTAGGGAGGGTTGAAGGCCCAACCATAACCATAAGGGCAGGTCTCGGATAATCATACGACATGCGGTACTCAAGAGCTCTCTTCCTCACCCAAGCGGTGTAGGGTTCCAAAGCAATGCAATTCTTCCGACCAAGCTCATTCCTCCCTTTCCTATGAACTTTGCGCCAGGCGCGGACCATCCTATCCTTCAAGTTTTGGGGATCCTTACCCTCTTGAAAGAATAAGCCTTCCAACAAAATGTTGTTAGGTTTATCCTTTAAGGGGAACCCAAGCTGATGGCGAGCCAAAGCAGGATTGTAGTTAATTCCACCACATGTACCAAGAAGAGGCACATTGGAGAACTCACCACAAGAGTCAACAATCTGAACGCCATCATAAACACGGTCATACCAAGAGATATCATCATTAGTGAGAGACATAAGTCTCGTGGACCCCCGTAGACATCCCTTGTTCTCCTTGAAGGCAAGCGTCTGAGGCAAGTGTGAAATAAACCACTTGTACAACAGAGGCAAACAACACACAATGGATCCACCACCCTTTGCATTCCTCATATGCAAAGAAAAATAAGTGTCACCCAATAGAGTCGGAACGGGATTAAGAGAAGAGAAAATCCTAATAGCTTTCACGTCCACAAAGTTGTCGATGTTGGGAAATAACACTAGCCCATAGATGAGTAGTACAAATATGGCTTCAAAAGCGTCCTCACTCGTTGCCTTCCCAAACAAAATAGCTTTGGCAATGAGAAAATCAAATGGGAGACCTTGAATTCCACCTTTGGTAGTCATATGAGCAACAATGTCAGATACATCTACATGAAGCATGTCAGCAATCTCTTGAGAAGACGGAATCTTCTCCAAGCCACTGAACGACAACTGATCAAGAATAGGTATACCCACATGATAGGCATACTCCTCAAGTGTAGGCAAAAGCTGGAAATCCGGAAAAGTGAAGCACCGATACAGAGGATCGTAGAACTGCACCAACACACTCATCCACCTTGGTAGAAAGAATAGACAGAAGCTTCCCAAGGCGAGCTTTGAACTCCAAAGGCTCTAATATATAATATGTCAAACTCCTTAACTCTTTCAAGTCGGGTTATCTGAAACTGTACTGCTTCGTATTCCTTCTTTGCTTATCCATGTCTCTGAAAATTTGCAAATGGACCTCTTAAGTTCCTTGAAAATCTTTATTGTTGATGATATGGATGCGAATGAATGCATGGATGCAACAATCACACTCAAGGATTAAGCAAGTCACACCACACAAAGGTCACGGGATGGCTCAAGTCATCATCTGTAACACCCTTCTAAAATACCCCAAATATTTAATTAAAATAACAACATATAAATCAGAGTAATCATGCAATTAAGGGTGTCACACATTCATTTCGCACCATTCGTCATACTATTTAGTCATGCTCATTATTTAACTCAAAACATAAAGTATTGCACAATACACAGCGGATAGAGATCAAATCGATCATTCAAAACATGTAACATACTACATGTAAACTGGTTCAACAGACATCAACAACACAATTAAAATGTTCCCTCCCGATGTTACATCTATCAGAGCATGACCCACTAAGGAGACTACACTAGACTCCAAGCATTAGCTTCTATTCAATCACTGCTCGTTACCTGAAAAATAGTTGTAAGGGTGAGTTCCTCAATCGATATAATAAGCATTATAGAATATAATGTCATGTTAAGTAATTTAACACATTAATCACCCTAATCGTATCACACATTCAGTAACGGCACATCAACTCAAATATCATACTCAATATCAACACAATTCATACTCATGCTCAATGCCAACACAACACACGTATAACATTGGAATACATCCATTCATATTATACACTACACATATATTATGCAATGAGACTCCATGCATGCGGTACCGACTATTCGTGAACATATAGTTCAACTTCACCGACCAAATCCAGGTACGGCTACCAAGCTCACCAGTCCCACTCATTTGAGACCTAGTGACTCACATCACTAATTCCTCACCATGGGAATTAGCTACCACCCCAAGGGCCATGCTATGCACGCTAATTCACCTAGCATGCAAACATCAAAAACAGTCCAAATGACTAACATCACTAATTCCTCACCATGGGAATTAGCTACCACCATAAAGGCCACATTATGCACGCTAATCACCTAGCAATGCAACATCACAACAATAATCCACAATGGACCGATGCTCACTCTCTAAGCCATAAAACAGTCCATTCACAACATACGCATAACATACACATTCACAACATTATGCATACCATCATACATTATCAACACATGTATCAACACATCATATCATGTCAAATAATTAAACACAGTATTAGCACACTCTACTAATACCTATACTGCTCAAAACAGCGGGAAATAATCCCTACTATATCACACACCGATATAGGCAACCATCAATTAGGCACACAACATTTTCATTAACAATTTTTCCACTCTGCAACAGTGTTAACCGGTTAACGCCCTGGGTTAACCGGTTAACGCAGCACAAACACGCTTTCTGGCAAAACGCAACAGTGTTAACCGGTTAACGCCCTGGGTTAACCGGTTAACGCAAACAAAACAGCAGTTTTTCACAATTTATAACAGTGTTAACCGGTTAACACCCTGGGTTAACCGGTTAACGCAAGACAGAAAGCTGTTCCTGCGCTAACACAAAGCAGAATGCAGAATTCTCCGCATTTTCCGCCGTTGGAGGACTTCCGGACCTCCGATTCCAATTCCGTAAAAAGCTATACGTTCGGAAATTCACCCCTAACCCAAACACATATTTCAATTACAGCCTAAACACAGTTTATCCAACATAATTTTCCAGCATTCATAATCCCAATTAGGGTCAATTCAACGGCTTATCACTACCCATTACATGCTAACCCATAATACCCATTAAACGACGATAAACCCCCCTTACCTGAGTTAATCCGGCAATCTTTAAGCTCCAAGATTTTCTCTTCTCCAACCTTTGCCCTTGCTCTTCCTCTTTGCCCTTTCTCCACTTTCCACTTTTCAGCCGCTTCTCTGTTTCACGTAAAACTCTTTTTACTAAGTGGGATTCTTTTTCCTTACTTCACACTTATATATTTTCCAATAATTATTATTCCAAAATAATAAGAATAATAATAATCCAATAATTCCCATTATTTAACTAAATTAATAAATATAATATTAATTTAAATCAAATAATTATCTTATTTTTATTGGGGTGTTACAACTCTCCCCCACTAAAAGAGTTTTCGTCCTCGAAAACATACCTCAAGCGAATAACTCCGGATAAGACTCCTTCATCTGACTCTCCAGTTCCCAAGTCACATTGCCACCTGCTGGTCCTCCCCAAGCTACCTTCACCAAGGCAATCTCTTTACCCCGCAACTGCTTCAACTCTCGATCCTCGATCCTCATAGGTGATGTTTCAACAGTCAGGTGATCTCTCACCTGTACATCATCTATTTGGACTACATGCGACGGATCATGAATGTACCTCCTCAACTGAGACACATGAAAAACCTCATGCAAATTCGCAAGTGACGGCGGTAAAGCGATACGATAGGCTACCTCCCCTATCCTCTCCAAAATCTGATAAGGACCAATAAATCGAGGTGTCAACTTCTTCGACTTCAAAGCTCGACCAACTCCAGTTATCGGAGTAACACGAAGAAACACATGATCTCCCTCTTGGAACTCAAGTGACTTCCTCCTCTTGTCGTGATAACTCTTCTGACGACTCTGAGCAATTCTCATCTTCTCCTGAATCATCTTAATCTTTTCCGTAGTCTGTTGAACAATCTCCGGTCCAACCACAGCACTCTCACCGGACTCATACCAACATAAAGGTGTCCGACATCTCCTACCATACAAAGCTTCAAACGGTGCCATACCAATGCTCGAATGAAAACTATTGTTGTAGGTAAACTCAATCAAAGGTAAATAACAATCCCAAGCACCTCCCTTTTCCAAAACACAAGCTCTCAAAAGATCCTCTAATGACTGAATCGTCCTCTCAGTCTGACCATCAGTCTGCGGATGATATGCAGAACTCAATCTCAGCTTAGTTCCCAAAGCCTTCTGCAAACCTTCCCAGAACTTCGATTTAAATCTCGGGTCTCTGTCCGAAACAATACTCGACGGAATACCATGCAAACTTACAATCTTCTCAATATACAACTCAGCTGATCTCTCTAACGGATAATCCATTCTGATCGGAATGAAATGAGCCGATTTCGTCAATCTGTCAACAATCACCCAAATAGCTTCACAATTCTTATTTGTCCTCGGCAAACCAGACACAAAATCCATACTGATACTATCCCACTTCCACTCTGGAATAGTCAACGGTTGCATTAGCCCAGACGGCTTCTGATGCTCAATCTTTGACTTCTGACAAGTCAAATAGGAATAAACAAAACTCGCAATTTCTTTTTCATTCCCGGCCACCAAAATAACTTTTTCAAATCATGATACATATTCGTAGCTCCAGGATGAATACTCAGGCCACTACGATGTCCTTCCTCAAGAATACTCTTCTTAAGTTCGGTAACATCCGGAATACACACCCGATTACCAAACTTCAAAACACCATTCTCATCAACTCTGAATTCACCACCTTGACCTTGATTCACTAAAGTCAACTTATCAACCAAAAGCACATCGGATTTCTGACCCTCTCTAATCTCATCCAGAATACCACTCGTTAACTTCAACATTCCCAATTTAACACTATTGTGAGTACTCTCACACACCAAACCCAAGTCTTTAAACTGCTCAATTAAATCCAATTCCTTAACCATTAACATAGACATATGCAATGATTTCCGACTCAATGCATCAGCCACTACGTTTGCTTTACCCGGATGGTAATTCAAACCAAAGTCATAATCCTTCAGAAACTCTAACCATCTCCTCTGTCTCATATTCAGCTCTTTCTGATCAAACAAATACTTTAAACTTTTATGGTCACTGAAAACCTCAAATCTTGACCCGTACAAGTAATGCCTCCATAACTTCAGAACAAATACCACAGCTGCCAACTCTAAATCGTGTGTCGGATAGTTCCTCTCATGAACCTTCAGTTGTCTCGAAGCATAAGCTACAACCTGCTTATTCTGCATCAAAACACCACCCAAACCCAACAATGAAGCATCACAGTAAACCTCAAATGGTTCCGATGAACTCGGTAATATCAGAATAGGAGCAGTAGTCAACCTTCTCTTTAACTCTTGGAAACCTTCTTCACATTTTGAGTCCCAAACAAACGCTTGCCCCTTTCTAGTCAACATCGTCAACGGTAACGCCAACTTAGAAAATCCCTCAATAAATTTCCTATAATAACCAGCCAAACCAAGGAAACTTCGAATCTCAGCAACAGACTTCGGAGCTTCCCACTTAGACACCGCTTCTATCTTAGAAGGATCAACAGCAACACCACCTCTTGAAATCACATGACCAAGAAAACTAACCTCCTCTAACCAAAATTCACATTTAGACAGTTTAGCAAATAACTTCTTTTCTCGGAGAACTTCTAAAACCACTCTCAAATGCTCAGCATGCTCTCCTTCAGATTTCGAATACACCAAAATGTCATCAATAAACACCACAACAAACTTGTCTAGGTACGGATGGAAAATCCTATTCATATACTCCATGAATACTCCAGGCGCATTAGTCACACCAAAAGGCATTACAGAATACTCATAATGTCCATACCTTGTTCTGAAAGCAGTCTTCTGAATATCCTCAGTTTTCACACGTATCTGATGATACCCTGATCTCAAATCTATTTTGCTGAACACACTCGCACCAACCAAATGATCCATCAAATCATCAATCCTTGGCAAAGGATACCGATTCTTGATCGTCACTTTATTCAGTTGCCTGTAGTCCACACACAACCTCATAGTACCTTCTTTCTTCTTAACCAACAACACTGGTGCACCCCACGGCGACACACTCGGACGAATAAATTTCTTATCCAACAGATCTTCCAACTGACTCTTCAATTCAGCTAACTCAACAGCAGACATACGGTACGGAGCCATCGATATCGGTCTAGTACCAGGTACCAAATCAATCGAGAATTCAACTTCACGCTCTGGCGGCAATTCATTCACTTCCTCAGGAAACACATCAGGAAAATCACACACCACGGCTAGATCGCCAATCACCAGTTTATCTTTAGCCTCCAAAGTCGCTAACAGCATAAACAACTCTGCCCCACCTGTTACTTCCTCATTCACCTGCCTTGCTGATAGAAACAAATCCTTACCTTCCTCAATCTCAGGAAATATCACAGTCTTATCAAAACAGTTGATAGAAACTCGGTTAAACACCAACCAGTTCATACCCAAGATAACATCAATCTGCACTAATGGAAGACACACAAGGTCTATCCCAAAGTCTCTACCAAAAATACTCAAAGGATAATTCAAACAAACTGAAGTAGTAGTCACTGAACCCTTCGCAGGAGTATCAATCACCATACTTCCATGCATCTCAGATATCTCTAACTTAAGTTTCACAGCACAGTCCAAAGATATAAAGGAATGTGTAGCACCGGTGTCAATAATAGCTACAAGAGGAAAGCCATTAATATAACACGTACCTCGGATCAAACGATCGTCTGCAAAAGTCTCAGAACCCGATAAAGCAAAGACCTTGCCTCCCGACTGGTTCTCCTTCTTTGGCTTAGGACACTGTGGACTGATATGACCCACCTCTCCACAGTTGAAGCAAGTCAGAGTCTTCAACCGGCACTCTGCAGCCAAATGACCACCTTTACCACACTTGAAACATTTCTTCTCCGCACTGGTACACTCGTGGAAACGATGTCCAGCCTGACCACATCTGTAACACTTAGCAGGGGCACTGGAGTCTCCCCCACTAGGCCTCTTCATTCCACTCTGTCTTTGGAAACCTTTGCCAGCTGCATACGGTTTCCCACGATCATTCTGATTCTTGCCTTTCCTATCAACCCTCTGCTGATAGCTCTCCGCTCTGGCTTTGGTATCCTGTTCAAAAATCCTGCAACAGTCAACCAAATCAGAAAACACTCTAATCCGTTGATACCCAATAGCCTGCTTGATCTCGGGACGTAACCCGTTCTCAAACTTCACACATTTCGAGAATTCTCCAGCAGCCTCATCATAGGGAGTGTAATACTTCGACAGCTCTGTGAACTTAGCAGCATACTCAGTAACAGACCGATTGCCCTGCTTAAATTCTAAGAACTCTATCTCTTTCTTTCCTCTGACATCCTCTGGAAAGTACTTCCTCAGGAATCTCTCTCTGAACACAGCCCAAGTGATCTCAGCATTCCCAGCGGTTTCCAACTCAGTGCGGGTAGCAACCCACCAATCATCAGCCTCTTCTGACAGCATATGCGTACCGAACCTGACCTTCTGGTTATCGGCACACTCAGTCACTCTGAAGATTCTCTCGATCTCCTTCAACCACTTCTGAGCGCCATCTGGATCGTATGCTCCCTTGAACATTAGAGGATTGTTCTTCTGGAACTCACTCAGTTGACGAGCAGCTCCCATTCCCACAACATTCGGGTTTCCTCCAAGTACTCCAGCTAGCATACCCAGAGCCTCAGCAATCGCAGCATCGTCTCTACCTCTTCCCGCCATCTCTATTCTGAAAACCCAACAAGCTAAAACAATAAGTACTGATAGGGTTACACAACACCTATCCCGTACAGGGGAAACAGAATAATTACGACTCGACTCGACCGACTATGCTCTGATACCACTAATGTAACACCCTTCTAAAATACCCCAAATATTTAATTAAAATAACAACATATAAATCAGAGTAATCATGCAATTAAGGGTGTCACACATTCATTTCGCACCATTCGTCATACTATTTAGTCATGCTCATTATTTAACTCAAAACATAAAGTATTGCACAATACGCAGCGGATAGAGATCAAATCGATCATTCAAAACATGTAACATACTACATGTAAACTGGTTCAACAGACATCAACAACACAATTAAAATGTTCCCTCCCGATGTTACATCTATCAGAGCATGACCCACTAAGGAGACTACACTAGACTCCAAGCATTAGCTTCTATTCAATCACTGCTCGTTACCTGAAAAATAGTTGTAAGGGTGAGTTCCTCAATCGATATAATAAGCATTATAGAATATAATGTCATGTTAAGTAATTTAACACATTAATCACCCTAATCGTATCACACATTCAGTAACGGCACATCAACTCAAATATCATACTCAATATCAACACAATTCATACTCATGCTCAATGCCAACACAACACACGTATAACATTGGAATACATCCATTCATATTATACACTACACATATATTATGCAATGAGACTCCATGCATGCGGTACCGACTATTCGTGAACATATAGTTCAACTTCACCGACCAAATCCAGGTACGGCTACCAAGCTCACCAGTCCCACTCATTTGAGACCTAGTGACTCACATCACTAATTCCTCACCATGGGAATTAGCTACCACCCCAAGGGCCATGCTATGCACGCTAATTCACCTAGCATGCAAACATCAAAACAGTCCAAATGACTAACATCACTAATTCCTCACCATGGGAATTAGCTACCACCATAAAGGCCACATTATGCACGCTAATCACCTAGCAATGCAACATCACAACAATAATCCACAATGGACCGATGCTCACTCTCTAAGCCATAAAACAGTCCATTCACAACATACGCATAACATACACATTCACAACATTATGCATACCATCATACATTATCAACACATGTATCAACACATCATATCATGTCAAATAATTAAACACAGTATTAGCACACTCTACTAATACCTATACTGCTCAAAACAGCGGGAAATAATCCCTACTATATCACACACCGATATAGGCAACCATCAATTAGGCACACAACATTTTCATTAACAATTTTTCCACTCTGCAACAGTGTTAACCGGTTAACGCCCTGGGTTAACCGGTTAACGCAGCACAAACACGCTTTCTGGCAAAACGCAACAGTGTTAACCGGTTAACGCCCTGGGTTAACCGGTTAACGCAAACAAAACAGCAGTTTTTCACAATTTATAACAGTGTTAACCGGTTAACACCCTGGGTTAACCGGTTAACGCAAGACAGAAAGTTGTTCCTGCGCTAACACAAAGCAGAATGTAGAATTCTCCGCATTTTCCGCCGTTGGAGGACTTCCGGACCTCCGATTCCAATTCCGTAAAAAGCTATACGTTCGGAAATTCACCCCTAACCCAAACACAGATTCAATTACAGCCTAAACACAGTTTATCCAACATAATTTTCGAGCATTCATAATCCCAATTAGGGTCAATTCAACGGCTTATCACTACCCATTACATGCTAACCCATAATACCCATTAAACGACGATAAACCCCCCTTATCTGAGTTAATCCGGCAATCTCTAAGCTCCAAGCTTTTCTCTTCTCCAACCTTTGCCCTTGCTCTTCCTCTTTGCCCTTTCTCCACTTTCCACTTTTCAGCCGCTTCTCTGTTTCACGTAAAACTCTTTTTACTAAGTGGGATTCTTTTTCCTTACTTCACACTTATATATTTTCCAATAATTATTATTCCAAAATAATAATAATAATAATCCAATAATTCCCATTATTTAACTAAATTAATAAATATAATATTAATTTAAATCAAATAATTATCTTATTTTTATTGGGGTGTTACATCATCAATATCAATCATCCATTTTGGTGGATTATGGTTTACACCTTATCAACACCCAAGTTCCATTGATATTGAGGATATACTAGAACGGATCAACCGCGAGTCAAGGGTTTGTTGTAAGTCACGAGCATGGAGTCTCGGTTAAGAACCACCCAAAAGGAGTGTACTATGGTTAAACCTGACAATCATGTTCTAAAAAGGTCCCCATAGTCATCATCTCATCTTTCGGATATTATCGGATAAAACGACTACTCGTATTCCAAAAATATTCTCAAGAGAGACTCTTATGAGTGTAGTATCGCATAACAATCATATCAAATCTTACACTTGAATGACCTTTGCACTACATCCTAAAATAGGCTAAGATGGGCTATGTATCTGAGGTCATTGGATTCTAAGATTTATATTGGAAAGAGTAATGTCTAACCACGACTATTCGTGTGACATTATTGATCCCAACAAGACCTCCACCAAGTGAATGGGCTTGCAAGTTAACTTGCTAAGGAATAACTCCACACAAGTCAACAATACTATGCCATTCTCCTATCATAAGTGCACTCGAGTTCGGGTATAGAACTCATCTCACAAGAAACCACCAAGCATACAAGCAATTAATATACTAAGCAATTCATACATTACAAACAATACAGTCATCCCAAATTTTCACAAAAATATGTCACCAATAAATATAAACAAACAACACACATAAGCAAAAAGTAGGCTAAACCCACTAGAGAACTCTTCCCCCGCAGAGTCGCCACTTTTCTGTAGCGGGGTTTTCGTTACCTTTAGGTTTATTGACTAAACCAAAAGTCAACATACAATTCGAGTCGCCACCGCACTTTTATTTGTCCAAAAGAAAGGCTAAAAAGCGAACAAAATCCAAGTAAGAAGTTTTATCAAATCAAAAACTAATAAAAATGTCAAAGATCTGGGTAAGAGGGTTGGTTATGAAATGGGAAGGTTTTACGCACCCAAAACATCCTTAGTACTCTAAGGGAACCCTTTTTGCAAATATGTGTTGTAGGTTGGTATTTGTGAAAATATGTGCAAAATATTGAGGGGATGAGAATAGAATGGATTATATTTACAAGTTTGTTGTTTGAATGGATGAACCCATTGCCTACGTACCATCACAAACCAGGATCAAAACCTCGTAGTTCGGGGTAAAAATTTCAAAGATTGGTGAATTGATTTGATCAAAAGCCTTAAGATCTTTTGTTATCAAAGGGAGAAAACTCAACCTAGACCAACAATCCACCATGTGAGGAGAGCTTCAACATACTAGTGAGGGGTTAACCCTATAATAAGTATGGAAGACTTATAATCCAATCACTAAGGACGAGGTGAGATTTACATCAACCACTATGATAACTCAAACCTATGACTAATGTTTATGAAAAGGTTTTAATAAGGTGGCCATTAGAACCACAAAAACAACTTGAACTGAGTTGTATTTACAAGTTAAATTTATTTACAAAATGAAGTCAAAGTAGGGTTAAGATTCATTCACAATGAGTATTAATGAAAATAGTTTTGAAAAGTCAAAGGCATAAGGCCTAGGTTTCTAATTTGAAACAAAGTCAAAGTTTGAAGAAAAGATTTTTGGATTGGGTTATAGTGGAGAGAAGAAGAGAAGGGCTAGTCCTAAAACATACAAAGATAAGCGAGGGAAGATAAAACCCTTGAAGTTCCTTTTCTTGAAATCATAGAGATGATTCAAGATGCTCCTTTCCTTTGGACATAGCACATAATCAAGCAATCAAACAATTTAGATTCAAGCTCCTAGGATCTCCAATTGGCTTGTCTCTCTTAACTTGTCTACTCATGACAATGGTCCTCTTTACTATCTCAAGATGGAATCCGTATCACACAAGAGAAAACATAAAAAATTTCACAATACAATAAGAGGAATGGACAAAGAATAAGTTTTGGAAAGGAAGTCCTTTAAAGTCATCTTTGAAAGTTAGCATTCTAAAGGCATGAGGCCTAGTTGCTCTTGAACTCCTTTAAGCATAGGTATATCCTAATTCTAAGTCCTTTCTCCTTTTTGCATTTGGTTCACACAAACAAACACAAAACAAACACAAGATAGCAATATGTTTATATACAATAATGAGCTCAACTGAGCAAAAGGAAAATGACATAAACATAAAATATGTGCTCAAGTGAGCAAAATAAAAGGCAATATGAATAAATGAGCAAGAAATAAATTGCATTAAAGTAAAGAGCAAGAAATTAAATGCTCAAATTAAAGTTAGTAATTAGTGAAGTTATGTTAGTTTGTCATAAGACAATGTAGCTCTATGTTAAGCAATCGTAAGTGGACTAATATAGTAGTCACACCTATCTGAGGCCGATCAATAAAACTATAGGCAAATAAACACAAGTTAGAGATCATGACTAGTAAGCCAAGCTCCACAAACTTGCCATGCCAAAACAAAAGGGGAAAGGCCTTGTATGGACTTTAGGTTTTTTGCTTGACCAAGAAGCAACCTATCTTGGACACAAAGCAACTCACTTGATCTTGGATCAAGTTGAGTTTGGTTTGGATCAAAGAAGGTTAAACCTCTCATTTGTCAAGACCAACCATAAGACATTAACTCATTGGCCAAATGATAAAAAAGAATCAGATGAAGATGAAATGGATGGAAAGAGAATTCAAGCATCAAACTCAATTGATCAAATGTGAATCAAGTCATCATTAATCAACGCTAAACCGAAAAGAAATGAAGATTACAAGTCAACAAGTCAACCATAATTTTTTTGGTATTTTTGAATAAAAAATAAAATGCAAAATAAAATAAACAAAATATGGTCAAACCTCAAATTTAATTCAAATCAACTTCAACAAGTCCAATTAAATTTTCATAGCTCTAACATGGTCAAACAATTTTTGACAAATTTTCTCAATAATTTTTGAAATCAGAAACTATTTAAAAATAATGAAAAATAATACAATATGAATTAAAATCTTAAATAAATCTCAAATCAACTAAGAAATTGATGAGACTATTTTTCATTGACTTATCATGATCCATAGGTGTTAGGAAAATATTTTTGGATTTTTCAAATATCAGAAAGATATTAAAAATGAATTATTACTATTAAAAATCAAATAATTCACAAAAAATATTAAATGAAGTCACAAAAATAATTAAAAATCAAAATATGAAACTAGATTTTTCAAGAAATTTTTTGGCATTGGTCTCATACTTTTGTGACCTCAAATAAAATATTTATGAATTTTTGAAAATAAAAGGAATTAAATGAAATTAACAGAAAATAGGAATAATAGAAAAATCCAGCGCCACAGGATCAATTCATTAATTGACGTGGCATGATCAAATGGCTCAGAGGCGTGGATGCATGGTATGCTGGAGTCAAGCGCGCAACACAATGATTTAAAATAAGTAAACACAAGGAATAACCAGGATTATAATGTGGAAGCATGATCCTATGGTTCTGAAGATGCACACATGGTGCAGGCGGTGGAAAACACCTTCTTCTCCGGCGATCCAACAATCTCCGGCCACCACGCGCAGGAAAATAAATTGCAATGAAAATGAAAAATGAGGACATCAAAATGAAGCTTAGGTGATGTACATCACCACTGTAACCACGGATCATCCTCACCATTCCTATTTAGAGAGAAATGTGAGCTTGAAAATCATGGTGTGTCAACTGGAATGGCACGATTTGAACAATTAAGACCACCATTGGCCTGCCTCAAGTGAGAGGATTTCAGAAAACAACACAAACCAGAGAAAATCACATTGAATTGCAAGATCCATATCAAAAAAGTTTGAGGTTATACCTCTTAAATGAAGCTTCAAATGCCACGAATTCTCCAAGATGTTGATCTGCTTTTGCTATGGAAGTGTGATGGTGATGATAGGTTAAGGAATTGAGCTTTGAAAATCAACTAATGATGTTGAATTTCAAGCTTGAAAGAGAAAGAGAAAACTGAAAATTCCTTTAGTGAGGGTTGGCATTTCAATTCAGCAGCAATTCAGATCTCCACTTGGTTGTCAATTGAATGAGAATGAACACTTATTTATAGCTGAAATGGATTGCAAGGCATGGTTCCCTCGTGTGCATGGGATTTGAATCCTCCTTGCATGGACCTGTACAGGCGCATGTAAGGCCCAATGATGTGTGATAAGCCATGATGAACTCAAATGGAATTGAATTGCATGTGCAATTGGATTGGAATTTGCTTGCACATGAAGTTATAACATGAAATGCAAAAATGGACCTAAATAGAAAGCTCTTCGAAACTCACACATGGAAAGTCCAAAAAAGTAATATGAGTAATGGTTGGAAAGCTCTTGAAATATGGAACAAAAGTAATGTTGAGAAAAAATTCATTTGGCATTTGGAAATTCATGAAAATTGGCTGTGAAAGTTTGGGCACAAAACATGTTTAAGTTCCCCTTTGAAAATTTTCACCAAAAGCAAGCCACTTCAAGACCTTCTGTTTCTATGATGCAAGCATAAAAAAAAAAACCTCCAACATAAAAGTTTTAGATCTTTTCAATATGATCAATTTAGACTCAAATTTTTAATCATTTGGATTTTTCATAAAGTTATAGGCACTTGAAGTTGGTCATTTTTCAAATTCAATGACTTAGGTCCAAAGTGACCTATAATGTTTTGTATTATCACATGTATTTCTTTTAGGATTATGAAATTTTGTCCAACATAAAATTTGAAGTAGACATCTTAATATTTCCAATGCATTTGGTCTCACCTAAAAATAATAAAAATTAAGGAAGTTAGGTCCTTGGGAAATTAATTAACTTATAAACACAATAAAATCTAATATGTATTGAAAATAAAATTCTTTAAATTTTTAAGAATCTATGAAAAACAACAAATATATATAGTAGTAAATAAAACGAAGATAAACCATTAAGAGACACTGATATTAATATGTATTTATTTTTGTATATTAATTTTAAGTTAAGTTTTAATATTATGTATTTATTTTTGTATGGATAGATTAATATACACAATATTATGTACAAGTGTGCAACATGTTCTATTACATGGAAATTCATTATTGTCATTACCAAAGTATGGAGAAAATTGTTATGCTTGAAATACTCTTTTAGGTACTTGGTTTTGCTTCATACAAATATGTATTTTTTGTTGATAGTCATTGTGATATTCATCTTGGTAAAAATCAAACTTTTCATAATATGTTTTGACATATTGATGTGAGGTATTATTCAATATATGACATTTTGAAGACTAAGTTGTTAGAGATACATATATTTTACAATGATGATAACAATTTCGATATGATGACTGTAGCGGGAAATTCATGATCATCAAGTTGTTGACAAGCTAGAGATCAAATAACAAGAGTCGCCACCACGTTTTTATTGTTTCCAAGGGAAAAGGGAAAAAGTACGAACAAAACCCAAAAGTAAGAAGTTTTCAAATCAAAACTAATAAAAAGTCAGAGATCACAGGTAAGGGGGTTGGTTACACAGAGGGAAGGTGTTAGCACCCAAAGTGTCCTAGGTACTCCTAGGGAGCCCTTTTTGTGTGCATATGTATTTTTTATAAAGTGATGTTTACAAACAAAGAGAATGAGGGGATGAGAAAATAATTCATTAATTATATTTTTGTGTTTGATAAGATCTTCAGTCTTGTGCCTATGTACTAACATAAAAATGAGGGATCAAAACCTGGTAGTTCGTGATACAAATTCCAAAGTGGATGCATTGTTTTTAACAAAAATTAAGTTTGAAAGGCACAAAGGCCTAAAAATGGTTTAAATGAGTTAGTTCTTTTTGGCTTTTTGAAAGTTTAAGTCAAGTATAGTTAAGTCTATTTACAAGTTTGATTTAAGAAAAGAAGTTTGAAAATGCAATGGCATAAGGTCAAAGTTTCTATCTCTTTGCAAAAGTGGTTAAAGTTTAGAACAAAAGTAGTTCACACAAAGAAGATTTCGAAAAAATGGAGGGAGAGATTTTGAAATTAAAGAAATGGGGAGAAGATGAAGAGACTATCCTATGTACAAAGTTAAAAGTTTAGAGTTGAAAAGATTTGACCAAATGGATAGCAATCCAATAGACAAGAATGTCAATAGAAACCCAGAATTCCCTTGGACTTTTAGAATCAAGCAACACACGAATGCACAATTATATTATCTTGAAGAGCAAAGCATCAAATAAAGATGGCTATATCCAAGCTTATCCATTTCATGATATTCTCCAAAATAGCCCATGTAACAGATGAATTCCACAAGTCACAGGTTCAAAATAACAGTTTCACAATGATCATGTTGCAGATGAACTTAGAGAGGTCTTCAAAGATGTATCAGATGAAATTCAAATTGCAAGCACTTGGTTTCTCAACAAGTAGACATTGTCCAAGTCCTTTAGCATAGGAATGTTGCCTAGATTCTAAGTCCATTTGTTCAAGATCAAGCCAACAATCCACACAATTTTTTTAGGGTTTTTGTTATTATTATGTACATTAATGGTCAAAGACCACACAAACAAGCAAAGTATACACAAACAATATATAACACACAATATGGTCCAAATGGACAAAGTGAAAATTGCATTAACATAAACAATTAGAATGATATGAACAATGGCAAATGAAATAGAGTGCTAAAAATAAATTGCATTAAAGTAAAGGCTTGAAATTAAAAGTTAGTAGTTAATATGTTAAAAGTTAGTATTGTTTTTCTTTTGCTTTTCATTTCAAGACATTCTTTGGAGAACACTCAACCCACTTATCACAAGCATGAATCCTTGAACCAAAACATCTTCCAAAGGAAGGAAAGAAGGCCAAGTTTCCATACAATACCATGAAAGAGAGGAGACTTACAATCTCACTAACTAGAATGCTTATGCCTTTTATGTCACAAATTTAGCGCTATGTTAAGCAATCATAATTGGACTTATGTAGAAGTCACAACTATTTGAGGTCGGGCAATAGAATTTTGGTGTTAATGCATGTTAGAGACATAGTATAATGGACTATGCTCATGAAACATACCACACACAAAAAAGAATATGCAAAAGATGTGGCCTAATCTCATTCATACTCATGTCAATTTTTCAATCAACTAGCATTAGGACTTTGAGATGTCAAAGGCCAAATGGAATGAATGAATGAAGAAAGGGGATAAGATGAAGTGGGAGGGGAATGAATCAAAACACAAATTGGTCAAGGGAGGACTTTTACCAAATTAATATCATCCATTCATTTTGGGAGATGGAATGTACATTCCATCAATCCCCTAAATCCAATGATATTAATTTGACAAAGTCAAATCAACCTTGACCAAGGCCCAACAACAAGAGTCAAACATAAACAAGTCATCACAATTGGTCAACAAATTTATTTGGAATTAATAAAAATTAAAAATGCTAAAATAGTGCATTTAAATTAAATATGGTTCGTCCAATTCCTGAAACCTCATCAAAACACCAAAGAAATGGCCATGAGATTTATTATAGGTCAAAAAAGGTCAAAGGACCTTGGAGAAAAATATTCATAATTTTTGGACATTAAAAAATATTTTTAAACAATTAAAAACAAATGCAAAATTAATTAATTCATGAAAAATATTAATAATGATCCAAAAAATAATTTTAATTCAGAATATGAAAGAGAAAAATATTTGATTTTTTTTGGTGAAAGTCCTGAAATTCTGGTATAGTCAGAGTTCAGATGTTCTACACGAAGTCATGACATCTGATCCAACATTGTTACTAATACAGCAAGACAGTTATAAAAATTAAGACCCAATACTCATATGCACACAGTCACAGATGTCATGACATCTGCTACTATACCACCATGGACAAAAGAACATCCAATTTTGTCCATCTAGTACAAAGACACATTAGAGATCAAACATAACACTTATGTTTATTGATCCTGCCCAGTTATCAGCATGATGTCTCAACATTGATTTGAACATCACCTGTTCCAACATTACAGATGGTTGAACTGTAACAGACCAACCATTCTATACATCAGTATTAGCAGTCAATGATGAATGTCATAACATTCTGTTTTGCATTCAGACTGCAGGTTACGTGTCAAGTCTGTTATTCCCTTCATAAACAGACTACAAACAGACTGAGTTATAACAGACAAAATATAGTGTGCAGAAGGTAAAAACACCAGAATTGTTAACCCAGTTCGGTACAACATTACCTACTCTGGGGGCATACAAAGCCAGGAAGAAGATCCACTATTAGCAGTTTGAATTCAGAGTTAAACTCCCCCGTTTACAACTCTTCACTTAATCCCTACCCAATGCAATCTATACCTAGGCACTCCTAGTTAGAAACCTCCAGTTTCCATTCCTATCACTACAATTACCATGTAATGCTTAGACAACTTGAACATGCTTCACAGCTTCGTTCAAGAACATAACAACTCTTGCCTACAGGCTTTAAGTTACAAATAATCTCATGCTTTCAAGCACTGAGAAACACCTGGTAACCTTCCCACAGGTTAGGAGCTTTACCTCACACACACCCCTAATTTTTACATTGTTTGAGGCTTACAAAACCTAGGTTACAATCTGCTATTTATAACCTAACCACCCAACTGGATTTGGGCCTTCAGAAATCGCAGCAAGCTTCTCCTTTGCTGTTACAAACCTGGCAGAATTCTTCTGCTACAATAAAGGTCTTCAATCTTTTATTTCCTAAAAGATCTCCATATTTGGAAATTGTATATTCACCAAATCTTCTGATTGATTCTTCAAGATCTCCACATAGGAGTTAGGATATTCACCAGATATCCTAATTAATCATTTAACACAAACTAGAATTAACTGATTCAGTTTTATACACATGTGAGATGTCACAGTCCCGATGTCGTGACATCTTACATGACATGTTGGTCCAGATGTTGAACTTCTTCAACCCAACATATTAAAACAACAAAGGTGATTACATTATTTGTTTTACAAAATTAATGCCAATCTGAAGGTACTAACAATCTCCCCCTTTGGCAAATTTTAGCTAAAACAAGTAACCCAATATGGGTCTGTACTTCCTCTTTGTCAATGCCAGCCCCATTACCACCACCACTGTTGGTGTACATGAGGAAGAAGATGTACAAGGCTCAGCTCCATCACAGTCCTTCCCCTCAACAGTAGGGCTTCCCGAAGAATATGTAATGCTGAGTACATAGATAATGTAACTCATATCACAAGACGCAACTGTCTTCTTAACTCAGATCACAAGACACAACTGATATACCCAATTAGTGACTTTTGTGTCTGAATCCATCTTCTCCTTGCCACCAGATATTGCTTGCTTCTGGTGCATCCTCAGGACAATGTTTCTCTCCCCCTTTTTAGCTAAACATTTATAAGTGACACTTTCACAAAACCAGATCCAGGAGCAGAATGCCCAGATCTTAACAAACCCCATGGTTTAGAGAGAATGAAATGTCTCTCTTGTGAGAAGAGGAGTGCTGATACTTCCTTTAAATAGGCTAGACCATGCTTAGGAATTAACAGTAGGAGTAAATGCTTGGTCAAGATCCATAAATATTTGCTGAGGATCAGTCAGAGAATCACCACCAATATCCTGGACTATCTTTGAATACCTTTTATAGCTCTTGACTGTTTCTTTCCAGAAACAACAGTTCCAAGACTATTCCATAAATGTTGTTAGACACGTTGCAAGCTATGTCTTAACATTTGACACTACTTTTGTCTGCATTCTTCATGTATTCTCCCTATCACCATTTCCTAAACCACTTTCTCCCCTCCAGTGGTGGCTTGACATCTGGCACCACACATTCACATATCCTTATATAACTTCCAGCAGGAACAAAGGATATCTTATGTTAAGACATCACTTATGACATCTTGTGAATACTCTGTCCTTTTTGTTCATAAGGACAACTACTAGTAGTTAAACAACTTGACAGTAGTTTAATCAGCAGTAGAAACAGAACAATTACTAGCTATGGCTACTAGTAATACACACATTTCACAAGGGTACTTCTCCTCCCCCTAAATCTGTGCAACAATCAGAATTACTAGTTATGGATGCAACTAGTAAGACACACAAATGCATAATGCACCAGGGTACTTCTTCTCCCCCTAAATCTGTGCATGCATCAAATATAACAGCTACTGTAACTCCAGCACCTGTTCCACATAACTGTAATACACATGCTCATTCTAATAACATAATGAGACACACCCCATACATATTTCCTTATGACTGTAAGTTTCAGAAGGAAATAACAATATTATCCAAGGCAATGTCATGACATCCGGTCAGACATTCTTCTGCTCACTCAGCCTTGACACACACCACAACATCCCACTAAATAACAAGGTTCCATACCTTGTTATCTGAGAACACATAGACCACAAGCTTGATGATTACTTGCAGTGCAAAGACAGAACTCCCCCTGTCATGAACACCCAACTATCCTCTTGAAACATGGAGATCACACATGAACATATCCAACACCCCAAAGTTGGACCTTCACGTACTTCCTGATTCAAAGAGAACCTAGACACCTTGATGAAGGGAAAACATAAGACGCATCTTCATGTCTTCAAGAGCACACTCCCTGTTCAACCCTCTTGGCTGAACACATCCACACCCTGTGACAATCTCTCTTCTAACCAGACCAGAAAATTACTTCACAACATAACACCATCTGATAATCTTTAGATATCACTGAATCACAAGCTTGATCCAGACACAAATTGGGACATATGCATTCTCATCCCATTACAAGAGATAATCTTCCATAGATAGCTCAGAACTCCTTCCAAAAGCTCCAAAAGATGAATAGAAAACACCTCCTTTTGTCTTCAACTTACTCCTTTTCTGCTCAAAGTAATTTGTCTCAGACCTTCCTCAAGAATAATCAGCTGCCATAAGTTGATTGTCTTGATTCTTCGGACTCACTTTTGAGATAGACCAAATGCCACTGGTTGATTACCTCCTTCATGACTCCTCATATGAAAAAGTCAAATGCCATTCTTTGACCTCTCCACGTTTAGCAGACTTCTCCCAAAGATATTCTGACCTTCCAAGTGAGACTTGAACTTCAAGCTACATGTTGAACAAAACTTAGATTTTCCAAGACATGAACATGTAACATCCTCTCCATCCAGCAACTCCAAAGAACTGCAACGAGAACGACCTTTTTGAAGTATCCAATCTACAACCCTGTAGACCCTTCTATCTCAAGTTGATGTGCCACTTCACCAACTAAGATTCTGATGTTGAACCAAATGTCACAACATTGTGTTTTAACATCTAGCTGTTGAATTCAGCTCCTTCTTCTGCCACTTGAAAGAACTTCCCCCCTTCACAGAACAAGAGTTCAATGTTCTCATAGACTTAATTGTGGAACCAAGTTTGAGTAAACAACCTCCATCCTGCATGTTTGCAGTTAAGTCATCCAAGCTCACACCTTGATGAATCCCTGCTTCTTCTCTAAAGACATCAGACACTCTGATGCATGAGTCTTTAGAAGGACCAGTTAGAAACTATCCCTTCAGCTATACCAAGGATTCCACTTCCTAAGGCAAGGCTGTTTCCATGATGTCAAGCATGCTGCCACTTATTCTTAACTTCACAGTGTGCATTAGCCAATGCACTTTCTTACCTAGATCAGAAGTAAACTAATCCAAGTAACCACCATTAGGACTATGATGTTTTCTTCTTCTTGTACACACCAAGGCTGAGCATGTTTCTTGCCAGGAAACCTTTTCAGTGATCATATGCTTTTGCTGCCACCAAAGTGATAGATCATAACCAATGTACTATCCTTCCTATAATTCTGCACAGGATCTTGAAGATGAGATGTTCCAACAACTTTTAAAAACATCAGTTATCTTGAGCTCCAAGGGTAATCAATTAAATACTTGTACTTGGCACAAGTAGACATTGATCTTAAATCCCTTCCCAATATTCCTTTCAGATACTTCCACCATAAGAATACTTTGAAAATACTCTTCTAGTGTCAACATCTTCTGCTTGCAAGCACCTCAACAGTTTTGACAATCTTCCCAGATTAAATTCACCCTTAGGAATGAGAGAGATGAATCCTTCCTTGCAAATGTGTCACACAACCACCAGAGTCCATGTGACACAGGTCAACAGCCAACCAGACCCTAGGCTGACCGAACGTGAGAAGGTTAACCAAAACTCCCCCTCAAATTAACAATCATGGAAACTCCACACCAATATCCATGCATTTTACACACATGTCTCAACATGACATACACCATCCCTACCAGTGGCAACTAACTCTATGAGTTATACCTATACATACTCCAATCACACCAATTAGACCCCAGCTGAGCATAAGTACTAGTGAAAGAAAACCACACCAGTCCATAGTAGATATGCATTGCCAGAGCATACTCCCTCAATCAACCTCTGAATTTTCATATTCTCACTCCTTGAAAGAACTGTCACTTCTGAGCGTGGCGTTTGAATAACTAGATTCATGGTCCCAATCCTCTTAAATGAAATAGCAATCAAGTTACCCCATTATTGACTTCTAACATCTAGGGGACTTGCCTTCCAACACAACATATTACTTCAGGGAACAACTATCCAACCCTGATCAATCTATGGGAATAAGACAGACATCATGAGGTTGCACAATGTCACATCTCAACCAGCTCCACTTCTAGATATCAGACTTCTAAAAGTGACCTTCTTGAGTACACACACAGTTGACCCTACCCTTGTCAACTTAGCACACACAGATGTCTCCTCTTCCAGATCAGGAGTAGGTTCCAAACAAAACTATCCCTTTGTTTGACACCTAAAAACATCTGCTCTTCAACCAGTAGCTGCGTACTTGTTGAGCAACAGGTTCTAACATCACATAGAACATTAGTTCCACCTCCTTGGAACAAACCCTCCTTGAAAATCTTCAACGTCTTCATATACACTACCCAAGAGAGTAAAAGAATCAGTGATCAGGTGATTCTTACCATCCTGAAGTGAGAACGTCATGATGAGTGGACTTGAGGAGACGCAAGTATCTTTGACATCTTCAGTAGATTATGATGAAATCTTGAATACAACAGTCTTTCATCCACATGAGGGGAAACTTCATCAGAGTTTGAGTTTTGCCAGGTATTATGCAGCGGAAATCATAATACAACTCAACTTATGAC
Source organism: Lathyrus oleraceus (assembly GCF_024323335.1). Taxonomy (NCBI): domain Eukaryota; kingdom Viridiplantae; phylum Streptophyta; class Magnoliopsida; order Fabales; family Fabaceae; genus Lathyrus; species Lathyrus oleraceus. The sequence continues at coordinate 185,113,080 of NC_066584.1, read as the reverse complement.
CACACACTTCACCAGATCAGCCTCCAAGAACATACCAAGTTTGAATATGTTTCAATACTAGCACAGCTGTTCCACACAAAGGCCAATTGCCAACCTCCAGAGACAGGTACACATAGTTCCTGTCATGAATAGTCCAACCACCTACTTCAAGGGACCATTCAGGGGGATCACAGAACCTTCTAAAGGTTCCAACATCAGTACTAACATAACTCCTTGCAAGATACCAGAAAGTATCACCCATGGATCTCATCCAGAACCAAAACAAGATGCCTGCTCTGATACCAATTGAAATTCTGGTATAGTCAGAGTTCAGATGTTCTACACGAAGTCATGACATCTGATCCAACATTGTTACTAATACAACAAGACAGTTATAAAAATTAAGACCCAGTACTCATATGCACACAGTCACAGATGTCATGACATCTGCTATTATCAACATGATGTCTCAACACTTATGTTTATTGATCCTGCCCAGTTATCAGCATGATGTCTCAACATTGATTTGAACATCACCTGTTCCAACATTACAGATGGTTGAACTGTAACAGACCAACCATTCTATACATCAGTATCAGCAGTCAATGATGAATGTCATAACATTCTGTTTTGCATTCAGACTGCAGGCTACGTGTCAGGTCTGTTATTCCCTTTATAAACAGACTACAAACAGACTGAGTTATAACAGACAGAATATAGTGTGCAGAACGTAAAAACACCAGAATTGTTAACCCAGTTCGGTAAAACATTACCTACTCTGGGGGCATACCAAGCCAGGAAGAAGATCCACTATTAGCAGTATTAATTCAGAGTTAAACTCTTCCGTTTACGACTCTTCACTTAATCCCTACCCAATGCAATCTATACCTAGGCACTCCTAGATAGAAACCTCCAGTTTCCATTCCTATCACTACAATTACCATGTAATGCTTAGACAACTTGAACATGCTTCACAGCTTCGTTCAAGAACATAACAACTCTTGCCTACAGGCTTTAAGTTACAAATAATCTCATGCTTTCAAGCACTGAGAAACACCTAGTAACCTTCCCACAGGTTGGGAGCTTTACCTACACACCCATAATTTTTACATTGTTTGAGGCTTACAAAACCTAGGTTACAATCTGCTATTTATAACCTAACCACCCAACTGGATTTGGGCCTTCAGAAATCGTAGCAAGCTTCTCCTTTGCTGTTACAAAGCTGGCAGAATTCTTCTGCTACAATCAAGGTCTTCAATCTTTTATTTCCTAAAAGATCTCCATATTTGGAAACTATATATTCACCAAATATATTCACCAAATCTTCTGATTGAATCTTCAAGATCTCCACAGAGGAGTTAGGATATTCACCAGATATCCTAATTAATCATTTAACACAAACCAGAATTAACTGATTCAGTTTTATACACATGTGAGATGTCACAGTCCCGATGTCGTGACATCTTACATGAAATGTTGGTCCAGATGTTGAACTTCTTCAACCCAACATATTAAAACAACAGAGGTGATTACATTATTTGTTTTACAAAATTAATGCCAATCTTAAGGTACTAACAAGTCCCATAATTTTTGGATCAATATTGAATTTAATATGAATTATTGAAAATAATGCAATTAAAATGAAAATTAAAATATCAGAAAAAACGTGGACTCCTTGATCTCCCTTATTAATTGAGGTGGCAAATCAAGTGGCCAGAAACTCGCTATCCACGATGGACATGAGTCAGCGCGCCACAACATTGGTATTTAAAAGGGACGATCATGATTAAAACAAATGAGACGGATCCTATGGCTGTGAGAGATGCTAACACATCGCCGGAGCTGTAGCTCCAATCTTCTTCTCCGGTGGACCTCACCGGACTGGTCCACCATCAACCATCACCAAAATTAAAAACAAGGACATGATTTCAAAGTAAAAATAGCATTGAGCTCGAATCTGGCCTCAATTCACTCTAACTCCAAGTATATTGAGAGATACATGGAGTTGAAATTTGAGGTACATGAACTGAGTTGCTTAGATTTGGCCTCAAAGCAACTCAATCTTCTTGCCTACAGTGGTAGGACTTCAGACAACCAAAGAATCAATAGAATTGAGCAAGAATTTGAGAGAATCGAAGAGTTCAAAATTTCTGGAAAATACCTTCAATGGAGGTCTAGATTCAACTGATCTTGATCTTGCTTGTGCTTGATCTCACTCCACTTGCTTGCAGAAGAAGGATTGGATGCTTAAAAGGTTGTGGATTCCTGGAGATTTGAATTTCAAAACAGTGAAAATTCAAGCTCAAATTCAAATGAATTTCTCAGGCTTATCCTTTGCAAAGTGAGGGTTAGAGATGGGGGATCAAAGCTGGCGCGAATGTGTGTTCATTGTTGAGCATATGAGGCTCTATTTATAGCTGAAACCATTGATATTTGCACACTTGAAATCACTTTCCAAATTTGGTCATTGATGATGCATGGGTGCATGGCGCGCATAGGCCTATAAAATTATTGCCATAAGTCCACAAATGGCCTATAATATTTCAACATAGAAAATGATTTTCCAAGCAAAAATAGCTCTAGGTCTCAACATGAAAGTTGTTTGGAATGGCATTTAGAGTAAGTGTGCTCTTGGAATCATTTTCATATTGTGAAAATTGTAGGAGATAGGGTTTAGGGAGACCCAGTTTTTATTAGATGAATCCATCTAGCCAACCACCATCAACCAACTTGCTAACTTCCAATTCTCTTGACTTTTTGGCTCATGGTAGATCATATATGCATAAGATGACGAATTTTCAAGTGTCCCTTGAAAAATTTGATCAATTGGTGAGATAGCTTGTTGGAGAAGTTACTCAAGATACCCATTCAAACTAGGGTTTCCAAGGCAAATCACCCTCAAACTCTTGAAGAAAACTTGATCAATATAACATGTAGGAACCATTGGGACTCATATATGATGCTCATAACCATTCTTGAATCAATTCTTGGTTGTGCTCTTTGTTCTTGAGGGTCTCAAACCCTAGATGTGAACTTGATGAATCAATGGAATCATGCCCTTCTTACAAAAGAGTTAGACAAATGCAAAGACATATTTTTTGTATTTTGGTTAGTGAAATGATAAAATACAAGTATGATACAATCACAAAGTACTTGGTGATCCCTCCTAAAACAAACCTAATGAAAGAGGGGTAAGGAGGATGCCAAGGTATGATCCCAATGCTAATGCTTATGATGGAATTGCATGAGGGATCTTAGGGTCAAAATTTGGGTCTTACAACTGCCCCTATTTAAGGACATTCTAACTGAGGAGGTGAAGGTTAAAATCTTCATGTCGACTCAGTAGAATGGGCTTAAATAACAACATGTAGAAACAAATTTTGGTCCCTAAGAGACCTCATGATGCATATGACATGAATGCAAAAATTAATGCTCTTTGGGGAAATATTGCCACAAAGGAAAAAGAAATCAGAGAGACCGAAAGTCCGCAGGAGTATAATGCATTCCGTAAGGAAAACTCGTTGGGGAGACAGAGACTCTCGGGGTAAAAAGGAGTTATGCGAAGGCCAGGCTACGACTTAAAACTACTGGGGGACTCGAGGAATTCCATACAAACATGGAAAAGACTCAGTCGGGGAAATAACAACATCTGCAGGGGATATGAGTAAGTCAGGATAAAACTGAGGTACTCGAATCACGCAGGGGAAAAGCGACTCCACTAAGGAAATGCGCACTCAACTCAAATAGGGAAGATAAAGTTCAACACAGGAGGAGCAGAAATCCATTATCTACTACCTGTTACTGGGTAAGGAGAGATAATAAAGATCTGGCAGAGAGAACATCTATCATCGGTTAGGATGAACATATCAAGGATGACTCACTAAGGACCAACAGGAGAGGAAATTCATTACCGGTTACTGGGTAAGAATAACCTTGCCTTGGGAACTACAGAAAAAATAGGATTTACAACTACCGGTTACTGGGCAGAATACCAAGGGTGAGAGTATCCGTCATCGGTTATGATGAACATATAAAGGATAAACTCGACAGGGAAGAAAATCCGTCACCGGTTAAGATGAACACATCAAGGATAGAATTTCCTGGAAATGCCAAGGAGGATACCCATCATCGATTAGGATGAACATATCAAGGATATACCAACTGAACAAAAAGGGTTGGAATTACATCTATCGAAAGCTGGATAGAAAACCATCGGAGAGAAAATTCGTCACTGGTTAGGATTAACATATCAAGGGTAGACTCTGCGAGGGGACAAAGTAGGATTTACAACTACCGGTTATTAGGTAGAAAACCAATCAAAGAGAAAATCTGTCACCGGTTAAGATGAACATATCAAGGATAGACTCTGAAAAGGGGATAAAATGGGATTTACAACTACTGGTTACAAGGTAGAAAACCACAAAGAGAAGAAAACCCGTCATCGATTAAGATGAACATATCAAGGATTAACTCTCTGAGTATCAAAATAGGGATTACAACTTCCTTTTTACTGGGTAGAATACCAAAAATGAGAATATCTGTCACTGATTAAAGTGAACATATCAAGGATAGACTCAGGCAGGGGAAAGAAAGATATCTGTCACCGGTTAGGATGAACATATCGAGGATATACTTCCTGGGGAATAGATCCACTGGGGACTCTACCGAGGAGAAAAATAAGGGTACTTTTGCCAGTTATTGGGCAAGAAGTAACAAACTGCAAACTAAGAAGAATATTACCAGTTATTGGGTAATAGACTCTTAGGGGACCAAAATATCTATCTAGGTAAGAGCTAAAAAGGAAACGATCAATCAAGACTCAACCCAATGAGGACATAACTCAAGGGGAGTAATTCCATCCAGAAAACACACTGGAGAGGAAATTGAAATAACAACCATCCACGAGGAAACTAACTCAGTGGGGAAACAGAGAAAGGTTAAAGTCGTTCTGCTTAAGTGTAGTGGGGTATTCGTTACCTTTAGAATTATTAACTAAATCAAAATTAAATCATACAATTCGAGTCGCCACCGCGCTTCTATTTATCCAAAGGAAAGGTTAGAAAGCGAACAAAAACCGAGAAGTTTTATCGAATCAAAAACTAATAAAAATGTCAGAGATCGGGGTAAGGGGGTTGGTTATGCAATGGGAAGGTTTTATGCACCCAAAACATCCTAGGTACTCCTAGGGAGCCCTTTTCACAATTGTTGTAAGGTAGGTTGGTATTTGTGAAAATTATTTGTGCAAACATGATTGGGGAGATGAGAGAAGAACGTACAAGTTATTTACAATTTTGTGTTTGAATGGATAAACCCATTGCCTACGTACCATCTTAAAAAAATATTAGGATCAAAACCTCGTAGTTCGGGGAAAAATCTCAAAACAAGTTGGTGAATTAATTGGTCCAAAAGCCTTAAGGTCTTTTGTTATCCAAGGGAGAAAACTCAACCTAAAACCACAAATCCACCATGTGAGGATAACTTCAACATGCTAGTGAGGGGTTAACCCTATAATAAGCATGGAAGACTCATTGTCCATCACTAAGGATATAAGTGAGTATTATATCAACCTCATGGATAACTCGAACCTAATAGCTAATGGTTATGAAAAGTTTTGACAAGAAGTGGCCATTGAAACCACAAAGAATTTGAATGAGTTATATTTACCAATGAAAAGTATTTACAAAGTATGGTCAAAGTCGATTTAAGGATTCAATTCAAAATAAGTGTTATGAAAAGAAAGTTTGAAAATCAAAAGCATAATGCTTAGGTTTCTAATGTTTGAAAATAAATGTTAATGTTTGCACAAAAGTTTTGGCTTGGGTTAGAGTGGAGGGAAGAAGAAGAATGGCTAAGTCCTAAACATACAAAGATGAAGGAAAAGAGATAAGACCACAAATGGAGTTCCCTTCTTGAGATCATAGTGATGATCCAAGTAGCTCCCATCCTTTGGAATAAGCAAATAAGCAAATACTCAGGCAATCAATCAATCAAGCAAGCTCTTAGGAGTCTTCCAATGGATCTTGTATCTCTCACTTTAGATGCACATGACAACGGTTCTTCAATTTGGCTCAAATAGGAATCCCTAGCACAAGAACATACACATCAAAAAGTTCTATAATGCAAACAAAGAATGGACAAGAGTGAGTTTAGAGATTAGGTCCTTCCAATTCATCTTCAACATTAAGTCTTTTTTACTCCATTTTTGCATAGGGAATGTCCTAGAATCTAAGTCCTTTTGTCCAATTGCATTTGGTTCACATCAATCAACATAAAATACAAGCACAATAGTATATACACAATTATGTGCTCAAGTGAGCAAAAGGCAAATTGCATTAACATAAACATGTGCTCAAGTGAGCAAAGGGCAAAAGCAAATGAATAATGTGTACAAGAATATTAAATTGCATTAATATAAAGTGCAAGAATTAAATGTTAATGGTCAATTGTTAGTGTTAGTGTGCCATAAGGCAATTTAGCGCTATGTTAAGCAATCGTAAGTGGACTAATGTAGTAGTCACACCTATCTGAGGCCGGTCAATAAAAATATAGGCAACAAACATAAGTTAGAGATCTTGATTAGTGAATCAAGCTCCTACAACTTGCCATGCCAAAAGAAGATGAGAAATGATCTTGTATTAATTTAGGTTCTTTGCTTGATTAGGAAGCAACCTATCCTTAATGCAAAGCCATTCACTTGATCTATGATCAATATGAATTAGATTTGAATCAAGGAAGGTTAAACCTCCGATACATCAAGGCTAACCACCAATCTTTAACTCATTGATCTAAAAAGAAAAAGATGAAGAACAAGATGAATAAGAATGTGCATTAATGGAAATTCAATTGAAGTAATCAACATACATTGACCAAAGATAGATGGAATCAAGGTCAAACACTAGTAAACAGAAGCAAAATGAAACTTAAAAGTCAAGAAACAAATAAAATATTTTTGGTATTTTTCAAAATTAAAATAATACTTGAATTAAAATAAACAATTAAAGGTCAAACTTCAAATCCATTTCAAATCAACTTTGAAAAATCCAAATGGATCATCCTAAGTTCAACAAGGTCAAACAAAGTTTGACAAAAAAATTCAGCATTTTTAGAAACCAGAAACTATTTTTAATCAATTAAAAATGGATAAAAAATAATCTAATTGAATTAAAATCTCAAATAAATCTCAAATCAATTAATAAATTGATGAGAATATTTTTCATAGATCCATCATCATTCGAAAAGGTTGAGAAAATATTTTTGTATTTTTTGAATTATGAAAACTATTTAAAATGAATTAAAAATAACCAGAAAAGAAAAAATTCATAAAAAATATCAAATGATAAAATAAAAAATATTAAAAATCATTTTCACAAACTAGGAATCAAAAGAGAAATAATGCAATTGGTCTCATATTTTTTGGAATTATAATGAGAGAGATATGATTTTTTGAAATAAAATGAAATAAAATAACTAAAAGAAATTAAAATCAGAAATAAAAAATGAGAAAAAACGTGGTGCGTTGGATTCAGGCTCAAACAATCCACATGCGCGTGTCCACCCAACACCTTGGTCAATAAGAAACACAAGGCCATTAAAAAAGTCATAAAAAAGGGAGGAGCAGATTAGATCTGGAGATTAGATCCAAGGGTTGTGGTTCATTCTGGCAAACGGACGGTGGTGTACACCACCATCTTCTCCGGCGAAACCAAAGATTTCGGCGAGAGTTGCAGAGAAAAAACCGTAACCAAATGAGGCGATCTATACATCAATGGAAAGCTAGGGTGATGTACATCATCCTTGTACCATTTATTTTCACTCTAGATCTCCATGGGAAGAGAAATCAGAGGTGGAAAATGATGGTGTTCAAGTTGAACTCAATGGATTTTCAAAATTAAAAGCACAGTTTAATTGCCTCTGATGAGAGGACTTCAGCCAAACCAATAAATGCAAGAACACAAGCTACAAATAGTGAGTTTCGAAGAAGAAAAGTTTGTGTAGCAACCTCTAAAATATGGATCTATGGAGCACAAATCCTCTTAGCTATTGATTGCAGTGTGATCTAGAGATGAAGATGAAGCAAGGCCAAGGAATTTTAAGTCTGAAAATCAACCAATGAAGTTGAAATTCAGATCTGAAATTTTGAAATGAAAGAGTGGATTCCTTTAGGTATGGCTGTGGATTGAGTTTTGCAGCATAACAGGCGCCTTCAGGTTATTGAATTATGAAGCCTAGCACTCTTATTTATAGCAATTGGCAAAGGTAAGCATGAGCGTTGTGTGTGCATGAATGAAGAGGGCCTCCATGCATGGGCCTGTACAGGCGCATGGAGGGCCCAAATCTTATTGCAAATGAGTGCTGATATCATACTAAGTTGAAATGGATGTGCAGAATTGATGCAATTGGCTTGTGCACACATATTTGACATGGTTTCAAAAATATACAAAAACTTTCTCCTCTTCGAAAATACCCCTTCCAAAAATAAAACATGGCCTTGTGGGTAATGGTTGGAAAGCTCTTGATATGAGGATCAATTGTTATGTTGATAAAAACTTCATTTGGAAATGGTAAGTTAGTGAAATTTGGTCATAAAGTTCAATGTGCAAAACTTGTGTATGTGAAAAATTCCAAAATGGGCCAACTTCAAGCCCTACTGTTTCAATGATGAAAGCTCCAAATGACAAAACCTTCAACATCAAAGTTGTAGATCTTTTTAAGAAAATCAGTTTAGACTCAAATGTTGCATCATTTGGATTTTGGATGAGAAAGTTATGGGTACTTGAAGTTGGACTTTTTCACATTTCAATGCCTTTGGTCCAAAGTGACCTATAATGTTTTGCATTATCACATGTATTTATTTTAGGATTATGAAACTTTGTTCAACATAAAAAATGCATTAGACATCTTAAAATTTCCAATTCATTTGATCCCACCTCAAAATCATGAAAAATGAATGAGTTATGCTCTTGGGAAGTTGACCCAAAATTAGGGTTTCAGTCAAAATGACCTATAATGTTTTAAAATGGATGATGACCTTCCAAGCTTCAAATCAATTTTTTATGAATATTAAAGTTGTTCATATGGTTCTTAAGAACAATATTTCTCTTGGGTTATCTCCATTTGACAAACACATAAAAAGTTAGGTCTCAGTGTATTTCAAAATAGTTAGAGGACTTGACTGATCAACTTCTCAAGTACAAACTTCAAATCTTGATGGATTAATGATTGAGGACACTCAAATAAGCTCAAATATGCATAAAATGATGAGTGAAAGAACTTCCCTTGATTTTATTTGATCATGTGTTGAGGTTGCTTCATGGGTAAGGCACAGTTGATGCACAGATGAATTAGGGTTTCCTTGGGAAACAATCCTCAAACCCCTTGGTTTGTTTTGATCAAATTGACATATTGAGACACTTGGAAGACATATATGATGATTGAGAGCTTTGTGAACCATTTCCATGCTTTCCTTCACCTTCACCTGGTCAGCTCAATGAGCATAGGGTCTCCTAGGAGCCTCAGATCTTATGATTGCTCAAGCTACAACACAAAAGATGTTAGTGACATATTTTTGTGCTTTTGGTTAGTAAACAAAGTAAGGAAAGCAATAATATACAATTCAAACATGCTTGGTGATTTCAAACCAACTCACAATTATTCTCACCCAAAGGTCAAGGAGCCAAGATGCTATGATCCTTGAGGCAAATGCAAGTGCAATGATATGATGCCATGAGGGATCTTAGGGTCAAAATTAGGGTCTTACATATGCCCCTATTTAAGGTCATTCTAGCCGGAGAAGTGAAGGTTTAAATCTTCGTCTCGACGAGGTAGAATGGGCTTAAATAATAACAAAGAGACGAATTTTGGTCCCTAAGAGACCTCATGATGCAAATGTATGTATGCAAAGGGTAATACTCTGTGGGGATATATGCCCACAAAGGACAAAAAACATCAGGAGACTGACAATCCACATGAGTAATACACTCATGAACGGAGCAAAGACTCTGGGGACTCTAATGGAGAGTAAAATGCGTGAGCAGGTCACGACTTAAAACTTGTTGGGAGACACGAATAGATTCCATGAAAATAAATCAATGGAAAGACTCGAGTAAACGCAAAAGATGCGTGTATTGGGGAATATGCCAATACAGCAAAACTATCCACAAAGGATACTTCGGATAGAAATCCGGATTCAGGCTGGGAAAGTCCACTAAGGGACTCCGATGGGGAAAGTCCAAAGAGGACTCAGCTAAGGAAACAAATAAGGTATTACCGGTTACTGGGTAATAGGCTCAAAGAGACATGTAATCAAAACAACGGTATAAAGGTGAGAGAACAACACGCTCGGGGAGAATGAATATCTAAGACCGGTATAAGGGTGAGAGATATCAGTCATCCAAAATCATTTGAGGAAGACCTAAAAAGGTACGTTTCAACTCAGGAAGCTCTGACTCCACAAGGGACAACAAGTCATAATAGGGAGCAGAAAGGGAGGAGCACCAGGGATACCGGTTACTGGGCATATAATAGGTGACCAACCAAGGCGTGAATTGGGGGAATATTCCCAAGACACTCATCATCCGAAAGGAGGGCTGAAACGATCCACATGCGCGTGTCCACCCAACACCTTGGTCAATAAGAAACACAAGGCCATTAAAAAAGTCATAAAAAAGGGAGGAGCAGATTAGATCTGGAGATTAGATTCAAGGGTTGTGGTTCATTCTGGCAAACGGACGGTGGTGTACACCACCATCTTCTCCGGCGAAACCAAAGATTTCGGCGAGAGTTGCAGAGAAAAAACCGTAACCAAATGAGGCGATCTATACATCAATGGAAAGCTAGGGTGATGTACATCATCCTTGTACCATTTATTTTCACTCTAGATCTCCATGGGAAGAGAAATCAGAGGTGGAAAATGATGGTGTTCAAGTTGAACTCAATGGATTTTCAAAATTAAAAGCACAGTTTAATTGCCTCTGATGAGAGGACTTCAGCCAAACCAATAAATGCAAGAACACAAGCTACAAATAGTGAGTTTCGAAGAAGAAAAGTTTGTGTAGCAACCTCTAAAATATGGATCTATGGAGCACAAATCCTCTTAGCTATTGATTGCAGTGTGATCTAGAGATGAAGATGAATCAAGGCCAAGGAATTTTAAGTCTGAAAATCAACCAATGAAGTTGAAATTCAGATCTGAAATTTTGAAATGAAAGAGTGGATTCCTTTAGGTATGGCTGTGGATTGAGTTTTGCAGCATAACAGGCGCCTTCAGGTTATTGAATTATGAAGCCTAGCACTCTTATTTATAGCAATTGGCAAAGGTAAGCATGAGCGTTGTGTGTGCATGAATGAAGAGGGCCTCCATGCATGGGCCTGTACAGGCGCATGGAGGGCCCAAATCTTATTGCAAATGAGTGCTGATATCATACTAAGTTGAAATGGATGTGCAGAATTGATGCAATTGGCTTGTGCACACATATTTGACATGGTTTCAAAAAATATACAAAAACTTTCTCCTCTTCGAAAATACCCCTTCCAAAAATAAAACATGGCCTTGTGGGTAATGGTTGGAAAGCTCTTGATATGAGGATCAATTGTTATGTTGATAAAAACTTCATTTGGAAATGGTAAGTTAGTGAAATTTGGTCATAAAGTTCAATGTGCAAAACTTGTGTATGTGAAAAATTCCAAAATGGGCCAACTTCAAGCCCTACTGTTTCAATGATGAAAGCTCCAAATGACAAAACCTTCAACATCAAAGTTGTAGATCTTTTTAAGAAAATCAGTTTAGACTCAAATGTTGCATCATTTGGATTTTGGATGAGAAAGTTATGGGTACTTGAAGTTGGACTTTTTCACATTTCAATGCCTTTGGTCCAAAGTGACCTATAATGTTTTGCATTATCACATGTATTTATTTTAGGATTATGAAACTTTGTTCAACATAAAAAATGCATTAGACATCTTAAAATTTCCAATTCATTTGATCCCACCTCAAAATCATGAAAAATGAATGAGTTATGCTCTTGGGAAGTTGACCCAAAATTAGGGTTTCAGTCAAAATGACCTATAATGTTTTAAAATGGATGATGACCTTCCAAGCTTCAAATCAATTTTTTATGAATATTAAAGTTGTTCATATGGTTCTTAAGAACAATATTTCTCTTGGGTTATCTCCATTTGACAAACACATAAAAAGTTAGGTCTCAGTGTATTTCAAAATAGTTAGAGGACTTGACTGATCAACTTCTCAAGTACAAACTTCAAATCTTGATGGATTAATGATTGAGGACACTCAAATAAGCTCAAATATGCATAAAATGATGAGTGAAAGAACTTCCCTTGATTTTATTTGATCATGTGTTGAGGTTGCTTCATGGGTAAGGCACAGTTGATGCACAGATGAATTAGGGTTTCCTTGGGAAACAATCCTCAAACCCCTTGGTTTGTTTTGATCAAATTGACATATTGAGACACTTGGAAGACATATATGATGATTGAGAGCTTTGTGAACCATTTCCATGCTTTCCTTCACCTTCACCTGGTCAGCTCAATGAGCATAGGGTCTCCTAGGAGCCTCAGATCTTATGATTGCTCAAGCTACAACACAAAAGATGTTAGTGACATATTTTTGTGCTTTTGGTTAGTAAACAAAGTAAGGAAAGCAATAATATACAATTCAAACATGCTTGGTGATTTCAAACCAACTCACAATTATTCTCACCCAAAGGTCAAGGAGCCAAGATGCTATGATCCTTGAGGCAAATGCAAGTGCAATGATATGATGCCATGAGGGATCTTAGGGTCAAAATTAGGGTCTTACATATGCCCCTATTTAAGGTCATTCTAGCCGGAGAAGTGAAGGTTTAAATCTTCGTCTCGACGAGGTAGAATGGGCTTAAATAATAACAAAGAGACGAATTTTGGTCCCTAAGAGACCTCATGATGCAAATGTATGTATGCAAAGGGTAATACTCTGTGGGGATATATGCCCACAAAGGACAAAAAACATCAGGAGACTGACAATCCACATGAGTAATACACTCATGAACGGAGCAAAGACTCTGGGGACTCTAATGGAGAGTAAAATGCGTGAGCAGGTCACGACTTAAAACTTGTTGGGAGACACGAATAGATTCCATGAAAATAAATCAATGGAAAGACTCGAGTTAACGCAAAAGATGCGTGTATTGGGGAATATGCCAATACAGCAAAACTATCCACAAAGGATACTTCGGATAGAAATCCGGATTCAGGCTGGGAAAGTCCACTAAGGGACTCCGATGGGGAAAGTCCAAAGAGGACTCAGCTAAGGAAACAAATAAGGTATTACCGGTTACTGGGTAATAGGCTCAAAGAGACATGTAATCAAAACAACGGTATAAAGGTGAGAGAACAACACGCTCGGGGAGAATGAATATCTAAGACCGGTATAAGGGTGAGAGATATCAGTCATCCAAAATCATTTGAGGAAGACCTAAAAAGGTACGTTTCAACTCAGGAAGCTCTGACTCCACAAGGGACAACAAGTCATAATAGGGAGCAGAAAGGGAGGAGCACCAGGGATACCGGTTACTGGGCATATAATAGGTGACCAACCAAGGCGTGAATTGGGGGAATATTCCCAAGACACTCATCATCCGAAAGGAGGGCTGAAAAAGCAAACTCGATTACAGGATGGGCATTCGATTCCATAAGGAAATATGAATCCTACTCGACTGGGGAAGAAAGAGACTTCGACCGAAGAGCGCATGAGATATATTATCTATTACCATCAGAAAGTAGATAACATACTCGCATGGAAGATTATCCATAACCGGTTACTAGGTTAATGAAGGATAAATCGACCGAAAAGAAAGGACATCGGGATACCGAATGATGACCAATCAAAGGGGAGAAACGATCATTACCAACAAAAGGGGTGAATGAAAGATGACTCGTCGGGGATGCATTGCTTTATCAGAGCAATTATCCAAGAGATATATCACCGGTTACTGGGAGATATACTCAAAAGGGAGGGATATCAATACTGAATATTGGATAAAGATAACCGTCAAAGAGGGGATTACATCTACCGGCTACTGGGTAGAAAACCACAAAAGATAGTAACCGCCATCGGTTAGGATGAACAAAATCAAGGTTAACTCTGCAAGGGGATAAAATGGGGTTTACAACTACCGGTATGAGGGTAGAAAACCACAGAAATAGGACTTATAACTACCAGTTACTGGGTAGAAGGCCACAGAATTCCGTCGGGGAAACGATGGATAATTACTTCGTTACTGAGCAATCATTCATCTAAACTACAGGGAAGTGCAAGGGAAATAACAAGAAGAGATCAATCTAGGAACCAGCTAGAGAGACACAATGAAACAAGACTTAACCCTATGAGGATATAACCTAGGGGAGGAATTCCATCCCAATACATATTTTAGGAGGAAACTGAAACAACAGTCATCCACGAGGACATAACTCAGTGGGGAATATGGAAGAAATGATAAACACTTTCTGCCTATGGGGCTGACTTTATATGGAGAGATCAGACACATACATCTGCTTGGGGAAACATGTATCACCAAACAATAGGAGATAACAAACAAAGATATATGGCAAAGAATGCAACATGAATATCTGAATGTTAAGAATGGATGTATATGTGTGGTTTCTGTATGATGGATGCTGACAAACAGACATAACTAACACAACCAGGTCCATGAATCAAATGCACAAACACCCGGTACTACATCTCGAAGGAGAAAGCCAGGTTCACTGGGGAAATTCCCAATCTGACAGGGGTAACAAATACCAGGAAACAATGATCTCCGTAGGGAAAGGGGAACCAGTTACTCCGCAGGGGAAAGAATCAACATCTTCCTCAGAAGTTCCAACGCCACTCTGAAATCAGTCAGAGTCTTGACAGGGGAACTGAATATGGATACTGTGATACGGTGAACTGACTTTGTATTTTTGCTTTGAAAAGCAATGTTGCGGACAGCAAGAGTCGCCACCGACTTTTCTTTTATCCAATAAGGAAAGGTGGAAAGGAACAGGAAAGACCTTGATTAGATTTTGAGTTCGGGAGATACATTATACAAAGGGAAGGTGTTAGCACCCTTTGTATCCATGGTTATCCATGGGCTCTTAATTGCTTAACTCACTTATGTTTTCCTTGTTTGAGAAAGTGTTTGGGAAATGTGGTGTGTTTAGAAAATATTTTGAAAGGAGAGTTTAACTTTGTAATGATTCTTGCACGAATGTATACAAAGTGTTTATCTCGTTTGATTTTGAAAGATGTTTAGAAAAATATAACTCGGCGATGATTCTGGTGCGAATGTATACCAAGCGGTGATTTTCTAAACGATGTTATGAAAAGTGTGAGGTGTGAAAAGTATTTTAAGTTGTGAGCAGGCATTTAAGAGTTATACCTAACCAAGGTCTTTATAGGTATTTCCTATCCTTAGGAGGGTAAAACCGTCCTTACTATTGAGAAGTAAGTAGTCTTATCCTTTGGATGTAAAGGGTCATCGTGGGGTCGTCGATTGGTCATTGAAGGCAACATTTGTAAGGATACCTTAGCATTCGAAGGGACGATCATCATTTAATCGTAGGCTACAACGAAGGGTCATCGAGGGACAAAGTCATACATTCGAGGTAACGTTCGAGGGACAAGGTTTATCTCGTAGGGAAATTGACCTTTTGATCGAAGGGACTATGACTTAACTGTTTAGGGTTGATGATGATTTAATCGAAAGGGTCTTTGCCAAGGGTATCCTCACATTCGCGGGACATAACCGTAAGATCGTAAGGCAACATAGAGAGGGACAAGATCATATATTCGAAGGCAATGTAATCAGCCAAGTAATCAGAATAAATCTCCACAATGGTATCCCACAAATAAAGTGGAATACCGAGCTATCTCTTCAAGAATCATGGGAGCCCTTACAACAACTCAGCAAACATGTTAGAATAACGGGATGGGGTGCAATCAAGAGTTGCACCGAACAAAAGAATCATAGCAATAATAGTGTCAGGTAAACAGCGTGTAAACACAATAGAAAACATGTCAAACAAATATAAAACAGATCAAAATGCAAACAGAAAAAAAATCAACTACTGTTATGTTCGCTACTGCCTCGCCTAGCTAGGGCCTGGCGAACCCTCGCTACAGGTTCGCTTAGCGAGGTGCTAGCGAACGGCTGCGGGTTCTGGGTTCTTCTTTGATACTGGTGCGATTTCGGAAAACCCAAACCCTATGGCATCCATTACAGAAATTACATGATCGAATATTCAAAGTATTGTTTTACACATTTATGCACATCTAAATCCACATGCAAAACCTAAGATATTCGCCTTTCCAAATTCAACCCTAATGCCTCATACATTTAGAAATTTCGAATTGGAAACATAGAGTAGTGGGAATAGGGCAAACCTGATTGGAAGAATCGAACGAAGTTGAGTTACACCGTTGGGTTTGCAGAGCAATCTTAGGGTTTATGCCTGATAGGGTTGGCGGAGGTAACCTTTGTGCCGATGAGTTCTCTGAATTAGCTTCTAGGGTTTTCCCCGTTGTTTTTCTGATCTCCAGGGTTTTTTCTTCTGTCCCCTTTTTCAAATGAAGTCCTGGAATTTATAGCTGATTTTTTGTGTCTTGGCGGGCTCAGACTGAAGGCAATTCAGGCCCACAATTTTTGTATATCCGCAAGCTTCGTTAGGCGAGTGAGCTAGCGAAGGGTTCGCTAGGCGAACGATCAGCGAGTGTTCCAGCGAATGCTCCTAGACTTGGATAAAAGCACAACTAGTACTTACTCGCTAGGCGAGTAGCTAGCGAGCGGGTGGCGAGCATTCCAGTAGTGAATTCATCGATACTCGCTGGAGCGAGGAATGAAGCGTGGGCTTCGCCCAACGAAGGGTTTGCTCGCCTAGCGAGCGTGTCAGTTCAGGAAGTCATCTTCTGGATTTGGTCATCCGTGTCCTGGACCTTTGTTTCTTTAAGATCAATGTTAAAAAACGAATAGACCCCATTTGAACCTGTTGAAAGTATCATAAAAATTAACAGGCAAATTTTGGGGTATGACAGCTGCCCCTGTTCAATATTCTTAAACCGAGAGAATTAGAATGGTATGTACGCCATTCGTGATCTGGAGGTGGAAGATTATTGAAAACTTAGAATGCCCCGAGAATTTGCACTTGTTAATTAAAAGATAGTCTTGGTGGAGATGGGCTTAAAGATGCCATCCAGAAAGTTTGATGATGAGAGCTTCAGAGTGCGTCGTATATTAGACCATATTTGAAGACATGGGTGTCACACTGAGTCGTACGCTAGACCGTATAATGAGTCATCCATTAGGTGATATTAGGGTGAGCTGAACCTGATGAGGTAAGGATCAGAATGGGTCATACGCTGGACCGTATCTAAGTTGCAGAGTGAGTCGTCCATTAGGCTGGAGACTTCACTGGGGATGAAAGATCAGAATGGATCATATGCTAGATCGTATCTGAGTTGCAGAATGAGTCGTCCGTTAGGCTGTATCTGGAGAAATAAAGATCAGAATGGATCGTACGCTAGATCGTATCTGAGTAGTAGAATGAGCCGTCCGTTAGGCTGTATCTGGAGATAAAAAGTAGTCGTACGCTAGACTACATTTTAGAATGTACCGTACGCCAGGTAGTATCTGAGTAGCAGAATGAGCCATCCGTTAGGCTATATCTGGAGAAATAAAGATCAGAATGGATCGTACGCTAGATCGTATCTGAGTAGCAGAATGAGCCGTCCGTTAGGCTGTATCTGATGATAAAAGGGGTAGTCATACGCTAGACTACATTTCAGAATGTACTGTACGCTAGGAAGTATCTGAGGGGATGAATATCCAAATGGGTCGTACGCTAGACCGTATTGGAACAATTGAAGGAGCCATACGTTAGGCTGAATTAGAATGAGTCGTACGTTAGGCTATATCTGATAATATTTGTATATGTTGTATTTACAATAAATGGATAGGATGGGCTTAAAGATGCCATCATTAGAAGGATATCAGGATACTTGTCCGAATGAATATTCATATGGATCAGATCTGAATCTCGAATGTAATTGATAAAGATATTCGTCTGAATGAATCTTTATTTTGACTGTACCAGGAGGACAATTAACCTGAAAAAAGAGTTAGCCTCATGCCATGTTATGATGCATGAGATGTTTTATGCTCTTGAAAATAAATGTGAACATTGCATGCATGCATATGCTGTGAAATGATGCATGAATGAATTATGCGTCTGAAATTTTTTGCCATGGGAAAATAAATCCCGATATTCTGGTTGGAGATATTTGTATTGATGACCCTTTCTTAGCTGGGGATATTTGATTTCTGTATGATGGTAGAAATATTCAACAGAACCTGACTGGGGATAAAAGAGATGACTAGTCTGTCTAGTAGTGCCAATTTCTTCTGAGAATAACTGGTTTTGCTGGGGAATAGGATTTGCAACCGGATTTGTTAGAAAGCATGGTTAGACCTTATATTTGATCCTAAAGTCTTTTAGTAATTGCTATTTCTACTTTATGCATGTATTTTTGGTAAACATCAATCATATTCAAATGCATATATTAATTCGAATTAAATCAATGGACGTTTATGCAAACAAAAAGGAGAAGGTAAAACAAAAGTATCTTTTTGGAAATGAAATTGTATTGATTTTGAAAGAGGGCCTATAAACAGGAAATTTTAATACAAGGAGACAGAAATCCTAATAAGAGGAAATTGTCAAGAAAGCAAAGAAAAAAAACAGCTATGAGAAAAAGTCCTATTGATTTAAATTCTACTACTGCTATTATGTCTTCAAGCATCTCATCCCTTGCTGTCGGATAGAAGTGATTGGCTTGCTCAGTCCCTTTGACCTTGGTGAGGCTGATCAAGAATGGGACATAGTCATACGCTTTAATCCCTAATTTTTGCCTGGACAGCCTTTTCAGGTTTTCAGTCCACCAGGATACCCTTTTTTGCCCAAGCCGCCTTTTCAGGTTTTCGACTTGCCGGGTGTACATTTTTATATGTTTATCCCTAATTTTTGCCCGAACCCTTTTAGTTCGCCGGGATGCCCTTACTTTTGCCTAGATATGTCGACCTAGCGGGTCTCTTTTATGCGTAGTATTTTTTAACTATGTACGTGTTCACGGGATGCGGGAAATCTTCGCCATCCATCGTAGCAAGCATCATGGCTCCACCAGAGAACACCTTCTTAACTACAAATGGACCTTCATATGTGGGAGTCCATTTGCCTCTAGGATCACCTTGTGGTAGAATGATACGCTTTATCACCAAGTCGCCAATTTGATACACCTGTCTCTTGACTTTTTTATTAAAAGCCTGGGTCATGCGCTTCTGATATATCTGTCCATGACAAACAGCCGCAAGTCTCTTTTCATCAATCAAATTTATCTGATCGAGTCGAGTCTGAATCCATTCATCTTCATCTAAGCCTGCATCTTTCATAATTCTTAGAAAGGGAATCTGAACTTCCACTGGTAAAACGGCTTCCATTCCGTAGACTAAAGAGAAAGGAGTTGCCCCTGTCGAAGTGCGTACTGAAGTGCGATAACCATGAAGAGCAAATGGTAACATCTCATGCCAGTCTTTGTATGTTACTGTCATCTTTAGTATAATCTTCTTAATATTCTTATTAGCAGCTTCTACAGCGCCATTCATCTTTGGCCGGTACGAAGAAGAGTTATGGTGTTTTATTTTGAACTGCATGCAGAGTTCAGTAATCATCTTGTTGTTCAAATTAGTACCATTATCAGTGATAACTCTTTCAGGAGAGAGCAGGTTTCTCAAATATATATTTGATAGGATCCATCTTAGAAATCAATAAAGTGGTATGATTCAACATATACTATCTTAGTCGGCGAGCAGCCCAAGCCAAAGCACAACAAGTTTTCTCAAGCAATGAGTATCTTGTTTCACAGTCGGTAAACTTTTTGCTAAGGTAGTATATTGCATGCTCTTTTCGACCAGACTCGTCATGTTGCCCCAGCACACACCCCATTGAATTTTCTAACACGGTCAAATACATGATTAGAGGTCTTCCTTCAACTGGTGGCATTAGAATTAGAGGTTCTTGGAGATACTTCTTGATTTTGTCAAAAGCTTCTTGACATTCATCCTTCCATATTATCTCTTGATTTTTCCTCAGTAATTTGAAGATGGGTTTGCAAGTAGCAGTCAAATGGGAGATAAATCGGGCAATGTAATTCAAGCGTCCCAAGAAACCTCTGACTTCTTTCTTGTCTACTTCAGTACCCAGATTTACAATTTTGATTGATTCCTCATGCGGCTGTATAGTCTTTTCTTCTTGCAGTAACAGTCTGGCAAGCTCTCCAGGCACTTCGCAATCTTTCTCACTTCCATCCTCGGCTTGGTAGATCGGATTTTCAAAGGCATAATTAACAGGAGCAGAATTATTATCAACAGGATCGAGAGTGGATATGGATCTGCAATTGGTTATGTGAGTGTGTGTAAGAAAACATAGCTTATTTGAAGGATGACAGGAAAGATAAAGAGCGCAATATTTGAATGCAAAAAGTCCATTGATTTATTGAATGTGAATATGCTTATGAAAATGAAAAAACCCTTGAAAAATTAGCTATTGTGCCCCGGGTATAGACACAATGCTTTAAAAAAAATTACAAAATTTGAAACACTAAAATAGCAAT
Organism: Lathyrus oleraceus; assembly: GCF_024323335.1. Taxonomy (NCBI): domain Eukaryota; kingdom Viridiplantae; phylum Streptophyta; class Magnoliopsida; order Fabales; family Fabaceae; genus Lathyrus; species Lathyrus oleraceus. The sequence continues at coordinate 185,092,400 of NC_066584.1, read as the reverse complement.
AACAATTACTCCTGACTAAAGGAAACCAGGATAGTGTCTTCAACCTTCCAATTATTGAGTCCGTCACCAATTGTTGGGAAAATCCAGTTATCCAAGTCGCAATCGCTATCAGCATCTTCTACAGCATTAACAATCTTGTCATGATTAGGCAGAGGAGAAGTAATGACATTAGGAGTCTCCGGAGGATCAAATTCAATTTCTCCAGCGTCGATCATATCCTGAATCTTATTCTTCAACAACCAACAATCGTTTGTATCATGCCTGGAGCTATCGGAGTGATATGCACACCTGGCATTGGGATTATAACAAGGAGAAGTAGTGTTGGGATTTGCAGGAGGATCTCTGAGGGTAATTAAATTTGCTTTTAGCATACCCTGCAATGCTTGTGCTAAAGTCATATTGATCTTGGTAAACTGCCTTCTTGGCCTGTCTTGTCTGTGTTGGAAGTTTTGAGATGGTTAGTGCAATGCCATGATGTCATGATGTGATGATGTGATGATGTGATGATGTTATGATTTTATGATGTTATGATGTTATGATGTTATGATGTTATGATGTTATGATGTTATGATGTTATGATGTTATGATGTTAAGTAAGTAACAAACAAAAACAAGTCACACCGCAATTATTCCTAGGTTTTAAGGCTTGCATGAGTTCCATAGGTAAGTACCCTTCCCACTGAAGTTTGGTTGGTTCAACCTGTCCTAGAATAGTAACCGGGTTCTAGAAGGATCTCAAATCATTGACCTTCCCTTAAGTCCACTTCAGTGCAACACCAAGCGGTTGACCAAAGTTTCCCTAAAGTCCAATCTCAAAGAGTGTAGTATCGAGTATCAACCAACCCCAGTCGGAACCGAAGTCAGTTCTCTCACTATTTTCTAATGGCTAGGATGAGTCAATTAGGGTTCTAAAGGTCTGGTTAATGCTTTGATGACACCACGCAGACGCCAAATATTTCCTCCAGTAAACATGAGGAACATCAGGACATCCAAAGTGTCACATTAACCGTAGCCATCATTTTAACCATTCCAGTATACGTCGGACAGTCGCGATGATCTCTAGCTACTTACCTAAGGTACACTAGATCCGGGTGTAGGATCTTTCACTCAAGCATAGAATTCCCAAACAATCCCTTAAAATTAAATCAGACAAAGACACAATTCGAAAACATAAGTGATCTTGTATTTAAGGTAACCTCTCTTTTTAAGAGTCCCCAGCAGAGTCGCCAGTTCTGTGATACGGTGAACTGACTTTGTGTTTTTGCTTTGAAAAGCAATGTTGCGGACAGCAAGAGTCGCCGCAGACTTTTCTTTTATCCAATAAGGAAAGGCGGAAAGGAACAGGAAAGACCTTGATTAGATTTTGAGTTCGGGAGGTACATTATACAAAGGGAAGGTGTTAGCACCCTTTGTATCCATGGTTATCCATGGGCTCTTAATTGCTTAACTCACTTATGTTTTCCTTGTTTGAGAAAGTGTTTGGGAAATGTGGTGTGTTTAGAAAATATTTTGAAAGGAGAGTTTAACTTTGTAATGATTCTTGTACGAATGTATACAAAGTGTTTATCTCGTTTGACTTTGAAAGATGTTTAGAAAAATATAACTCGACGATGATTCTGGTGCGAATGTATACCAAGTGGTGATTTTCTAAAAGATGTTATGAAAAGTGTGAGGTGTGAAAAGTATTTTAAGCTGTGAGCAGGCATTTAAGAGTTATACCTAACCAAGGTCTTTATAGGTATTTCCTATCCTTAGAAGGGTAAAACTATCCTTACTATTGAGAAGTAAGTAGTCTTATCCTTTGGATGTAAAGGGTCATCGTGGGGTCGTCGATTGGTCATTGAAGGCAACATTTGTAAGGATACCTTAGCATTCGAAGGGACGATCATCATTTAATCATAGGCTACAACGAAGGGTCATCGAGGGGCAAAGTCATATATTCGAAGGCAACGTTCGAGGGACAAGGTTTATCTCGTAGGGACATTGACCTTTTGATCGAAGGGACTATGACTTATCTTTTTAGGGTTGATGATGATTTAATCGAAAGGGTATTTGCCAAGGGTATCCCCACATTCGCGGGACATGACCGTAAGATCGTAAGGCAACATAGAGAGGGACAAGATCATATATTCGAAGGCAATGTAATCAGCCAAGTAATCAGAATAAATCTCCACAATGGTATCCCACAAATAAAATGGAATACCGAGCTATCTCTTCAAGAATCATGGGAGCCCTTACAACAACTCAGCAAACATGTTAGAATAACGGGATGGGGTGCAATCAAGAGTTGCACCGAACAAAAGAATCATAGCAATTATAGTGTCAGGCAAACAGCGTGTAAACACAATAGAAAACATGTCAAATAAATACAAAACAGATCAGAATGCAAACAGAAAGAAAATCAACTATTGTTATGTTCGCTACTGCCTCACCTAGCGAGGGCCTGGCGAACCCTCGCTACAGGTTCGCTTAGCGAGGTGCTAGCGAACGGGTGCGGGTTCTGGGTTCTTCTTTGATACTGGTGCGATTTCGGAAACCCCAAACCCTATGGCATCCATTACAGAAATTACATGATCGAATATTCAAAGTACTGTTTTACACATTTATGCACATCTAAGCCCACATGCAAAACCTAAGATATTCGCGTTTCCAAATTCAACCCTAATGCCTCATACATTTAGAAATTTCGAATTGGGAGCATAGAGTAGTGGGAATAGGGCAAACCTGTTGGAAGGATCGAACGAAGTTGAGTTACACCGTTGGGTTTGCAGAGCAATCTTAGGGTTTATGCCTGATAGGGTTGGCGGAGGTAACCTTTGTGCCGATGAGTTCTCTGAATTATCTTCTAGGGTTTTCCCCGTTGTTTTTCTGATCTCTAGGGTTTTTTCTTCTGTCCTCTTTTTCAAATGAAGTCTTGGAATTTATAGCTGATTTTTTGTGTCTTGGCGGGCTCAGACTGAAGGCAATTCAGGCCCAGAATTTTTGTATATCCGCAAGCTTCGCTAGGCGAGTGAGCTAGCGAAGGGTTCGCTAGGCGAACGATCAGCGAGTGTTCCAGCGAATGCTCCCAGACTTGGATAAAAGCATAGCTAGTACTTACTCGCTAGGCGAGCAGCTAGCGAGCGGGTGGCGAGCATTCCAGTAGCGAATTCATCGATACTCGCTGGAGCGGGGAATGGAGCGTGGGCTTCGCCTAGCGAGCGTGTCAGTTCAGGAAGTCATCTTCTGGATTTGGTCATCCGTGTCCTGGACCTTTGTTTCTTTAAGATTAATGTTAAAAAGCGAATAGACCCCATTTGAACCTGTTGAAAGTATCATAAAAATTAACAGGCAAATTTTGGGGTATGACAGATACGATCCATCGTAGAAGCAACTCTACCGGGGAAATTATCCAGGGGAAGGATGAAACTCTGTGGGGAACAACCACCGATAAAAAAGTTTCATAACCAACACATTTCCTTGTACTGCTGGATAAATCATATATGTCGAGGAGAAGAGAAACACTACTCCATTGGGGATGGAAAGATAAACATTTATCGCCCACTCTGCTCAGGAGGAGACAACAGACAGGCTCTGATCAGACAATTCCACTAGGGAAACACTGTCGCGGACTGAACCGGGAACTACCTGTAGGCGATCAACTGGAGATATCCTGCTGGTGACCATACTGGGGGAGTTAAAATAGGATCAACCCTGCTGAGGATGAGTAAAATGCAAACTGCTGGAGATTAATGTAGGCGACTCCACAGAGGATAAGCTACAAACTAAATGTTGAGAATTCCACTCATACTGGGGATTTCCTGTTCACTCTACGGGAGAATTTCAATCTGAATGAGGGAAAACCAACTTCCTTGAAAAGATATCATGTCCATTTACCAATTCATATGGGATTTTAAGTCAATCCACACAAGGGATGACAACCATATAATTGATAACGCAAATGTTGGGTCCAACCTCAACTGGGGAGTTGGAGGAAAGAGACCAAACTCCAGACTCTCCGGGGATTTAGTGATGCATAATTTTCTCTGTGCTTGCGAAGGAGACAATCTGAAAGATAATGAAGAGGATACAAGTATGCTAGGAACATGAACAACATGTCTTACCCTTTTTGGAGATCATACTATCCTTGGGAGAGCACTAAAGACATCCCAACTATCCTTTTTCATTGTGAATGTTCACTTTGTTTAAAAAAACAATTTTATGAAGATTTTATTGATTTAAAACAATGACATTTATCAATTAAATCATGCAAAGTATTTATTGAACAGAAACAAGTAAGAGTGCAAAGAATTGGATAAAGGCTCAAATTTATTTGATGGAATGGTAGTTTGTAAATGGCAAGACTCCATGGATCTTTACAAATTTGAAATTGGTGATATATATTGGAAAAGGGATACATTGAACATAATGACCATTTCTCCACCGATTATGAATCTGATGTATTTGAAGCTTCAGTTGACGATGACTGAGCGAAATTCTTTGACAGATGACCGCTTATAGAACCAAGCCTTGTCAGGATGCAGTTACTTGCCAAATCCCTAATTTTTGCCTAGATTGCCCCAGGGCGGGGTACTCAATCTAACGGGATATATATTCATTTTTTATGTCTCTAACTTTTGCCTGGATCGCCCTTTCAGGTTTTCAATCCACCGAGACACTCATTTTTGCCTAAGCCGCCCTTTCGGGTTTTCAACTTAGAGAGCTATTTTGTATTTATTTTTAGGCGAAGTATTTCTTGACTGCATCTGAATTCACAGGACGAGTGGAATCCTCCCCATCCATAGTTGTTAGTATCAAAGCACCGCCTAAAAAGGCTCTCTTGACAACATATGGACCTTCGTAGTTTGGAGTCCACTTGCCCCTGGAATTGGGCGCGAAAGACAAGACTTTCTTGAGCACAAGGTCACCTTCTCGAAACACACGAGGCTTGACCTTCTTTATCAAAGGCTTTCTTCATCCTTTGCTGATATAATTGACCATGGCACATGGCAGTCAATCTCTTTTCTTCAATTAAGTTCAACTGGTCATAACAACTCTGAACCCATTCAGCCTCAGTCAACTTGGCTTCCATCAAAGCTCTCATTGATGGGATCTCCACCTCTACTAGGAGCACAACCTCCATGCCGTAAACAAGGGAGAAAGGGGTTGCCCCTGTTGAAGTGCAGACAGATGTACGATATCCATACAAAGCAAATGGCAGCATCTCATGCCAATCTTTGTATGTTACAACCATCTTCTGGACAATCTTCTTGATATTCTTATTAGCAGCTTCAACAACCCCATTCATCTTGGGTCTATAAGGAGAAGAATTATGATGTGCAATCTTGAACTCGCTACACAACTCTTTCATCATCTTGTTGTTCAAGTTAGATCCATTATCAGTAATGATCTTGTCTGGCACACCATAACGGCATATAAGTTGGTTCTTGATAAACTTCACAACCACCTGCTTGGTCACGTTTGCATATGACGCCGCTTCCACCCATTTGGTGAAGTAATCAATTGCTACGAGAATAAACCTGTGACCGTTGGACGCTTTTGGCTCTATCATGCCAATCATGTCAATTCCCCACATGGAGAAGGGCCATGGTGATGAAATCACATTCAGAAGTGTCGGGGGAATATGAATCTTATCCGTATAAATCTGACACTTATGGCATTTCTTCACATATTTGCAGCAGTCAGACTCCATTGTCAGCCAATAGTAGCCTGCTCTCAACATCTTCTTTGTTATGGCATGTCCATTGGAATGAGTACCAAATGAACCCTCATGGACTTCAGTCATTAACAGGTCTGCTTCGTGTCTATCCACGCATCTGAACAAAACCATGTCAAAATTCCTCCTATAAAGCACATCGCCATTGAGGTAGAAACTGCCAGATAGTCTCCTCAAAGTCTTCTTATCTTTAACAGATGCCCCAGGCGGGTAAATCTGACTCTGAAGAAAGCATTTCATGTCATAATATCAGGGCTTGTCATCTTTCACTTCTTCTACTACAAATACATGAGCTGGTTTATCCAAGCGCATCACAGTAATATTGGGGACTTCATTCCAAAATTTCACCACGATCATCGAAGCAAGTGTAGCAAGAGCATCTGCCATCCGATTCTCATCCCGAGTAATATGATGGAAGTCAACCTCAATAAAGAATATTGAAATCCTCCTCGCATAATCTCTGTATGGGATGAGGCCAGGTTGATTCGTCTCCCATTCACCCTTAATCTGATTAATAACAAGGGTCGAATCACCATAAACATCAAGATGCTTGATCCGAAGATCAATACACTCTTCCAATCCCATAATACAGGACTCATACTCCGCCATGTTATTCATGCATTTGAAAGTTAGCCTTGCTGCAAAGGAAAATGTGTGCCCTGAGGAGTAATAATCACTGCCCCAATACCATTTCCATATTGATTTACAGCGCCATCAAACACCATGCTCCATCGGGAGCCAGGCTCTGGCCCTTCATCAAGCATAGGCTCATCGCAATCTTTCATTTTCAAATACAGAATCTCCTCGTCTGGGAAGTCGTACTGAACTGACTGATAATCCTCAATTGGTTGATGTGCCATGTGGCCAGCCAAGATACTTCCTTTAGTAGCCTTCTGAGCTCGATACTCGATGTCATACTCAGACAACAACATCTGCTAACGGGCAATCCTCCAAGTTAAAGCAGGCTTCTCAAAGATATATTTGATCGGATCCATTTTGGATATCAACCAAGTCGTATGATTCAACATATATTGGCGTAAGCGCTTAGCAACCCAAGCCAAAGCATAACAAGTCTTCTCAAGCATTGAGTATCGAGATTCACAATCAGTGAACTTCTTACTCATATAGTAGATGGCATACTCCTTCTTCCCTGATTCATTTTGCTGACCAAGGACACAACCCATACAGTCTTCCAGAAGTGTTAGATACATAATCAAGGTTCTCTCTTCCACAGCCGGAGACAGAATCGGCGGCTCAGACAAATACTCTTTAATACTGTCAAAAACTTTATGGAAATCCTCGGTCCAATCATGACGTTGATCTTTCCAGAGGAGCTTGAATATTGGCGCACATGGGGCAGTCATGTGGGATATAAATCTGGAAATATAATTCAAGCGGCCAAGAAAACCTCAGACTTGCTTCTTAGTTTTGGGCGCAGGCATCTCTTGTATTGCTTTGACCTTGGCAGGATCAACTTCAATACCTCTCTCGCTGACAATAAAGCCCAATAACTTGCCGGAACAGACTCCAAATGTATACTTGTTAGGATTCAGACGAAGCTTATACTTCCTCAAACGCTGAAAAAGCTTCAACAAGTGCTCAACATGTTCTACTTCCGTTCTCGACTTTGCAATCATATCATCCACATATACCTCGATCTCCTTGTGCATCATATCATGAAACAAGGTAGTCATAGCACGTTGATACGTGGCTCCGGCGTTCTTCAAACCGAAGGGCATCACTCGATAACAGAATGTTCCCCAAGGTGTGATGAATGTTGTCTTCTCCATATCCTCGGGTGCCATTTTGATCTGATTATATCCGTAAAATCCGTCCATAAATGAGGAGACATTGAATTTAGCTGTATTGTCTACCAATATATCAATATGTGGTAGAGGGAAATCATCTTTCGGACTAGCTTTATTCAAGTCTCTATAGTCCACACACATTCGGACTTTTCCATATTTCTTAGGCACGGGCACAATATTGGCCACCCATTGAGGATATGTAGAAGTCACCAGAAACCCCGCATCAATTTGCTTCTGAACTTCTTCTTTGATCTTCACTGCCATATCAGGATGAGTTCTTCTGAGCTTTTGCTTCACAGGCACACACTCAGGCTTCAAAGGCAGGAAATGTTGCACGATATCAGTATCCAGACCAGGCATGTCTTCATATGACCAGGCAAAGACGTCGACATATTCTCGTAGCAACTCAATCAACCCCTTCTTCACAGAATCTTCAAGGAGTGCCCCAATCTTCACTTCTCGCACACAATCCTCAGACCCCAAGTTAATTGTTTCCAGATTCTCAAGATGTGGCTGGATGATCTTCTCTTCGTGCTCAAGTAGACGGGTAATCTCATCAGGAATCTCCTTAACATCATCTTCCTCTGCCTCAAATACAGGCAACTCAAAGTTGGGAGATGGTGTTGGATCATTATGTTCAATGGGTTTGATCAACCTGCATAATGATTTTGGATATAAAGAGATTTTAGAATTCAAACAAGGGAAATCATTATGCAGATGAAAAGATTGATTTTATTCTATTTTTTAGGGTTTTATATGATCACCAATTTCATGCAAAAAAGCAAAAAGTGAAAATAAATCGAAAAACAAATATTTAACATGAATTTATTGAATGATATATCATTGTATTTATGTGCCAACAATGTCATCACTTCTCCTTTTGGCATGGTAGAAGGGTTTTTAAACAAAAGGTGAACATTACGTTGACTTATGGACAACTGTTGGAACGTCAACAGTGACCCAATTATTGCAGACCCCTCCAGGGATGACAAAGTTTCCAGAATCCTCCTCTGCATCCTCTTCCACAATAGCAGCAGCCTCTTGATCTTCAACAGTGTGGATGAACCCACCACTCTGAAACAGCCCATGTTTGTTAAAAGTGCCTGAAGAGTACCCTATGCCAGCCCGGGATTTATTGTCTTCCATCTTGATCATTTCTCCTAAACCAGTAGTTATGCCATGCTCAATGGCCAACTTCGTATCATTGTAGGACGCAAATGAAGAAGTTCCTTTCTTTGAAGGCTCAGCAATAGACAAAGCTTAGAACGGCGTCCCAACTTCGTCCTCAGCATCGATATAAGAAAAGGAAGACAGATGGCTAACCAGGAGAGCCTTCTCTCCCCCTACCACCACCAGCTTTTTGTTCTTGACAAATTTCAACTTCTGGTGTAGGGTGGATGTCACGGCGCCTGCCTCGTGAATCCACGGTCGACCCAACAGAAAACTATATGATGGGTGGATATCCATGACCTGAAAAGTGATATGGAAATCACTTGGTCCAATCTTGACTGGGAGTTCAACCTCACCAATCACGGTCTTGCGGGATCCATCAAAAGCTTTGACGACCACTCCACTCTGCCTCATGGGAGGCCCCTGATATGACAATCTAGCCAGAGTGGATTTTGGGAACACATTCAGTGTTGATCTAGTGTCTACCAGCACATTAGACATGGCATCATCCGTATAATTCATAGAAATGTGAAGTGCCAAATTGTGGTCTCTTCCCTCCTCAGGGAGACCAGTATCACAAAAACTCAGATTGTTACAAGCAGTAATGTTTGCAACAATACTATCAAATTATTCTATTGTGACGTCATGATATGCATACGCCACATCCAACATCTTCTGTAGAGCTTCACGGTGTGGTTCAAAGTTCATTAACAAAGATAGCACAAAGATCTTTGATGGTGTTTGTAGAAGCTGATCTACAACGTTGTATTCACTCCTTTTGATGAGCCTCAAAATCTCATCACAGTCCTCTTTCATCATGCCATTTTGGCCAACATGGACATGAGTTTTAACAGCGGCGGCAGGTCTATTAGCAACAAGTGCCGGATTCGGAGAAACAACAGAATTTCCAACCGGACGAACAACACAATCAGCAATATCAGCCCTTCTGGTGTCAGCCTGGGGTTTTGGCGGCGCCGATAAAACACAACCTCTACGGGTCAGACCACTGACATCAGCGATATTAACAACAGAGGTAGAGGGCAGGGGGACCTCCTTCCCATCTTCAAATGCCACAACATTGTAACGATAGGGGACAACTTTATCAGAAGAATATGGCACAGGACCAACTGGTTTAATTATGAGAGAGGGAGAAGCCTTCTGCTTGCTGCCATCATATCTGATGACAACAGGCTCTGAGATCTTGAATACTGGAGATATCACATTAACTTCATTATCTCCATCGCGATTTTGAACTATTTCAATTACACCTTCATCCAACATTTCTTGGATGTCTTTTCGTACTTGACGACATCCCCTCTGATTGACAGTGCAGACATTGCATCTGTCATGGTCATGCTCATAATGACTGTATTCACACAACAGTCGATGCATCTCGACCAAAGATTGTTGAATATGGCTGACATATTTGACCTTGTATTTACCAGGGCAGCCCTGGACCATGTTGACAGCAGATTTCCCATGCTCGGGCAATGGGTTCTTCTTGACGTTAGGACCTACGTCCTTGAAACACAAGATACCGCTTCTCACAAGGTCCTGAACCTTGGTCTTCAGCGGGTAGCAGTTCTCCACATCATGTTCGGGAGCACTAGAATGATAAACACAATGAGGCTCTGGCCTATAACACCATTGAGGGTTGGTAGGTATAGCCGGTGGGTCACGTGGAGTGATCAGTTTCCTTTCTATCAAAGAAGGATATAGTTCTGTGTAGGTCATGGGAATAGGATCAAATGTGACCCTTTTCCTCTCATAGCTTGTACTGGTCTGATTATTGTTTCGAGGCTGGTAGGCCTGTTGCTGAGGGCGGTGCTGTTGTTGTTGATAATGTTGATGTTGTTGTTGTTGGTTCTTATTATTGTGCTGGTAATGCTGGTTTTCTCTGAAAACAGGTGCTATGTGAGCCACCTGATGCTGATTACCGGCGGGACGCACGGTCTTCCTCTTCACAAAGGGTCTTCTGGGTTTGACATGGGAGGTCACAGCATGTGACTCACCATCTTTCTTCTTTCCAAACGCCCCATATCGTTTGGCAGAAGAGCCTTCTTCTCTAGTCAGGCGCCCTTCCCTAACTCCTTCCTCCAATCGCATCCCATATTCACCATCTCGATGAAATCAGAAGGAGTGCTGGCAATTATTCGCTCATAATAAAATAAGCTCAAGGTCTTCAAGAAGATCTTGGTCATTTCTTTCTCTTCCAGCGAAGGCACAATTTATGCAGCTAGTTCTCGCCACCTCTGGGCGTACTCCTTGAAATTTTCCTTGTCCTTCTGGGACATGGCTCTCAATTGATCCCTATCGGGAGCCATATCCACATTATATTTGTATTGCTTGACGAAAGCTTCGCCAAGGTCATTGAAGGAACGGATGTTTGCACTGTCCAAACCCATGTACCATCTCAGGGCGGCACCGGACAGGTAGTCCTGGAAATAATGAATGAGAAGATGATCATTGTCAGTCTGAGTTGATATTTTACGGGCGTACATAACAAAGTGGCTGAGAGGGAAAGTATTTCCCTTGTACTTTTCAAAGTCTAGTACTTTGAACTTTATAGGGATTTTGACATTCGGAACCAGGCAAAGCTCAGCAGCAGACTTGCCAAAGAGGTCCTTCCCTCTGAGAGTTTTGAGTTCCTTGCGGAGCTCAAGAAACTGGTCGTTCATTGCGTCCAACTTTTAATACACATATGGGCCCTCAGACGGCTCAGAATGGTAAATGGTGTCGTCTACTCTTGGCATAGTATGCACGACCGGATGTAGAATGGCGAGGACCAGGCTAGATGCCGGCAGAGAAGCAAACATTGGGGCGAGACCCTCAGGAACAAAATTCGCGGGCATCCCCCAGGGAAACCCAGCTAGCATAGCAGTAGGCACAAAGTAGGGGCTAGCAGCAGGCACTGCTGAAGAGGCAATCTCAGAGATGACTGTCCTCTGGGGAGGAGTTGAAGGCGTTGGAGATGACTGGCTTTGGGAGGCCATGAAAGACTCCATAAGGGCAGTCAATTGGGCCACTTCCTCCTTGAGCTCTTTGTTCTCTTGCTCTAAGTGATCCATCAGTCTTGAAGAGTTGGCTCTGGTGTAGTACCGGTGAGTCAGCTTGTCTTCAAAATAAATGAAGAATACAAAGTTAGACCATTGAACAAGAAGCCTGTAGCAAAACCTGCTTATGCACATGATGCATGCAATGCTTGTGCATATGATTTATTTTTAATCAGAGGAACTTTAGAGTCCTATTTGCAAATATTTTAAAATATTAATCATTTAGACATATATGGAAATATCATATCAATAATATCTGGAAAATTTTTACACCAAAGAAGTACAGTCTTGGTAACCAAATAATACAATACAAGAGAGAAGGAAAATGAACATCCTATGGAACCCTATAAACAATTATCTAAAGCTCTCGAGACCGGAAGATAAGCTGCACGAAGCCTCTTCACCTCTCGCTCATAGGCTACCTCCATATCTGCCTTCTCTTTGGCGAGTCGATCATACTTCCTCTTCCAAAACTTGGAAGACTGAGGAAGAAGAGAAGTCACCACATCATCAGGCTCATCGATAACCTGATGCTCAAGAAACTTTATCAATGCATCCTTATCTCTAAGCTGCTGAAGTAGCTTCTCTCGCTTACGATCCAAGCACGTGAACAATCTTCGTGTCTCAACTCCTCTACTCCTTGGTCGGGGAGGGTTGAAGGCCCACCCAAAACCAAAGGTGTAGGTCTCGGATACTCATAAGGCATAAGGTACTCAGAAGCTCTCTTCCTAACCCATGAGGAGTAGGGTTCCAAAGCAATACAGTTCTTCGGACCGAGCTCTTTCCTTCCCTTGTTATGAATCTTGCGCCAAGCGCGGACCACCCTGCCCTTCAAGCCTTGGGGATCTTACCCTCCTGAAAGAACACGCCCTCTAATAGAATGTTATTAGGTTTATCCTTTAAGGGGAACCCAAGCTGACAACGTGCCAAAATAGGGTTGTAGTTAATCCCACCACATGTACCAAGAAGAGGCACATTGGAGAATTCACCACAAGAGTCGCTAATCTGCACACCGTCGTATACACGGTTATACCAAAAGATATCAGCATTAGTGAGAGACATAAGTCTCATGGACCACCGTAGACATCCTTTGTTCTCCTTGAAGGCGACCGTCTGTGGCAAGTGCGAAATAAACCACTTGTACAACAGAGGCAAATAGCACACAATGGTACCACCACCCTTTGCATTCCTCATATGCAACGAGAAATAAGTGTCACCCAACAGAGTAGGAACGAGATTAAGAGTAGATAAAATCCTAATAGCATTCACATCCATAAACTTGTCAACGTTGGGGAATAACACTAGCCCATAGATGAGAAGTATAAATATGGCCTCAAAGGCGTCCTCACTCATGGCCTTCCCATACAAAATAGCTTGAGCAATGAGGAAATCAGATGGGAGACCTTGAATTCCACCTTTTGTAGTCATATGAGCACCAACCAGAGATTCATCTATATGCAACAGATCAACAATCTCTTGAGAAGTAGGAACCCTCTCTAAGCCACTGAACGACAATTGATCTAGAATAAGTATACCCACAAGATGGGCATACTCCTCAAGCGTGGGCAAAACGTGAAAATCCGGAAATGTGAAGCAACGGTACAAGGGATCATAGAACTGCACCAATACACTCATCAGACCTTCACCCACTTGAGTAGCAAGAATAGATAGAAGCTTCCCATGACGAGCCTTGAACTCCAAGGTATCTAATACATAGGATGTCTAACTCCTTAACTCTTTCAAGTTGGGTTGTCTGAAACTGTACTTATTTGTATTCCTTCTTTGTCTATCCATGTCTGAAAATTTGCAAATAGATCTCTTAAGTTCCTTGAGAAATTTTCTCATTGTTGATGATATGGATGTGTATGAATGCATGAATGCATGAATGCATGGATGCAACAATCACAATCAAGGATCAAGAAAAGCACACCACACAAAGGTCATGGGATGGATCAAGTCATCCTTAATATCAATCATCCATTTTGGTGGATTATGGTTTACACCTTATCAACACCCAAGTTCCATTGATATTAAGGATATACAAGAACGGATCAACCATGAATCAAGGGTTTGTTGCAAGTCACGAGCATGGAATCTCGGTTAAGAACCACCCAAAGGGAGTGTACTAGGGTTAAACCTGCCAAACATGTTCTACAAGAAGTTCCCATAGTCATCATCCCATCTTTCGGATATTATCGGATAAATGACTACTTGTATTCCAAAAATATTCTCAAGAGAGACTCTTATGAGTGTAGTATCGCGTAACAATCTTATCAAATCTTACACTTGAACGACCTTCGCACTACGTCCTAAAAATAGGCCAAGATGGGCTTGGTAAACTAAGGTCCTTGGCTTCTAAGGCATATATTGGAAAGAGTAATGCCTAACCACGACTACTCGTGTGAGATTATTGATCCCAACATAACCTCCACCAAGTGAATGGACTTGCAAGTCAACTTGCTAAGGAATAACTCCACATAATTCAACAAGACTATGCCATTCTCCTACCCTAAGTGCACCCGAGTTCGGGTATAGAACTCATCTCACAAGAGACCACCAAGCACACAAGCAATTAGTACATCAAGCAATTCATACATTACATACAATACAGTAATGCCAAATTTGCACAAAAATATGTCACAAAGATAATATACAATACAATACAACAAATGTGAAAAGTAGGCAAAACCCACTAGGCAAATTTCCCCAGCAGAGTCGCCACTTTTCTGTAGCGGGGTATTCGTTACCTTTAGATTTATTGAATAAATCAAAAGTAAATCATACAATTCGAGTCGCCACCACACTTCTATTTATCCAAAGGAAAGGTTAGAAAGCGAACAAAAACCGAGAAGTTTTATCGAATCAAAAACTAATAAAAATGCCAGAGATCGGGGTAAGCGGGTTGGTTATGCAATGGGAAGGTTTTAAGCACCCAAAACATCCTAGGTACTCCTAGGGAGCCCTTTTCACAATTGTTGTAAGGTAGGTTGGTATTTGTGAAAATTATTTATGCAAACATGATTGGGGAGATGAGAGAAGAATGTACAAGTTATTTACAATTTTGTGTTTGAATGGATAAACCCATTGCCTACGTACCATCTTAAAAAAATATTAGGATCAAAACCTCGTAGTTCGGGGAAAAAATCTCAAAACAAGTTGGTGAATTAATTGGTCCAAAAGCCTTAAGGTCTTTTGTTATCCAAGGGAGAAAACTCAACCTAAAACCACAAATCCACCATGCGAGGATAGCTTCAACATGCTAGTGAGGGGTTAACCCTATAATAAGCATGGAAGACTCATTGTCCATCACTAAGGATATAGGTCAGTATTATATCAACCTCATGGATAACTCAAACCTAATAGCTAATGGTTATGAAAAAGTTTTGACAAGAAGTGGCCATTGAAACCACAAAGCATTTGAATGAGTTATATTTACCAATGAAAAGTATTTACAAAGTATGGTCAAACTTGACTTAAGGATTCAATTCAAAATAAGTGTTATGAAAAGAAAGTTTGAAAATCAAAAGCATAATGCTTAGGTTTCCAATGTTTGAAAACACATGTTAATGTTTGCACAAAAGTTTTGGCTTGGGTTAGAGTGGAGGGAAGAAGAAGAATGGCTAAGTCCTAAACATACAAAGATGAAGGAAAAGAGATAAGACCACAAATGGAGTTCCCTTCTTGAGATCATAGTGATGATCCAAGTAGCTCCCATCCTTTGGAATACGCAAGCAAATAAGCAAATACTCAGGCAATCAAGCAATCAAGCAAGCTCTTAGGAGTCTTCCAATGGCTCTTGTATCTCTCACTTTAGATGCACATGACAATGGTTCTTTAATTTGGCTCAAATAGGAATCCCTAGAACAAGAACACACGCATCAAAAAGTTCTATAATACAAACAAAGATTGGACAAGAGTGAGTTTAGAGATTAGGTCCTTCCAATTCATCTTCAATATTAACTCCTTTTTAATCCATTTTTGCATAGGGAATATCCTAGAATCTAAGTCCTTTTATCCATTTGCATTTGGTTCACATCAATCAACATAAAATACAAGCACAATAGTATATACACAATTATGTGCTCAAGTGAGCAAAAGGTAAATTGTATTAACATAAACATGTGCACAAGTGAGCAAAGGGCAAAAGCAAATGAATAATATGTACAAGAATATTAAATTGCATTAATATAAAGTGCAAGAATTAAATGTTAATGGTCAATTGTTAGTGTTAGTGTGCCATAAGGCAATTTAGCGCTATGTTAAGCAATCGTAAGTGGACTAATGTAGTAGTCACACCTATCTGAGGTCGGTCAATAAAAATATAGGCAACAAACACAAGTTAGAGATCTTGATTAGTGAATCAAGCTCCTACAACTTGCCATGCCAAAAGAAGATGAGAAATGATCTTGTATTGATTTAGGTTCTTCGCTTGATTAGGAAGCAACCTATCCTTAATGCAAAGCCATTCACTTGATCTATGATCAAGATGAATTAGATTTGAATCAAGGAAGGTTAAACCTCCCATACATCAAGGCTAACCACCAATCTTTAACTCATTGATCAAAAAAGAAAAATATGAAGAAGAAGATGAATAAGAATGTGCATTAATGGAAATTCAAATGAAGTAATCAACATACATTGACCAAAGATAGATGGAATCAAGGTCAAACACTAGTAAACAGAAGCAAAATGAAACTTAAAAGTCAAGAAACAAATAAAATATTTTTGGTATTTTTCAAAATTAAAATAATACTTGAATTAAAATAAACAATTAAAGGTTAAACTTCAAATCCATTTCAAATCAACTTTGAAAAGTCCAAATGGATCATCCTAAGTTCAACAAGGTCAAACAAAGTTTGACAAAAAAATTCAACATTTTTAGAAACCAGAAACTATTTTTAATCAATTAAAAATGCATAAAAAATAACCTAATTGAATTAAAATCTCAAATAAATCTCAAATCAATTAATAAATTGATGAGAATATTTTTCATAGATCCATCATCATTCAAAGAGGTTGAGAAAATACTTTTGTATTTTTTGAATATTGAAAACTATTTAAAATGAATTAAAAATAACCAAAAAATAAAAAATTCATAAAAAATATCAAATGATAAAATAAAAAATATTAAAAATCATTTTCAGAAACTAGAAATTAAAAGAGAAATAATGCAATTGGTCTCATATTTTTTGGAATTAAAATGAGAGAGATATGATTTTTTGAAATAAAATGAAATAAAAGAAATAAAAGAAATTAAAATCAGAAATAAAAAATGAGAAAAAACATGGTGCGTTGGATTTAGGCTCATTAATTGAGTTGGCGTATCAAACGATCCACATGCGCGCGTCCACCAAACACCTTGGTCAATGAGAAACACAAGGCCATTAAAAAAAGTCATAAAAAAGGGAGGACCAGATTAGATCTGGATATTAGATCCAAGGGTTGTGGTTCATTCTGGCAAACGGACGGTGGTGTACACCACCGTCTTCTCCGGCGAGACCAGAGATTCCGGTGAGAGTTGCAGAGAAAAAACCTTAACTAAATGAGGTGATCTATACATCAATGGAAAGCTGGGGTGATGTACATCACCCCTGTACCATTTATTTTCACTCTAGATCTCCATGGGAAGAGAAATCAGAGGTGGAAAATGATGGTGTTCAACTTGAACTCAATGGATTTTCAAAATTAAAAGCATAGTTTAATTGCCTTTGATGAGAGGACTTCAGCCAAACCAATAAATGCAAGAAACAAGCTACAAATAGTGAGTTTCGAAGAAGAAAAGTTTGTGTAGTAACCTCTGAAATATGGATCTATGGAGCATAAATCCTCTTAGCTATTGATTGCAGTGTGATCTAGAGATGAAGATGAAGCAAGGCCAGGGAATTTTAAGTCTGAAAATCAACCAATGAAGTTGAAATTCAGATCTGAAATTTTGAAATGAAAGAGTGAATTCCTTTAGGTATGGCTATGGATTGAGTTTTGCAGCATAACAGGCGCCTTCAGGTTATTGAATTATGAAGCCTATCACTCTTATTTATAGCAATTGGCAAAGGTAAGCATGAGCATTGTGTGTGCATGAATGAAGAGGGCCTCCATGCATGGGCCTGTGCAGGCGCATGGAGGGCCCAAATCTTATTGCAAATGAGTGTTGATATCACACTAAGTTGAAATGGACGTGCAGAATTGATGCAATTGGCTTGTGCACACATATTTGACATGGTTTCTAAAAATGTACCAAAACTTTCTCCTCTTCGAAAATACCCCTTCCAAAAATAAGACATGGCCTTGTGGGTAATGGTTGGAAAGCTCTTGATATGAGGATCAATTGTTATGTTGACCAAAACTTCATTTGGAAATGGGAAATTATTGAAAATTCTTCATAAAGTTCAATGTGCAAAACTTGTGTATGTGAAAAATTCCAAATTGGGCCAACTTCAAGCCCTTCTGTATGAATGATGCAAGCTCCAAATGACAAATCCTTCAACATAAGAGTTGTAGATATTTTCAAGACAATCAATTTGGACTCAAAGTTTGCATCATTTTAGTTTTTTATTAGAAAGTTATGGGCACTTGAAGTTGGACTTTTCACATTTCAATGCCTTTGGTCCAAAGTGACCTATAATGTTTTGCATTATCACATGTATTTAGTTTAGGATTATGAAAATTTGTTCAACATAAAAAATGAATTAGACATCTTAAAATTTCCAATGCATTTGGTCTCACCTCATAATAATGAAAAATGAATGAGTTATGCTCTTGGGAAGTTGACCCAAAATTAGGGTTTCAGTCAAAATGACCTATAATGTTTTGAAATGGATGATGACCTTCCAAGCTTCAAATCAGATTTTGATGAACATGAAAGTTGTTCATATGGTTCTTAAGAACAGTTTTTATCTTGGGGTCATCTCCATTTGACAAACACATAAAAAGTTAGGTCTCAGTGTATTTCAAAATAGTCAGATGACTTGACTGATCAACTTCTCAAGTCCAAACTTCAAACCTTGATGGATTAATGATTGAGGAGACTCAAATAAGCTCAAATATGCATAAAATAATTAGTGAAAGAAATTCCCTTGATTTTATTTGATCATGGGTTGAGGTTGCTTCATGGGCAAGACACAGTTGATGCACAGATGAATTAGGGTTTCCTTGGGAAACAATCCTCAAACCCCTTGCTTTGCTTTGATCAAATTGAAATATTGAGACACTTGGAAGACATATATGATGATTGAGAGCTTTGTGAACCATTGTCATGCTTGCCTTCTGAAATTCTGGTGTAGTCAGTATTCAGATGTTCTACTCCAAGTTATGACATCTGATCTAACATTGTACCTATTACAGCAAGACAGTTATTACACTCTGTACTAATGTGCACCTTATCATTCACTTCTGTTGTTTTCCTACACAGATATCAACAAGATGTCTCAATCCTGTTTTGGACATTATCTGTTACATTGTTCCAGTTTGTTGGTCATGTACTTGTATTTCCTAAATTAAAGGTTGTAACAAGTTAAACTAATCTCCACTTATTAAGGAGCTAACAAATAGATTATTTGCCAGGTTCATTAATCGTAGCTTAGTTGTTAGTTTCCTAGATTTTAGATCAGCTGGTGGATTCCTGAAGAATAGCCTGAGAAAAATCCTGAAACAGAAAAACTAACCATCCAACAATTTAGCATATGCAGTCAGGAGTGAATGTCACAACATTCCGTTTGACATCCAAGTCCAGAACCATATGTTAAGTCTGCTTGGTTTCTGAAAACAGACTGTGCTAAATTTGTTGTACTGTAAAAGACCAACCAGTCTCTACTTCAGTATCAGCTTACTGGAAGAACTGTCAAGACATCCAGTTTGACAGTTTCACAATGATCTTTTGGCCAGGTATGTTGTGCTTTTGAACTCCAGACTTCACCACATACTGAACTGAAATCATCAGCTTATTAAACAGTATGTGTTGTTGTTGATGAATGTCAAAACATTCTGATTGACATTCCAACAGAGGGCTATGTATCAGGTCTGCTATTATCTTGATGAACAGACTGGAATACATGCTTAGTTATGGCAGACATGATTATATCATACAGAAGGAAAACAAACACAGGAAATTGTTAACCCAGTTCAGTCCAACATGACCTACATCTGGGGGCTACCAAGCCAGGAAGAAGATCCACTATTAGCAGTATCAATTCAGAGTTAAACTCACCCGTTTACAACTCCTCACTTAATCCCTACCCAATGCAATCTATACCTAGGAACTCCTAGATAGAAACCTCCAGTTTCCATTCCTATCACTACAAATACAATGTAATGTTACCACACCTTGAACTTGCTTCACAGCTTCATTCAAGAACAAAATCACTCTTTCCTACAGGCTTCGAGTTACAAACACTCTCAGGTTTACCACTGAGAAACACATGGTAACCTTCCCACAGATTGGGAGGTTTACCTTACACACACCCCTAAAATTCATTCTAAGAGGCTTACAAATACTAGATTACAATCAGCTATTTATAACCTAATCACCCAACTGGATTTGGGCCTTCAGAAAATTGCAGCAGACTTGTTCTTGCTGTTGCAACTTCAGCAGAAAAATTCTGCTACAAACAAGGTCTTCAAGTTCCTAAATTCTCTCCATATATATCTCCATATTTAGAGCCTATATATATTCTGATTTAGTCTTCAAGACCTCCACAAGGGAGTTAGGATATTCACCAGATATCCTTGCTGATCCCATGACATATACTGAATTAATTAATTCAGTTTCCTACACATGTGCGATGTCACAGACCTGATGTCGTGACATCGTACATGACATGTTGGTCCAGATGTTGAATTTCTTCAACCCAACATATTAAAACAACAGAGATGATTACATTATTTGTTTTCTAAAATTAATGCCAATCCTAAGGAATCAACACCTTCACCTGGTCAGCTTAATGAGCATAGGGTCTCCTAGGAGCCTCAGATCTTATGATTGCTCAAGCTACAACACAAAAGATGTTAGTGACATATTTTTGTGTTTTTGGTTAGTAAACAAAGTAAAGAAAGCAATAATATACAATTCAAACATGCTTGGTGATTTCAAACCAACTCACAATTGTTCCCACCCAAAGGTTAAGGAGCCAAGATGCTATGATCCTTGAGGCAAATGCAAGTGCAATGATATGATGCCATGAGGGATCTTAGGGTCAAAATTAGGGTCTTACATTAAGGGGCTGACACTCTAAAATTGAAGAAGGACATACACCAAATTTGGTATGGGGATAAAATACCGCCATAACAGAGAATAAGAATCTCAAACAAATCAAATATGGAGATGCAGAATATGCAAATTATGAAATTATATGCTGACAAATTGATCACAAAGGATACAAAGGTGTCGCAAAGAATTTTGAACCACCAGTACAATCCCTGGTCAATCCACAAAATATGGAGACAACTGCTGAAGAACAGAGAGATCAACATCCCAAAGGTTCAAACCTAACTGGGGAAGGAGGAGATTTACTAAGGATAAAACATCCAACATGTGGGGCATTTTAGGTCAACACCATAAAAATGGGAGACAACCCTACAGAGAAAAATCAATAATAAAAGTTACTCAAAAACCAGGAGGAAACTCTGACTGGGAGCAAGTTGAATAGCGATTGGTAGGGACACCAAAGCGATCCACTAGGGAAGATCAACCATCTCTTAAGATCAACCCTACTGAGGAAATACGATCTTCGTTGGGGAAGGCAGAAACTCTGTCAGGGAAAACAACAGGCCGTAGGGTATCTGAATCAACCAAATCAGCTGGGGACAAGGAAAGAAATTCAACTGAGGGTCGAACACTCCGCTGAGGAACTGAATCAACACTAACGTCTAGGGATACCTAAAGGGTTAACTGCTTGGGGAACCTCTGATGTTTCACACTTAAGGACTTGCTATTCATTGAAATGTTGTTGATATTTGTTAGGGACCAATTGGTACTACTTTTTATATCATTTTATTGGTCCCTTTTACCAAGTTTTGATATAATTACACACTTTTATTCTCACTATTTTGTATAAATGCGATTAGGTTTAATTTATTTTGTTTTGAATAGTTATTTCACATTTTTGTTAGTTTTGTAGAATTTTTGGATGAGAAAGCTTTGGATTGCAGCATCATAATATGGAAGATTTTGGATGAAGCTTGCAAAGCAAGGAAACTGAGGCAGCTTTAGTTTGCCCCGCGAACAAAGTTCGCCCCGCGAACTGAATGAGACAGCATCAGTTCGCCCCGCGAACCCTGCGAATCCGGCAAACTGATTTTTGGGTCAAAAGTGTTGTTTTGAAGGCCAGCTGGTTTTGCCATTTTGGTGTCTGCCTTGGGATAGCTTTTCTACTTTGGATGGAAATGATCAATTAAGGAAATGTCAACTCTTTTAGGAGAGAAAAAACACATTATTGACACTATTCACATTGATATTGAGAGATTTTGTAAGAGAGAAAAACAAAGTTTTTCTTCTTTAATATTTTGCTTTGTAACAATGATGATGAGGAGCTAAACTCCCCTTTTGTCAAGATTGGAGGTAGTAGCTATTCTCATATGTTTATGTATTCCATTTGATTTATATATATGATAAAGATTGTTGATGTATTGAATACTGTTTTTGCCCTAAGTTGAAAACCAGATTTGAGTAGTTGTCGAGAGAGATTATTTGAGTCTTGACATAAAACAGATTTTCAAGTAATGAATAAGTTGTAGAGATAGATTTATTCATTACTCTTCTTTGGTATTAAGCATTAAAGATTGCTATATTGATAGTTAGGTGGAGAGATCGTGTAAGGATCAATATAGTGATTATCACAATATCATTTAGACATAAATGACTTTGAGAGGATACTTGAACATCATCAATAATCTTGAATCTATTTATTTATTTATCATAAGGAATCATAAGCATTTGAAATAGTGAACTCCAATCTTGCCAAGCTTTTATATTTGATTAAAACCATTTTTACTGTTTTAGTGACATTTACTCACAAGATAATTTTCCAAACAAAACAACCTTGTTACTTTCTAAACTTATAACATTTGGATTATAGAACGGCGGTAATATTAACCAATCTTTGTGGATATGATATAAAATATTTGCCGAAGATATACTTTTCAACAAATTGGCGCCGTTGCCGGGGATTGGTGTCGATATTACAAGCATTGCAATAATTCATTGTTTTAAGTTTTGTTACTTTTATTGTTATCCCTCTTTTGTTTCACTTGGTTTGTTAGTTTTGTAGATTCTAGTGCATGCGAGGAAAAGCAACCGAGGAGCAACTTCAATTCGATCCTGAAATTGAAAGAACACTTTGGAAGCTCAATAGCAAAACACGAAGAAGAAGGAAACTAGACGAAGAGAGGAACCGGAGAGAAGAAGCATCTACTTCCGCACTTGTTCCAATCGAAGAAGTGGTTGTAGAGGCTTGTGACGGAAACATGGCGGATGACAATCGTACCGAAATGTCCGCTAATAGACCAAGAAGAAATGCTCAATTTGCCCGTGGAGGAAGAAATACGGAGATGAAGACCGGAATCCTCCAACTTCTCTATGCAAATCCATTCACCGGAATGGATCATGAAGATCCGTATACCCATCTCATCAAATTCTATGAGATTGCGGGTTCTACAGGAATAGACGAAGCGGGTGAAGAAACATTATTCAAGAGGATGTTCCCACACTCCTTAGTGGGAAAGGCAAAAGAGTGGTACCTTGATCAAGAATCAAGAGTGATGACGGATTGGAATTTGTTAGAAGAAAAGTTCTTAGAAAGATATTTCCCTCAATCCCGATTCATGGAAGCCAAAACGGCTATTGCAATATTCACTCAAGGAAGCAACGAGTCTTTAAATGAGGCTTGGGAAAGATTCAAGTCAATGTTGAGAAAATGCAAGGGTCATGGTTTTGATGAGCTCACTCAAATCCATATTTTTCTAAATGGGCTCCAATCAACTCACAGAACACTTTTGGATGCTACCGCGGGTGGCTCTCTTATGTCAAAGAATGCGGAAGAAGCTAAAGTCATTATTGACCGGATGACACTCAATGATCGTCAAAGTCAACATGACCGTAGTCCTTCACAACGTAAACCGGGAGTTCTTGAGTTAAATACCAATGACGCCATTCTTGCTCAAAATAAGCTACTCTCTCAACAAGTGGAGTTGCTTACTCAACAAATGGCCAAGCTTCCACAACAAATGAAGGAAATTCAAGGTTCTCAAGTTCGACATCAAGTAGCATGTTGCGAATTATGTCAAGGAGATCATCCTACTGGTTTCTGCCCTCCACTAGAATAAGTGAGTTATGTGAACAATCAAAATCAAGGCTATCAAAGGAACAATCAAGGTTATCAACCATCAAGGTTCAACAACCAGAATTTTCAGCAGCAAAGTCCTTATCAACACCCAAATTCTCAAGGACAACAATCGCAAGGAGGAAATTCAACGCTAGAAGACACTCTCCAACAATTCATGCAAACCTCCATGGCAAATCAGAAGAGCACCGAGGCAGAAATCAAGAATTTGGAGAATCAAGTAGGTCAGCTTGCAAAACAATTGTCGGAACAAACTGCAGGATCCTCTTTCTCCGCTAACACTCAACCCAATCCAAAGGAGCATTGTAAAGCAATTTTTACTAGAAGCGGTAGAGAGTTGACAAGTAAAAAAAGTGAGGAGATTACAGTTGAGAATGATATGGATGCTATGCTGGAAAATGAGTATGTGGCTTGTGGAAAGAAGAAAGTGGCAGAAACTACTCAGTTCGCGCCGCGATCTCCCTTCGCGCCGCGAAAACAGCGGAACCAGCAATTGATGGAAGAGCAGCAGTGTGAAGCGGAAATGAATAAGGAAATCAAACCAAGGAAGAAGAAGAAAGGAGAGAAAGGAGTGAAGGTCAGTCCAGTTCAACATTTACCATATCCGCACGCACCATCAAAGAAGGATAATGCTAGACACTATGCACGGTTTATGGACATATTCAAACAACTTCAAATCAATATTCCATTTGCCGATGCATTAGAGCAAATGCCGCGGTATGCGAAGTTCATGAAGGATATTCTCACAAAGAAAAGAAGACATGTGGAAGACGAAACCATATTGCTTGATGCACGGTGTAGTGCCATTATCCAAAAGACTCTCCCAAGGAAAGAATCCGATCCGGGCCGAGTCGTTTTACCGGTAACTATTGGAGACACCTACATGGGTAATGGCTTGATTGACTTGGGATCTAGCATCAATTTAATTCCCCTATCCATTGTCAAAAGATTGGGAAATGTTGAGATCAAATCTACAAGGATGACTTTACAACTAGCTGATAAGTCTACCACTTCACCATATGGAGTTGCTCAAGACATGTTAGTGAAGGTGGACAAATTCTTGTTTCCGGTAGATTTTGTGATAGTAGACATGGATGAGGATCGTGATGTTCCTATAATTCTTGGAAGACCATTCATGAAAACGGCCCGAATGATGATTGATATTGATGATGGACTAATGAAAGTGAGGGTGCAAGATGAAGAGGTAGCCTTCAATCTTTTTGAAGCCAAAAAGCATTTCAATGGTAAGTGTGACTCCTTCCGAATCGATGCCACCAAAGAGGGACTAGTTGATATCGCAGACC
Source organism: Lathyrus oleraceus (assembly GCF_024323335.1). NCBI lineage: Eukaryota > Viridiplantae > Streptophyta > Magnoliopsida > Fabales > Fabaceae > Lathyrus > Lathyrus oleraceus. Next base: position 185,067,017 of record NC_066584.1, on the reverse strand, counting down.
AGGTTCATCTTTCTAATCCATCAGAGAAATCTCTTATCGGAGTCTACAAAGTTTTGACCAAAAACGAAGGCTTGGATATGACAAAGGAAGTGGAAGAGCCAAAACTAGAGCCAAATTTGAAGTATTCGTTCCTTGGTGATGACTGCACTAAACGGGTGGTCGTTAGTAATACATTGTCCACAAAAGAGGAGAATCGATTGATGCGAGTGCTAAAAAAGAAGGAAGTTGTCAACTTAGTAGAGGTCGGGATGATTTGTTCTATTTCCGATGGTGAATGGATGAGTGTTGTGCGAGTAGTTCCGAAAACGGGTGGTATCAGATTTTATCGAAGGTTCATCAAGAACCTCTTAAAGACAACAAAGCCCTTGAGGAAGTTGCTCAACAAAGCCGGATCGTGAAGACTGTAACACCCCGATAAAAATAAGATAATTATTTAATTTAAGTTAATATTATATTTATTAATTTAATTAAGTAATTGGAATTATTGGATTCTTCTTATTATTATTATTGGAATAATAATTATTGGAAAGTATATAAGTGGGAAATAAGAAAAGAGTTTCATTTTGGTAAAGAGGGTTTTTACGTGAAAAGCAGAGAAGCGGCTGAAAAGGGAGAAAGGGCAAAGAGGAAGAGCAAGAGAGCAAGGGTTGAAGAACGGAAAAGATTGGAGCTTAAGGATTGCCGGATTAACTCAGGTAAGGGGAGTTTATCGTCGTTTAATGGGTATTATGGGGTAACATGTAATGGGTAGTGATAAGCCGTTGATTTGACCCTAATTGGATTATGAATGTTGAAAAATTGTGATGAATAGTTGATGTGAAAACGGTAATTGAATCTGTAATTGGATGGGTAGTGATTTTCCGAAAGCGTAGCTTTTTACGGAATTGGAATCGGAGGTCCGGAAGTCCTCCAACGGCGGAAAATGCGGAGAATTCTGCATTCTGCTTCGTGTTAGCGCAGGAACAACTTTCTGTCTTGCGTTAACCGGTTAACCCAGGGTGTTAACCGGTTAACACTGTTATGAATTGTGAAAAAATTGCTGTTTGTCTTGCGTTAACCGGTTAACCCAGGGCGTTAACCGGTTAACACGGTTAAAATTTGCCAGGAAGTGTATTTCTGTCTTGCGTTAACGGGTTAACCCAGGGCGTTAACGGGTTAACGCTGTTGAAAAACTGAAAAATTGCATTCTGTCTTGCGTTAACAGGTTAACCCAGGGCGTTAACGGGTTAACGCTGTTGAAAAACTGAAAAATTGCATTCTGTCTCGCGTTAACAGGTTAACCCAGGGCGTTAACCGGTTAACACTGTTGAAAACTGAAAAAAAAAATTGTATTTTGTCTTGCGTTAACGGGTTAACCCAGGGCGTTAACGGGTTAACGCTGTTGGAAAAGTGAAAAATCGAATTTGCTCAGAATTTAATGAAATTCGTCAGGGTGAGTCGGGTAATATTATAGTTAATTTTGATGAGTAATTTTGTTGGGTTTATGTTATGAAGTGTCAATACAAGTATGACTGAGTTGTTAAGTTATTTCCGTGTACGGAAAGTTGTTAAAGATACTGAGTTGTAAGCTTGGTGAGCCAAAGTTGATTATAAGTTGATTATGTTGAAAACATTGTTGTGTTGCTACTATTATTATGTTGTCGGAATTTTAAAGTCGTGTATGTCATGTAAATTTGTAAGAACAAAAATTGTTCTACAACAGATTCCATGATTTTGATGATAACAAAGGATGAAACCAAAAATGGCACCCTAACGAAAAGTTTCTAAGTGTGCAGGGTTCTAAAGAAAGAAGAAATAAATCTGATGATGTCATCAGATGCAAAACAAGATCAGATGCAAAATCTCAAGTATCAGAAGAATCTAAAGAGGAATCTCGTTTTTCAAGAAGCTCTGACTCTGGACAAAACTGCAAAGTATCAGAAGCATCTGAACATGAAGTAAAGTCTAGAAGCTCTGACTCTGAACAAATGCCTTCTGGAAATTCTGAAGTTATCAGCGATTTCTGAACTCTCAAGAGATAACATCAGAAGCCAGTTTCTCCAGATACACAAAGACTCTAATCAGAATTGTTAATCATGATGAAGTAACGTTTAAGCCAAGTTAAAGTTCTGCAAATGGATTTCCTCAATTAGAAAGAGACGTTAATCTCCACTTCCAAGAGAAAAGATACTAATTGTGGTAAGTAGTCACTTCCAAGAGAAAAAGTCTAATGCAGAAGCTATTAATGGAATGGCGTAATTACATCTCAATATCCAACAGATTCAACGCTACTTCAACTCTACTTCAACTCCTATAAATAGAGAAGAAATCTCATTCAGTATATACTAAGAAATCACAAGCCAAAACTATACTGAAATTATATCACGCTCAAGAAAAACATCTTTGTTCTTCAAAGATTTTCACTAAGCTTTTGCTTATCAAGTGAAAAATTTGTTCTTAAGTTTGTAATATTTGCTTTCTTAGAAGCACTCTAGATTACACATCTTGTATCTATTTTTATTTGATTTCCTCAAGTGACTCTTTGTAGTCTGTAGACTTGAGAGGACTAAGAGATTTTCTTTTCTCTTAGGGGTTGTTTGTAATCTTTCAAGATTAGTGGATTAAGTCCTTGTTGAAGGCGAAATCACCTTGGCCGGGTGGACTGGAGTAGCTTTGTGTTATAAGCGAACCAGTATAAAATCATTGTGTGATTTCATTTTGCAAAAGCGCTTATTTTTCAAACAATTCAAACCCCCCTTTCTTGTTTTTCTCACCTTCAATTGGTATCAGAGCTCCGGCTCTGTTATTGATTTTCAAATCAAACACTTAACCGTGTAGAGAGATCCAGTGCGAGAAAAACAAATGGCCCACTCAAATGAGAAAGATTCTTACAATGCCAAGCCTCCTGTTTTTGATGGAGAAAAGTTTGATTACTGGAAAGATAGAATCGAAAGTTTCTTTCTGGGTTATGATGCTGACCTCTGGGACATTGTCACAGATGGATACAAACCTCCAACCTTAAATGGAGCTGAAGTTCCCAGAAGCAAAATGTCAGAAGATCAGAAACGTGAGTTCAAAAATCATCACAAGGCCAGAACAATACTTCTAAATGCTATATCATATAACGAATACGAAAAGATCACCAACAGAGAGACGGCTAAAGATATACTTGACTCTCTGAAGATGACCCATGAAGGAAACTCCCAAGTCAAGGAGACGAAGGCTCTGGCGTTGATCCAGAAATATGAAGCCTTCAAGATGGAAGATGACGAAGCTATAGAAGCTATGTTTTCCAGATTCCAAACTCTTATTGCAGGTCTTAAAGTGCTAGACAAAGGATACACGACTGCAGATCATGTTAAGAAGATAGTCAGAAGTCTGCCAAAGAAATGGAGACCAATGGTTACTGCTCTGAAGTTATCAAAGGATCTGAACAATATCAGCCTTGAAGAACTTGTTAGTTCTCTCAGAAGCCATGAGATAGAACTAGAGGAGGATGAGCCTCAGAAAAGGAACAAGTCAGTGGCGCTGAAGTCCAGACCTGAAAGACGGAAGTCAGACAGAACCAAAGCTCTCCAGGCAGAAACTGCAGATACTGACGACTCTGAACCTGAAGACTCTGATGATGAAGAAGAACTGTCCTTACTAACCAGAAGAGTTAAGCAACTCTGGAAAAGAAGGAACAACAACAACTTCAGAAGATCAAGACCCAGAGGGGATAGATCAGAGTCAACTTCAAAAGGTAAACCTAATAAAGATATTACCTGTTTTGAATGTAAAGAAACAGGTCATTATAGAAATGAATGCCCCAAGCTGAAGAAAGATAACTCTAAGAAAGAAAGCTTCAAGAAAAATGCCTTCAGAACAAAGAAGGGATTAATGGCCACCTGGGACGATAGTGAATCAGGATCATCAGAATCTGACTCTGATGAACAAGCCAACGTAGCATTTATGGCTACCACATCCAGCAGCTCAGATGAAGAATCTGAAGAGATATCCTATGCAGCAAAGTTCAGACACCAGTCATGGTACCTGGACTCTGGATGCTCGCGACATATGACGGGAAGAAAGTCTATGTTCCAAAGCCTGGAACTTAAAGACGCTGGCTTTGTAGGCTTCGGAGGAGATCAGAAAGGAAGGATCAGAGGCTCCGGAACTATTGGTAATGGTACTCTTCCCTCTATATCTGATGTTCTTTATGTAGAAGGATTAATGCATAACTTGTTATCCATAAGTCAATTAAGTGATAACGGTTATGATGTAATCTTTAATCAAAAAACGTGCAAAGCCATTAGTCAGAACGATGGCTCTGTCCTTTTCACAGGCAAGAGGAAAAACAACATTTATAAAATAAATCTTTCTGATTTAAAAGATCAAAATGTTAAATGTTTAATGTCAGTTCACGAAGAGCAATGGGTATGGCATAGACGCTTAGGTCACATTAGCATGAGGAAACTTTCTCAGCTAACTAAACTTGAGTTAGTCAGAGGCCTACCTAAACTGAAGTTTTCTTCAGATGCTCTGTGTGAAGCTTGTCAGAAAGGAAAGTTTTCAAAAACATCTTTTAAAAAGAAAAATGTTGTTTCTACCTCCAAGCCTCTGGAGCTTCTTCACATTGACTTATTTGGTCCTGTGAAAACAGCATCAGTCAATGGAAAGAAGTATGGACTTGTAATCGTTGATGATTACAGCCGCTGGACATGGGTAAAATTCCTAAGGCACAAGAGTGAGTCTCACTCTGTATTCACCAGTTTCTGTTCTAAAGTGCAAAAAGAATTTGACTCTAAAATTATTAGAGTCAGAAGTGATCATGGTGGAGAATTTGAAAATAAAGATTTTGAAGAATTATTTGATTCTAATGGAATATCCCATGATTTCTCCTGCCCTAGAACTCCACAACAAAATGGAGTTGTAGAGAGGAAGAATAGGACACTCCAAGAAATGGCCAGAACCATGATCAATGAAACAAATGTAGCAAAGCACTTTTGGGCAGAAGCTGTAAATACAGCGTGTTATATTCAGAATAGAATCTCTATTAGACCTATTCTGGATAAGACTCCCTATGAACTGTGTAAGGGAAGAAAACCCAACATTTCTTATTTCCATCCTTTTGGATGCATTTGCTTTATATTAAATACTAAAGAACATCTAAACAAGTTTGATTCCAAAGCACAGAAAGGTATTATGTTAGGATACTCAGAACGCTCTAAAGGCTATAGAGTATACAACACAGAAACCAAAATTGTGGAGGAATCAATTCATGTTAGATTTGATGATAAGCTTGACCCTGAAAAGTCAAAGCTAGTTGAAAAGTTTGCAGATTTAGAGATCACTCTGGTAGAATCTAAGAAAACTCCAGAAGCGACTGTCACTCCAGACTCTGAAGAAATTAAATCTCCAGAAATTCCAAGGAAAGTCAAGAGTCGTAGCAACGTATCTGAAGATTTGATTTTGGGAAACAAAGATGAACCTGTTAGAACCAGATCTACCTTCAGAACTTCTGAAGATATTCCTCTGGGACTAGTGTCTCTGATTGAGCCTACGTCCTGTGATGAAGCTCTTCAAGATAATGATTGGGTGGCAGCTATGCAAGAAGAGTTAGATCAATTTTCCAAGAATGATGTCTGGGATCTCGTTCCTAAACCCAGAGGCACTCATGTCATTGGAACCAGATGGGTTTTCAGAAACAAACTGAACGAGAAAGGAGAAGTTGTCAGAAACAAAGCACGACTGGTAGCTCAAGGTTATAGTCAACAAGAAGGTATTGATTATAATGAAACTTTTGCTCCAGTCGCAAGGTTAGAATCTATTCGTCTTCTTGTATCATTTGCTATTAATCACTCTATAAAATTATACCAAATGGATGTCAAGAGTGCATTTCTTAATGGTTATATTTCAGAAGAAGTGTATGTTAATCAACCTCCTGGCTTTGAAAACTCAAACTTTCCAGAACATGTTTTCAAACTTAAGAAATCCTTATATGGACTTAAACAAGCTCCCAGAGCTTGGTATGAACGTCTGAGCAATTTTCTTCTGGAACAAAATTTTATCAGAGGGAAAGTTGATTCTACACTCTTCTGTAAAAATCATGAAAATGATCTCATGATATGCCAAATTTATGTTGATGACATTATTTTTGGTTCTGCTAATATCTCTGTTTGCCAAGAATTTTCTAAGTTAATGCAGGCAGAATTTGAAATGAGTCTAATGCAAGAACTAAAGTTCTTTCTGGGAATTCAAATTAATCAAACTCCAGAAGTCACGTACATTCATCAAAGCAAGTACATTAAAGACGTTCTGAAGAAGTTTGATATGTCTGAATGCAACTCTGCAAAGACTCCTATGCACCCAACTTGCATTCTGGAGAAGGAAGAGGTAAGCAACAAGGTTTGTCAGAAGCTCTATCGAGGTATGATAGGCTCTCTTCTCTATCTGACTGCTACTCGTCCTGATATTCTCTTTAGCGTTTGTCTTTGTGCCAGATTCCAATCAGATCCTAGAGAATCTCATTTAACAGCTGTTAAGAGAATTCTTAAGTATCTGAAAGGAACTCCTAACCTGGGCCTGATGTATGAGAAAACATCAGAGTATAGGCTTTCTGGTTATTGTGATGCAGATTATGCAGGAGATAGAATAGAACGTAAAAGCACATCTGGAAATTGCCAGCTTCTGGGAAACAACTTAATCTCCTGGGCTAGCAAAAGACAGTCAACAATTGCTCTATCAACTGCAGAAGCAGAATATATCTCAGCGTCACTATGCACAACTCAGATGCTCTGGATGAAACATCAGCTAGAAGATCTACAAATCTTTGAGAGTAACATTCCTATCCTTTGTGATAATACTGCTGCTATTTGTTTGAGTAAGAATCCCATTTTGCATTCCAGAGCCAAACACATAGAAATAAACATCATTTTATTAGAGACTATGTTCAGAAAGGGATAGTAACGCTGAAGTTCATTGATACAGAACATCAATGGGCAGATATCTTTACTAAGCCTCTAGCTGAAGATAGATTTCGTTTCATCTTAGAAAATCTGAACATTAAAAATTGTCCTGAGTAAAATTTGGCTCTGAACATGTAAAATGAGACTCTGATAAAAACAAATATACTTCTGCCTCTGACTCTGATACTTCTACCAAGTTAAGAAGATATCTGAGTTAGAAATCTTCAGAAATCCTTTGGTATTCCTGAAGATCAGAAACATCAACACGTGGGGAACATGCGTCTAACCCTAGAACTTCTAGACAGCTGTCAAAAGAAATCAAAGGTCAGAACGCTTGAAATCTCCTTGAGCAGTGTGCTTACTGTTGGGATTAGACATTCATTAATGAGCTGTAATCATTTTTCCCCAAACGTGCTATTTTGGTTTTTGTGCTAACGCTGGTATGTGTGTCGTTTTGCATGTGTTTTTTTTTTTCCTTAGTATATAAACACTTTTCTCACATTTCACACACTTATCACTCTCACTCACTCTTAAACCCTAAACCCTCTCTCGAAGTTTTCTCTGCAACCTTCTCAGTTCTTCATCTTCTTCATCAATCTTCATCATGAATCCTCAAGAGCAAGAAGTTTTTAACTTCTCCCAACAAATGGAAGCCGCTTCTAACCCCCAAACCTCAAACACTCAAACACCCATGGTTGTAGACGTTACCACGACCCCAGTTTACAAAGAACCTCACATTTTGGAACGTGAACAACACATTCATCTTTCAACTCCCTTTGAAGGTTTGGATGTACTGTGTGAATCGCTGGTGGATTTTGAGAATTTGAAAAGAAATGGCGTTGATTTAACTGAAGATCTTCGCAAGCAAGGTTGGGAAACCTACTTCAACAGATTGTATGGTCCAATCTATCCTCTTCTGGTGAAAGAATTCTGGAGATGTGCAGATGCTGATGATGAGTTCATTGTTTCTTTTGTTCTGGGTGTGAAGATCATTATCACAGAAGCGTCTATTGCTTCTTTGCTGAATATGGAAAAAGCTGGAGGTAAAAGGATTTACAACATTCCTCCAAGGTCCAAGCGCATCACAGAAGTCATTAACCCTACAATCTTCAAAGCAAATGTTGAAGGAAACCCATCTAAGAACAAGGAGCTTCATCAGAACCTCCGAGTTTGGTTGAAGATTATTCTGGGAACAATCCATCATCGTCCAGCCTCCAACTCTTCAGATTACATTAATGCTGATCAGAAATGCATCCTCTACTGTATTCAGAAGGGTATCCCTATCAACCTCCCTGTTCTCCTCTTCAGATATCTGAGGGATTCAGTCAGAGAAACAAGGAATAATATGAAGCCCAGATCCTACATTCCTCTGGGAGATTGCTCTCTGACATCTTCATTGAGCATGGGCTGGTAGATGCTCTGGAGAAGACCAGATGTATGGATGATCTGGCAATTGACGTTGGAAAGCCTCTGAATGCCAGAAATCTGAGGAGTATGGGAATCATCAAAGACATCAGAGTCAAGCCCACTATGAATGTGACCTGGGAAGCTCTGAAGGATCAGAGGAAGATGCCTCATGGCCTTGAAAGGTTCTTCAAGAACGAACCCAGAGATGCCATTGCTATCTACCTTCAGGATCGTCTGGATGAAGGCATTGATATCTCTGATTTCCGCCTTGAAGACTGTCTGGACTCTGTAGAAGATCTGGTCAGATACAAAAGAGGTCTTTCTGAGAAGAAGATAGCTGAGGAAGCAAGGAAGGCAAAGAAAGCCAGACTTGGAGAAACCTCTGGCACCAAAGCTTCAGCACCTCTGAATGTCTCCTCTGGTAAGTCCATTCCTCCTGTCTCTTCTGAATCTGTAATGGCTTCCTCCAACCCTCTCTCCTCTCAACCAATATTTACAACCTCAGAAATACCACCTTCAATCACCAGAACCTCTCAACCTCCACCTGTTCTAAAAATTGCTCGTACTTTTACAACAACCTCTGACCCTAATCAACTATATCACCACAGCTCCTCCTCATCCTCTGAATATGAATCACCCCCTTACCTTTCCCCTTCTTCTGACCAAGAGTTCTCTGATCATGAGTCCTCTGATCAAGAACACTCTGACCCAAACTCCCCAACAATAGCTGAAATCTATGCTAAAAATTTCGCCCCACAAACTCAAACACAATCTGAAGTAACCTCTCCCCTCCGAACTTCTCTTCCACAACAAACAACCACCATCTCCTCTGAAAATCAAACCTCACTTCCACCACAAACAACCACCACACCCTCTGAAACCCAACCACCTGTGATTCAACCATCTGAACCTTATATCACTCCACCACTTATTCCCGCTGTACCTGGACCAGACTCTGACCCTTTAGACCTAAATCCATTATATGCTTCTTCTCCTAGTCTTCAACCAGACGCAGATTCTGAACTTCAAGCAGAATCTGAACTCCAGCCAGAACCAGAAACTGAAACTCCCTCTCTGAATCTCAGCTCCCAAAACTCTCCAACTAATACTCCTGAACCTGAACCTGAACCTAAAATTATCACACCTACCCTTGAGGAGGCCATTATACAGGTTGCAGAATCCTCAGTCCAGAAGATCAAGTCTCTGGCTAAAAATTCTGAAGTCAGTGATGATCCTAAATCTGTTAGGACACACTGGAACAGAGTTATTAGTTGGATGACCTCTGAGTCTTATAGGCTGAAGAGTATCTCTGAACAAGTCAGAAATGGCTACATCAGAGACTCTGAGGAAAGACTCCAAGAAAGACTGGCTAGAGAAGCTGAGGCCAAAAGATTAGAGGAAGAGAGACTGGCTAGAGAAGCTGAGGCCAAGAGATTAGAGGAAGAAAGGTTGGCTAAGGAAGCTGAGGAAGAAGCTAAGAGGTTGGAAGAAGAACGCCTGGAAAAGGAAGCAGAACTTCTGAGAATTCAGGAAGCTGAAGCCAAGGCTAAGGCAGATGCAGAAGCCCAAGCTGCTGCTGAAGCTGAAGCTCAGCAGGCTCTGATTCAGGGGGAGTCTTCCTCTGCGATCCCTCTGATTCTTAACACTCTGAAGGAGATCAAGCAAGATCAGAAAGAGATCAAGCAAGATCAAAGTGAGCTCCGGGCAAGGATGGACAAGCAAGACGCTCTGAATGAAAACCTCCAGAATATGTTTGCTATGCTACTACAGAGACTTCCTCCTCCTCCAAACCCTTAGGCACTTAGGATTTCTTTTGTTTGCCTAGTGTTTTTGCTTCTGTCTTTTCTTTTTTAGCTCTGATATTTCTGTTGAATCTGATGTTTTGACTGCTGCTTGCCTTTGTGCTTTTGTTTAATGAAGTGTTTTTCTCTCTATTATTTTTTTTATGTTTTATGCCTTTTTGATTATGCCAAAAAGGGGGAGAAATTATTAAATAGCTCTGATGAAAATTATGTCTAAAACCTTAAGCATTCTGCAACAATTATAGAATTAGTTCTGATATAAATAGCTCTGATTAAATAATAGCTCTGATTAAATAATTCTAACATTAAATTAAGAAATTGCAGAAAGTTTTCAGAAATCTTATTGCTTGGAAAGCTCTGGTAAGAACTTCTGAACTCCCTAGTACTAACTCAGGGGGAGCTTTTGTCTATCTGATCTAATATTTTTCATGTTTCATCTGATAATTTTATTTGTTTTGTCATCATCAAAAAGGGGGAGATTGTAAGAACAAAAATTGTTCTACAACAGATTCCATGATTTTGATGATAACAAAGGATGAAACCAAAAATGGCACCCTAACGAAAAGTTTCTAAGTGTGCAGGGTTCTAAAGAAAGAAGAAATAAATCTGATGATGTCATCAGATGCAAAACAAGATCAGATGCAAAATCTCAAGTATCAGAAGAATCTAAAGAGGAATCTCGTTTTTCAAGAAGCTCTGACTCTGGACAAAACTGCAAAGTATCAGAAGCATCTGAACATGAAGTAAAGTCTAGAAGCTCTGACTCTGAACAAATGCCTTCTGGAAATTCTGAAGTTATCAGCGATTTCTGAACTCTCAAGAGATAACATCAGAAGCCAGTTTCTCCAGATACACAAAGACTCTAATCAGAATTGTTAATCATGATGAAGTAACGTTTAAGCCAAGTTAAAGTTCTGCAAATGGATTTCCTCAATTAGAAAGAGACGTTAATCTCCACTTCCAAGAGAAAAGATACTAATTGTGGTAAGTAGTCACTTCCAAGAGAAAAAGTCTAATGCAGAAGCTATTAATGGAATGGCGTAATTACATCTCAATATCCAACAGATTCAACGCTACTTCAACTCTACTTCAACTCCTATAAATAGAGAAGAAATCTCATTCAGTATATACTAAGAAATCACAAGCCAAAACTATACTGAAATTATATCACGCTCAAGAAAAACATCTTTGTTCTTCAAAGATTTTCACTAAGCTTTTGCTTATCAAGTGAAAAATTTGTTCTTAAGTTTGTAATATTTGCTTTCTTAGAAGCACTCTAGATTACACATCTTGTATCTATTTTTATTTGATTTCCTCAAGTGACTCTTTGTAGTCTGTAGACTTGAGAGGACTAAGAGATTTTCTTTTCTCTTAGGGGTTGTTTGTAATCTTTCAAGATTAGTGGATTAAGTCCTTGTTGAAGGCGAAATCACCTTGGCCGGGTGGACTGGAGTAGCTTTGTGTTATAAGCGAACCAGTATAAAATCATTGTGTGATTTCATTTTGCAAAAGCGCTTATTTTTCAAACAATTCAAACCCCCCTTTCTTGTTTTTCTCACCTTCAAAATTCATATGCATTAAGTCGGAGCTTTGCTCACACCACGTTGGCCTGGATTGGCAAAAGTTGAAAGTTGAAGGCTTAAGCCTTGATGCCTCGTTAAATCGGCAAATTTTAAGTTGGGAGTTTTACTCCGAATGGTACCACATGCATGGAGTCTCATTGCATAATGTATGTATGGCGTGTGATATGAATGGATGTATTCCAGTATTATACGTGTGTTGTGGGTTGTGTGTTGTGTTGATGTTGAGTATGATTGAGTTGATATTGCCGTTGCTGAATGTGTAATCTGATTTGGGTGATGAAATGTGTTAAATTACTTAACATTGCATGATATTTTATAATGCTCATTATATCGATTGAGGAACTCACCCTTACAACTATTTTTCAGGTAACGAGCAGTGATTGAGTAGGAGCTAGTGCTTGGAGTCTAGTGTAGTTCCTTAGTGAGTCATGCTCTGGTAGATGTAACATCGGGATGGGATGTTTTAAATGTTTATTGTTGGTTGTGAACCATTTTACATGTAATGTGTTACATGTTTTGCATGATTGAATTGGTCTCTATCCGCTGCGTATTATGCAAGTGTTTACTTTGTTTTAATAAAAGAGCATGACATTTATTATGGTGAATAGTGTGAATTGATTGTGTGACACCCTTAATTGCATATTTACTCTGATTGATATATTGTTATTTTAATTAAAAAAATTTGGGGTATTTTAGAAGGGTGTTACAAAGACCGTTGAACCGTCGAGCTCTAAACGACGTTAAACAAAGCGCTTGTTGGGAGGCAACCCAACGTTGTAAGTCTGCATTTTAATTTTTTTCTGCTGTGTGAGTTTCTGCTGTGTTAAATTTTGAAAAAATTGGGTTCTGTTTTTTACCGTTCGCCCCGCGAACACTCTTTGCCCCGCGAACTGAATTCACAGCTTCAGTTCGCGCCGCGAACAAGGTTCGCCCCGCGAACAGTGAATGGCAGAACCAATTTTTTTGAAATTTCCTTCAGTTCGCCCCGCGAACTGAAAAAAAAAAAACTTTTGTTTTATGTCATTTTTCGTTTCATTCCTATTTTCACGAACTTAGGAGATTCTTTCAACAACCTCGCTACTCCACGTCCAAACCTCCAAATTTCAAAACTTCCCATCTCCATTCCCTTCCTAAAAGGATTTTGTTGATTATGCTAAGTGGCCTGAGGGCAAGCCAATTTTTTTGGGGGGTGCAGGAGGTGGTGTAACCCATGGCGATGAGTTGAAGGAAGATTGAGGAGTTTGTTGAACTTTAGAGTTTGTCTTGATAATTGCATGAATACTTTTTGAAATTTAAGTGTGTTACAATCAAATTGATTTACCAACATTGTTGTTTAATTGTTCTTACTCTTAAGTCAAGCTTAAAGCAACCGAGAAATGATCGCAAAGAAAGAAGCATAGGACACTTCGAGTGGTGATGATAAGAATTAGTGTCGGCATTTCAAGGTACACTTTATCGCTTTCTAGACTTAACATGAGTAGTTTGATGATGTGTGCAAATTCCATGTCATAAATTCATTGAAGCATATGTCATTTTTGAATCAAAATAGGACTTAACCAATTGTGAGGAGGCTTTCCATTGTACACTAAAAAAGCGGGAAACCGAGCATTATTTTAACTCATTCTTATCATGCTAAATCATGCATCAATCTATTTTTGTGTGAAAATTTTGAAAATGATAGAGGCATTGTTTGTGAGAAAAACCACTTGACCAAAAAGTTTGAATCAACTAACCTTGTGAGGAATAATCCTTAGTTAAACCCCTTTGAGCTTATTTTAGGATTCATTTGATTGATCATTGTAAAATCAATTGAAAATTGTGGAATAAATGAATCCTAATTTCTTTCGTATTAGTTGAAACCTCAAACCGAGTTTTTTGCAAAATTTTGCCTTTTGCTTATGTCTAAGTAGGGAGCATTATTGAATAAATTTGGTTTTGGAATCTAAAGTTGGGGAGAGTAAAGTGAAAAGTTGATTAGAAACTTGGAAAAGTGAGTTTTTATGAAAGGGTAAAAATATGAAAAGAAACAAGAAAAAGAAATCACCCTTGAAACCATAGAGCAAAGAAAAAAGAATAGAAAAAAAAGCAAAGAAAATGCTCATGGTTGTGTGGATTTGAAAAGAAAAAAAAGAAAAAGAAAAAGATAGGGATCAAAGAAAGGGAAATTGTGTAGAGTTAAATGTTTGAGAACGCTCCCTTAGGATAGGCAACTTTGTTGAATTCTCTTAATCATATCCTTTCTTGTAACCTAAGCCACATTACAACCTTGAAAGACCTCTTGATTCTCATTTTTCACATGATTTGGTACTTGTTGTGATAACCGCATGATTTGAGTTGTTGTTGATTTAATTGCTTGGATGAGTGAAAGTAACCCTTCATGTTATTCATCATTATTATGATGTGTGTGTAAGTTTGATTCAATTTTGACATATATGGCTTTGAATTCCTTGGAATGATTTTTGCACTTTACCATTACCCTTATTCATGTTTTGTCTAGAATTGAGATAGGTGAATTGAGAAAATGCCAAACGCTTTTGAACCATTTGAATGTCCTTGGTAAATCCTTGTTTCAATTTTTTGTGTCATTGCTTTGGTTGTAAGGGTGGAAACTTTTGTTTAGGGACAAACAAAATGCTAAGTTGGGGAGAGTTGTTAGGGACCAATTTGTACTACTTTTTATATCATTTTATTGGTCCCTTTTACCAAGTTTTGATGTAATTACACACTTTTATTCTCACTATTTTGTATAAATGCAATTAGGTTTAATTTATTTTGTTTTGAATAGTTATTTCACATTTTTGTTAGTTTTGTAGAATTTTTGGATGAGAAAGCTTTGGATTGCAGCATCATAATATGGAAGATTTTGGATGAAGCTTGCAAAGCAAGGAAACTGAGGCAGCTTCATTTCGCCCCGCGAACTGAATGAGACAGCATCAGTTCGCCCTGCGAACCCTGCGAATCCAGCAAACTGATTTTTGGGTCAAAAGTGTTGTTTTGAAGGCCAGATGGTTTTGCCATTTTGGTGTCTGCCTTGGGATAGCTTTTCTACTTTGGATGGAAATGATCAATTAAGGAAATGTCAACTCTTTTAGGAGAGAAAAAACACATTATTGACACTATTCACATTGATATTGAGAGATTTTGTAAGAGAGAAAAACAAAGTTTTTCTTCTTTAATATTCTGCTTTGTAACAATGATGATGAGGAGCTAAACTCCCCTTTTGTCAAGATTGGAGGTAGTAGCTATTCTCATATGTTTATGTATTCCATTTGATTTATATATATGATAAAGATTGTTGATGTATTGAATACTGTTTTTGCCCTAAGTTGAAAACCAGATTTGAGTAGTTGTCGAGAGAGATTATTTGAGTCTTGACATAAAACAGATTTTCAAGTAGTGAATAAGTTGTAGAGATAGATTTATTCATTACTCTTCTTTGGTATTAAGCATTAAAGATTGCTATATTGATAGTTAGGTGGAGAGATCGTCTAAGGATCAATATAGTGATTATCACAATATCATTTAGACATAAATGACTTTGAGAGGATACTTGAACATCATCAATAATCTTGAATCTATTTATTTATTTATCATAAGGAATCATAAGCATTTGAAATAGTGAACTCCAATCTTGCCAAGCTTTTATATTTGATTAAAACCATTTTTACTGTTTTAGTGACATTTACTCACAAGATAATTTTCCAAACAAAACAACCTTGTTACTTTCTAAACTTATAACATTTGGATTATAGAACGGCGGTAATATTAACCAATCTCTGTGGATACGATATAAAATATTTGTCGAAGATATACTTTTCAACAATATTCTTTTTACTTGCTTTGGAAAAATTCTTGCTTTTGATTAAAAAAATAATTTCAAAAAGATCATAATAAAATTTAAAACTATTGGCTGAAGTAAATAAGAGTATAAACAATTTGGATAAAGGCTCAACTTTATTTAATAGAATGGTGGTCTGTAAATGACAAGACTCCATAGATTTTTACAAAGTTGAAAATGGTAATTTACATGGAAAAGGGTTACATTGAATACAAATGATCCTTAATCCTTATACCAACTTTTGATATCCACTGTGCTCTTGACAGCTATTGGGGTGATGAATCGATGTCAACCCTTGTGCTCAAATAAACCTTCAAAACACTGAAGATCGGCAGAATGCAGTTACTTGCCATAATCCCTAATTTTTGCACAAGTTGCCCCAAGGTGGGGTACTCAACTTATCGGGAAATTATTTCTATTTTATGCCTCTAATTTTTGCCTGGATCGCCCTTTCGGGTTTTCAATCCACCGAGACGCTCATTTTTGCCTAAGTCGCCCTTTCGGGTTTTCAACTTAGCGAGTTGTTCTTTTCTTTTTAAGCGAAGTATTTCTTGACTGCATCTGCGTTCACAGGACGAGTGAACTCTTCACCATCCATAGTCGTAAGAATCAATGCACCTCCTGAAAAGCATTTCTTAACAACATATGGGCCTTCATAATTAGGAGTCCATTTTCCTATGGAATCTGGCTTGAACGTCAAAATCTTCTTGAGCATAAGGTCACCTTCTCTGAACACTCGAGGTCTGATCTTTTTATCAAAAGCTCTATTCATTCTCTGTTGATATAACTGCCCATGACACATGGCAGTTAACCTCTTCTCTTCAATTACATTCAGTTGGTCAAACCTGGTCTGACACCATTCAGCTTCAGTCAACTTGGCTTCCATGAGCACACACAATGAAGGAATCTCAACCTCTACGAGGAGCACTGCTTCTATACCATAAACAAGAGAGAAAGGGGTTGCCCCTGTTGAAGTGTGGACAGATGCACGAGACCCATGCAAAGCAAAAGGGAGCATCTCATTCCAATCCTTATATGTGACAACCATTTTCTGGATAATCTTCTTGATATTCTTATTCGCAGCTTCAACAGCCCCATTCATCTTGGGTCTGTAGGGAGAAGAATTATGATGTGCAATCTTGAAGTCTTTACAAAGAGCTTCCACCATATTATTATTCAAGTTCGATTCATTGTCAGTAATGATCTTACTTGGCACACCATAACGGTATATGATCTGATTCTTGACAAACCTTACAATAACTTGCTTGGTCACATTTGCATATGATGCCGCTTCAACCCATTTTGTGAAGTAGTCAATTTCCACCAAAATGAAACGATGTCCATTTGAAGCTTTAGGCTCAATCATCCCAATCATATCAATTCCCCACATGGAGAAGGGCCATGGGGAAGAGATAACATTCAATAGTGTCGGAGGAACATGAATCTTATCAGCATAAATTTGACACTTGTGGCACTTCTTCAAAAATTTGCAACAGTCAGATTCCATTGTCAGCCAATAGTAACTTGCTCGCAACATCTTCTTCGCCATTGCATGTCCATTGGAATGAGTACCAAAGGAACCTTCGTGCACTTCGGTCATCAACAAGTTTGCTTCGTGTCTATCCACGCATCTGAGCAAAACCATGTCGAAGTTTCTCTTGTATAGTATATCACCATTCAAGTAGAAATTACCGGCTAATCTTCCCAAAGTCTTCTTATCTTTCAAAGATGCCCCAGGCGGGTAAATCTGACTTTGGAGGAAACGTTTGATGTCGTAATACCACGGCTTCTCGTCTTTAATCTCTTCAACAGCAAACACATGAGCTGGCCTATCAAGACGCATCACAAATAAATTGGGAACTTCATTCTAATATTTTACTATAATCATTGATGCCAATGTTGCAAGAGCATCTGCCATCCGATTTTCATCTCGAGGGATATGATGAAATTCAACCCTTGTAAAGAAAGTTGAAATACTCCTCGCATAATCTCTATATGGTACTAAACTAGGTTGATTTGTCTCCCATCCACCTTTGATCTGATTCACAACCAAAGTTGAATCTCCATAGACATCTAGATACTTGATTCTGAGATTCATGGCCTCTTCAAGCCCCATAATGCAAGCTTCATATTCTTCCATGTTGTTTGTACACTTGAAAGTCAATCTAGCTGTAAATGGTAGATGTGTGCCTTGAGGAGTAATAACCATTGTCCCAATGCCATTTCCATATTGATTAACAGCTCCATCAAATACCATGCCCCAACGGAAACCAGGTTTTGGCCCTTCTTCAAGCAATGGTTCATCACAATCTTTCATTTTCAAGTACAAAATCTCTTCATCAGGAAAATCATACTACATTGACTAGTAATCTTCAATTGGTTGGTGAGCCAAATGGTCAGCCAAGATACTACCTTTGATTGCTTTCTAAGATCGGTATTCGATATTATACTCTGATGACAACATCTTCCAACGGGCAATCCTCCTAGTTAAAGCAGGCTTTTCAAATATATACTTGATCGGATCCATTTTGGATATCAACCAAGTGTTGTGATTTAACATATACTGACGCAAACGCTTAGCAGCCCAAGCCAATGCGCAACAAGTTTTCTCAAGCATAGAATACTGAGTCTCACAGTCAGTGAACTTCTTACTGAGGTAGTAAATTGCAAATTCTTTCTTTTCAGTCTCATCTTGCTGACCAAGAACATAACCCATACTATCTTCAAGCATAGTCAAATACATGATCAACGACCTTCCTTCAACAGGTGGAGACAAAATCGGAGGCTCAAGCAGATATTCTTTGATTTTGTCAAAAGCTTTCTGGTAGTCTTTGGTCCAATCACAAGACTGATCTTTTCGAAGAAGCTTGAATATAGGCGCACATGTGGAAGTCATGTGTGAAATGAATCTGGAGATATAATTCAAGCGGTCGAGAAAACCTCTGACTTGCTTCTCAGTTTTGGGTGCATGCATCTCTTGTATTGCTTTGACCTTGGCAGGATCAACTTCAATACCCTTCTCGCTGACAATAAAGCCCAACAACTGACTAGAACAAACACCAAAAGTATACTTATTGGGATTCAAGCGGAGTTTATATTTCCTCAAATGCTGGAATAGCCTCAACAAATGCTCAACATGTTCCTCTTTATTAATTGATTTAGCAATCATGTCATCGACATAAACTTCAATCTCTTTATGCATCATATCATGAAAAAGAGTAGTCATTCCTCTTTGGTAAGTTGCACCAGCATTCTTTAAACCGAAAGGCATCACTCTATAACAGAATGTTCCCCAAGGTGTAATGAATGTGGTCTTCTCCATATCTTCGGGTGCCATCTTGATTTGGTTATATCCGGAAAATCCATCCATAAATGAAAAGACTTTGAATTTAGTAGTATTGTCTACCAACATATCAATGTGTGGCAGAGGGAAATCATATTTCGGACTGGCTTTATTCAAATCTCTATAGTCAACACACATGTGGACTTTTCCATCTTTCTTCGGCACAGGCACAATATTGGCCACCCATTGCGGATACTCAGCAGTTACAAGGAAATCGGCATCAATCTGCTTCTGCACTGCCTCTTTAATCTTCACAGCCATATCAGGATGCATTCTTCTCAACTTCTGCTTGACCGGCGGGCATTCTGGCTTCAACGGAAATTTATGCTCCACAATCTCAGAATCCAAACCAAGCATGTCTTCATAGGACCAAGCAAACACATTTGAATACTCTCGAAGAAGATCAATCAACCCCTTCTTAGCATCTGGACACAGTCGAGACCCAATCTTGACTTCCTTCACATCATCCTCGGAACCCAAGTTGACAAGCTCAATCTGCTCTTCAAACGGCTGAATAATCTTTTCATCTTGCTCAAGAAGACGAGATAATTCATCACTCACTTCTACATCACTTTCCTCCTCGGCCTCAAACACAGGGAATTCAAAATTTGGAGAAGGAGAAGGATCATTGTATTCAATGGGGTTAGGAACCAACCTGCATAATGATTTGATATTTTAATTTTAGAGAAGTGAATTTGTGACCAAATATTATGCAAATGGACAATTATATTGTTTATTTATGTTTTTTGTGATTACAATTTTCAGAATAAAGCAAAAAGTAAAAATAAATATCAAAGATGTGGATAAATAGAATTAATTTTATTGATGATCAATTTAAAATGCCCAAACAATGTTCACTTCTCCCTTAGGCATAGGAGAAAGATTTTAAAATATAAAAGCTATTACTTAGATCGATGCAAAATAACATGAATATCAACAACAGTCCAATTGTTGCATGTCTTTCCATGCGTTACAAAGTTGGTGCAGTCTTCCTCTTCGTCATCCTCTAGCACAGCAGCTAAGTGTTGTTCATTGCCATGAATGAACCCTCCGCTACGGAAGTTGAGTTGGATATCTTCAGATCTAACAGTTGATGATCCTTTATGGAACCCCAAACCGGTTCTTCCTTTGTTGTCGGAGACCTCTACCATGCGCCCCCACTGATCAACAGTACCTTCTTCAACAATCTTCTGAGCATCTTTCAACGAGGACATAAGTGCCCCAACTCTCTTCTCAGCAGCAATAGATAAGGCTTAGAACGGAGTTCCAACCTCATCCTCAGCTTCAACATACGAGAAAGATGACAGGTGGCTAACCAACAACGCCTTCTCTCCTCCAACAATCACAAGCTTGCCATTCTTGACAAATTTCAATTTCTGATGCAGAGTGGAAGTAACAGCTCCGGCCTCATAAATCCATGGCCTTCCCAATAAACAGTTGTAGGCCGGGTGGATATCCATTACTTGAAAAGTAATCTGAAAATCACTCGGACCTATCTTGAGTGGAAGGTCCACTTCACCAATTACTGTCTTGCGCGAACCATCAAAGGCTTTGACGATTACACCGCTATACCTCATGGGCGCTCCTTGGTAAGATAGCTTTGACAAAGTTGACTTCGGAAGCACATTGAGTGACGAACCGGTGTCAACAAGCACATTTGACAAAGCATCTTCCTTACAGTTCATTAAAATATGCAAAGCCAGGTGTAAGACCCTAATTTTGACCCTAATATCCCTCATGGCATCACATCATTTGCTCAGTGCATAACATGTGTGGCTCTTTAGCCCTAGGGGTGAGACTTGTGTGAGTGGTTTGAGATCACCAAGCAGGCTTGTATTGTATATTATTGCCTTTCTTATTTTTTTACTAACGAAAAGCACAAAAATATGTCACTAACTCTTTTTGTTTTGAAGTTCAAGTGATCATGTGATCCCATGCTCCTATGAGGCTCTTAAGCTCAATGAAGTGGCTAGATGAAGATGAGAACAAGCATGAAAATGGTCCACAAAGCTCCTAATCATCATATATGTCTCCCAAGTATCTCAAATTTCCAATTTGATCAAGATAACACAAAGGGCTTAAGGATTGTTTCCCAAGGAAACCCTAATTCAATTGTGCATTGACTGTGCCTTGCTCATGAAGCAACCTCAACCTATGATCAAATTCAATCAAGGGAAGTTTTTTAATTCATTATTTTATGCATATATGATCTTATTTGAGGATCCTCAATCATTCATGTATCAAGATTGGAAGTTTGGCCTTGAAAAGTTGACCAGTCAAGTCATCTAACTAAACTGAGAATCACTGAGACACAACTTTTGATGTGTTTGTCAAATGAAGATGACCGAAAGAGAATATATGTTATTAAGCACCATATAAAAAACTTTAATGTTCATCCAAAATCCATTTGATACTTGGAAGGTCATCATTCACTTCAAAACATTATAGGTCATTTTGACTGAAACCCTAATTTTGGGTCAACTTCCCAAGGACGTAACTTCCTTAATTTTTATGATTTTTAGGTGAGAACAAATTAATTGGAAAGATTAAGATGTCTACTTCAATTTTTATGTTGGATAAAATTTCATAATCCTAAAAGAAACACATGTGATAATACAAAACATTATAGGTCACTTTGGACCTAAGTCATTGAATTTGAAAAATGTCCAACTTCAAATGCCCATAACTTTCTCATGAAAAATCCAAATGATGAAAAATTTAAGTCTAAATTGATCATCTTGCAAAGATCTACAAGTTTAATGTTGGAGGTGTTTCCATTTGAGGCTTTAATCATTAAAATAGAAGGGCTTGAAAGTGCTTGCTTTTGTTGGAAATTTTCCAAGGGAACCTAGACATGTTTTGTACCCAAACCTTCACAGCCAGTTTTCATAAATTTAACCTGCCAAATGAATTTTTTCTCAACATGACTTTTGTTCCTTATTTCAAGGGCTTTCTAACCATTACTCACATTAGTTTTTTGGACTTTCCATGTGTGAGTTTCAAAGAGCTTCATGTTTATGATCATTTTTGCATTTCACTTTGTAACTTGATGTGCAAGCAAATGCCAAGCCTTTTGCACGTCCAGTTCACTTATACTTGATCTCAGCATGAATTTCCATTCATTTTTGGGCCTCACATGCGCCTGTACAGGCCCATGCAAGAGGAATTCAAATTCCATGCACACGAGCCAAGTATTGCATTGCATCACATACAACTTTAAATAGAGGTGCCTTGAGCTTCATTCTTCAACCACAAGGAGATCTGAAGTGCTGCTGAATTGAAAACCAAACCCTCACTAAAGGAATTTTTAGTTTTCTATTTCATTTTCAAGTTTAAATTTCAACATCATTAGTTCATCTTCAAAGCTCAATTCCTTAACCTTGCATCACCATCACACTTCCAGATCAAAATTGGATCAAGAGCTTGGACAATTCGTGTTGTTTGAAGCTCCATTTTAGAAGTATATCACCAAACTTTCTTGATCTAGATCTTGCTATACAATGTGAATCTCTTTGGTTTGTGCTGTTTTCTGAAGCCCTCATGCTTGAGGCAGGGCATTGGTGGTCTTAATTTTGCAAATCGTGCCATTTCAGATCAAACACCATGATCTTCAAGTTCATGTTTCTCTCTAAATAGAAACTGCGAAGAGGATCCATGGTCACAGGGGTGATGTACATCACCTCAGCTTCATTTTGATACCTTCTTTTTTCATTTTCATTGAGGTTTGATATCCTGCGCGTGGTGGCCGGATCTGATTAGATCGCCGGAGAAGATGGTGGTTTCCACCACCGTCCCCACGTGGTAGCCTCCCATCCATTGGATCTTGCTGAAATGTTATAATCTTGGCCCTTGCTTTGGTTAACTCATTTAAATACAATGTGTTGCGCGTTTGACCAAGGTGTTTCGTGTATCCGCGCATCTGAGTCACATGATCATTGCCACGTCAATTAATGAGATGATCAGATGGCGCTGGATTTTCCTGATTTTCTTATTTTTATTTTAATTTCATTTAATTCCTTTTATTTTCAAAAATTCATAAATATTTTATTTGAAGTCACAAAAATATGAGACCAATGCCAAAAATTTTCTTGAAAAATCTAGTTTCATATTTTGATTTTTAAATATTTTTGTGACTTCATTTAATATTTTTTGTGAATTAGTTGATTTTTAATAGTTTTAATTCATTTTGAAATACTTTCTGATATTTGAAAAATCCAAAAATATTTTATTAACACATATGGATCATGATAAGTCAATAAAAAATAGTCTCATCAATTTCTTAATTGATTTGAGATTTATTTGAGATTTTAATTCATATTGTGTTATTTTTTATTTTTTTTAATTGTTTTTTAAATAGTTTCTGTTTCAAAAATTGTTGGAAAAATTTATCAAAGTTTGTTTGACCATGTTAGACCTATGAGAATTTAATTGGACTTATTGAAGTTGGTTTGAATTAAATTTGAGATTTGACCATATTTTGTTCATTTCATTTTGCATTTATTTTTAATTCAAAAAATACCAAAAAAACATGTTTGACTTGTTGACTTATAATCTTCATTTATCTTCTGTTTAGCATTGATTGATGATGATTTGATTCACATTTGGTCACTTGTGTTTGATACTTTATTTCTCTTTCCATCCATTTCATCTTCATCCCATTTCTTTTTATTTTTGGCCAATGAGTTGATGTCTTATGGTTAGTCTTGACAAATGAAAGGCTTAACCTTCTTTGATCCAAATCAAACTCAACTTGATCCATGATCAAATGAGTTTCTTTGTGTCCAAGATAGGTTGCTTCTTGGTCAAGCAAAAAACCTAAAGTCCATACAAGGCATTTCTCTTTTCTTTTGGGATGGAAAGTTTTTTGAGCTTGGCTTACTAGTCATGATCTCTAACTTGTGTTTATTTGCCTATAGTTTTATTGACCGGCCTCAGATAGGTGTGACTACTACATTAGTCCACTTACGATTGCTTAACGTAGCGCTAAATTGTCTCATGACAAGCTAACATAACTTCACTAATCACTAACTTTAATTTGAGCCTTTAATTTCTTGCAATTTACTTTAATGCACTTTATTTCTTGCTCATTTATTCATATTCCTTTTCATTATGCTCACTTGAGCACATATTTTATGTTTATGTCATTTTCCTTTTGCTCATTTGAGCTCATTATTGTATATAAATATATTGTTGTCTTGTGTTGGTTTTGTTCTTGTTTGTGTGAACCAAATGCAAAAAGAAGAAAGGACTTAGAATTAAGATCTACCTATGCTTAAAGAAGTTCAAGAGCAACTAGGCCTCATGCCTTTAGAATGCTAAACTTGTTAAAGAGCAACTAGGCCTCATGCCTTTAGAATGCTAAATTTCAAAGTTGACTTCAAAGGACTTCCTTGCCAAAACTCATTCTTTGTCCATTCCTCTTAGTGTGTTCTGAACTTTTTGATGTTTGCTCTTGTGTGATAGGGATTCAATCTTGAAATAGTAAAGAGGACCATTGTCATGAGTAGCCAAGTTAAGAGAGACAAGCCAAATGGAGATCCTAGGAGCTTGAATCTAAATTATTTGATTGCTTGATTGTGTGCTAAGTCCAAAGGAAAGGAGCATTCTTGAATCATCTCTATGATTTCAAGAAAAGGAACTCTAAGGGTTTTATCTTCTCTCTTATCTTTGTATTCTTTAGGACTAACCCTTCTCTTCTTCTCCTCACTCTAACCCAAGCCAAAAATATTTTGTTTCAAACTTTAACTTTGTTTCAAACTAGTAACCTAGGCCTTATGCCTTTGACTTTTCAAAATATTTTCATTAATACTCATTGTGAATAAATCTTAACCATAGTTTGACCTCATTTTGTAAATAAATCTAACTTGTAAATATAACTCACTTCAAGTTGATTTTGTGGTTCCAATGGCCACCCTTGTTAAAACTTTTCATAAACATTAGTCATAGGTTTGAGTTATCATAGTGGTTGATGTAAATCTCACCTCATCCTTAGTGATTGGACTAGAAGTCTTCCTTACTTATTATAGGGTTAACCCCTCACTAGTATGTTGAAGCCCTCCTAACATGGTGGATTGTTGCTTTAGGTTGAGTTTTCTCCCTTTGATAACAAAAGACCTTAAGGCTTTTGATCAAATCAATTCCCCAATCTTTGAGATTTTTACCCCGAACTACGAGATTTTGATCCTACCTTTGTGATGTGGTACGTAGGCAATGGGTTCATCCATTCAAACAACAAAATTGTAAATATAATCTATTCTCTTCTCATACCCCCAATCTTTTGCACATCTTTTCACAAATACCAATCTACAACACATATTTGCAAAAAGGGTTCCCTTAGAGTACTAAGGATGTTTTGGGTGCGTAAAACTTTCCCATTTCATAACTAATCCCCTTACCCAGATCTCTGACATTTTTATTAGTTTTTGATTTGATAAAACTTCTTACTTGGTTTTTGTTCGCTTTTTAACCTTTCCTTTGGATAAATAAAAGTGCGGTGGCGACTCGAATTGTATGTTTACATTTGGTTTAGTCAATAAACCTAAAGGTAACGAAATCCCCGCTACAAAAAAGTGGCGACTCTGCTGGGGAGGTTCTTCCTAGTGGGTTTAGCCTACTTTTTGCTTGTGTGTTGTATGTTTATATTTATTGGTGACATATTTTTGTGCAAATTTGGGATGACTGTATTGTTTGTAATGTATGAATCACTTGATATATTACTTGCTTGTATGCTTGGTGGTTTCTTGTGAGATGAGTTATATACCCGAACTCGAGTGCACTTATGATAGGAGAATGGCATAGTCTTGTTGACTTGTTATTCCTTAGCAAGTTGATTTGCAAGCCCATTCACTTGGTGGAGGTCTTGTTGGGATCAATAATGTCACACGAGTAGTCGTGGTTAGGCATTACTCTTTCCAATATAAACCTTAGAAGCCAAGGACCTTAGATACCTAGCCCATCTTGGCCTATTTTAGGATGTAGTGCGAAGGTCGTTCAAGTGTAATATTTGATACGATTGTTACGCGATACTACACTCATAAGAGTCTCTCTTGAGAATATTTTTGGAATACGAGTAGTCGTTTTATCAGATAATATCCGAAAGATGAGATGATGACTATGGGGACCTTTTTAGAACATGATTGTCAGTTTTAACCATAGTACACTCCCTTTGGGTGGTTCTTAACCGAGACTCCATGCTCGTGACTTACAACAAACCCTTGATTCGCGGTTGATCCGTTCTCGTATATCCTCAATATCAACGGAACTTGGGTGTTGATAAGGTGTAAACCATAATCCACCAAAATGGATGATTGATATTGATGATGACTTGAGCCATCCCGTGACCTTTGTGTGGTGTGACTTGCTTGATCCTTGAGTGTGATTGTTGCATCCATGCATTCATGCATTCATTCGCATCCATATCATCAACAATAAAGATTTTCAAGGAACTTAAGAGGTCTATTTGCAAATTTTCAGACATGGATAAGCAAAGAAGGAATACGAAGAAGTACAGTTTCAGACAACCCGACTTGAAAGAGTTAAGGAGTTTGACATCTTATGTATTAGAGCCTTTGGAGTTCAAAGCGCGCCATGGGAGGCTTCTGTCTATTCTTTGTACCAAGGTGGATGAAGGTCTGATGAGTGTGTTGGTGCAGTTCTATGATCCTCTGTATCGGTGCTTCACTTTTCCGGATTTCCAGCTTTTGCCTACACTTGAGGAGTATGCCTATCATGTGGGTATACCTATTCATGATCAGTTGCCGTTCAGTGGCTTGGAAAAGATTCCGTCTTCTCAAGAGATTACTGATATGCTTCATATAGATGTATCTGATATTGTTGCTCATATGACTACCATAGGTGGAATTCAAGGTCCCCCATCTGATTTTCTCATCGCCCGAGCTACCTTGTTTGGGAAGACCATGAGTGAGGACGCCTTTGAAGCCATATTTGTACTTGTCATCTATGGGCTAGTGTTATTTCCCAACATCGACAATTTCGTGGATGTGAACGCTATTAGGACTTTCTTTTCTCTTAATCCCGTTCCGACTCTGTTGGGTGACACTTATTTCTCTTTGCATATGAGGAATGCAAAAGGTGGTGGTTCCATTGTGTGTTGTCTGCCTCTGTTGTACAAGTGGTTTATTTTGCACTTGCCTCAGACGCTTGCCTTCAAGGAGAACAAGGGATGTCTACGGTGGTCCACGAGACTTATGTCTCTCACTAATGATGATATCTCTTGGTATAACCGTGTTTATGATGGTGTTCAGATTATTGACTCTTGTGGTGAGTTCTCCAATGTGCCTCTTCTTGGTACATGTGGTGGGATTAACTACAACCCTGTTTTGGCTGTTCGTCATCTTGGGTTCCCCTTAAAGGATAAACCTAACAACCTTTTGTTGGAAGGTGTATTCTTTCAAGAGGGTAAAGATCTCCAAAACTTGAAGGGTAGAATGGTCCGCGCCTGGCGCAAAGTTCATAGGAAGGGAAGGAATGAGCTTGGTCCGAAGAATTGTATTGCTTTGGAAGCCTACACCGCTTGGGTGAGGAAGAGAGCTCTTGAGTACCGCATGCCATACGATTATCCGATACCTACCCATATGGTTATGGTTGGACCTTCAACCCTCCCTAATCAAGGAGTAGAGGAGTTGAGAGACGAAGACCGGTCGCGTGCATGGGTTCGTGAGCGTGAGGAACTTCTTCAGCAGCTCAAAGATAAGGATGATGTGATAGAATTTTTGGAGCATCAGGTTATTGATGAGCCTGATGATGTGGTTACTTCTCTTCTTCCTTACTCATCTAGGTTCTGGAAGAGGAAGTATGATCAACTCGCCAAGGAGAAGGCCGATATGGAAGCAACTTATGAGAGAGAGGGGAAGAGGCTTCGTGCAGCTTATCTCCCGATCTCGAGGGCTTTGGAAGATTGTTTCTAGGGCTTCATAGGATGTTCATTTTCCTTTTCTCTTGTATTGTATTTGGTTACCAAAACTGTACTACTTCTCTGGTGTAAAATGTTCCAAATATTATTACTATGCGTATTCCATATATATATCTTAAAGTTAAATATTTTCAGACATTTGCAAATAGATCTCTATAAAGTTCCTCAAATAAAAACAAACCATATGCACAAACATTGCATGCATCATATGCATAAGCAGGTTTTGTTCCAAGCTCAATGGTCTAACTCTTTGCTCTTCATTTATTTTGAAGACAAGCTGATGCACCGGTATAATACCAGAGCTAATCTTTTGATGATAATGAAGCATTTAGAGCAAGAGAACAGGGATCTGAAGGAAGAGATCGCTAGGCTGACTGCCATGATGGAGTCAGTTCTGGCCGCACAGAGCCAAGCTTCACCAACTCCTGCAACTCCTCTCGCGAGGATTGTCATATCTGAGATAGCAACGTCAACTGTGCCTGCTACAACAACCCATTTTGCTCCGTCTATGCCAGTCGGGTTCCCTTGGGGAATGCCTGCTAATTTTGTGCCAGAGGGTTTTGCTCCTACTCTCGCTTCTTTGCCGGCATCTAGCCCAGTCCTATATGTGTCACCTCCCGTTGTACACACCCTTCCCGTGTTGAAGACACCATCTATCATTCCGAACCGTCTGAGGGCCCAGACGTATATGAAAAGATGGATGAGATGAAAGACCAATTCCTTGAGCTGCGCAAGGAACTGAAGACTTTGAGGGGTAAGGACCTCTTTGGTAAAAGTGTTGCTGAGTTGTACCTAGTGCCCAACGTGAAGATCCTTGTTAAATTCAAAGTGCTTGACTTTGAGAAATACAAGGGAAATACATGCCCGCTCAGCCACCTTGTGATGTATACTCGCAAGATGTCAACACAGACCGATAACGACCAAATGCTTATCCATTACTTTCAGGATAGCCTGACTGGTGTTGCGCTCTGGTGGTATATGGGGATGGAGAGTGCAAGCATCCGCTCTTTGAATGACTTAGGTGAGGCCTTCGTCAAGCAGTATAAATATAACATGGATATGGCTCCGGATAGGGACCAATTGAGGGCGATGTCGCAGAAAGACAAGGAGACCTTCAAGGAGTACGCCTAGAGATGGCGAGAGTTGGCAGCTCAGATAGTGCCACCCCTGGAAGAGAAAGAGATGACAAAGATCTTCTTGAAGACTTTGAGCTCTTTCTATTATGAAAGAATGATTGCTAGTGCTCCCTCGGACTTCACCGAAATGGTGAATATGGGGATGAGGCTAGAGGAAGGGGTCTATGAAAGACGGTTATCCAGAGATGACAATTCCTCAACAAAGAAGTATAAAGGCTTTGCTAGGAAGAAGGAGGGAGAGACACATGTTGTGTCCTCTCATATTAAAAGAAGGCCCTCTGTAAGGAGGAAGGATGTGCATCCTGCCATCAACCAACACCAGGTGGCTCATATAGCACCTGCTTTTCGAGAAGTTCATCATCAACAACGTCAACAACAACAACAACGTCAACAACAACAGGCCTACCAGCCTTGAAACAATAATAACACCAGCACCAACAACTACAAGAGGAAGAGGGTGACTTTTGACCCGATTCCGATGACATATGTTGAGCTCTATCCTTCTTTGATAGACAAAAAACTGATAACTCCACGAGACCCTCCTGCTGTACCCACCAACCCTCAGTGGTGGTATAAGCCTGAGCTTCATTGTGTGTATCATTCTGGTGCTCCTGGACATGACGTGGAGAACTGTTATCCATTGAAGACCAAGGTGCAAGACCTTGTGAGAAGTGGGATTTTGTTTTTTGAGGATGTAGGTCCTAATATGAAGAAGAACCCATTGCCTGAGCATGGGAAAGCAGTTGCTAACATGGTCCAGGGATGCCCTGGCAAATATAAAGTCCTGTATGTGAATGACATAAGGCAATCTTTGGTCGAGATGCATAAGCTGTTGTGTGAACACATCCATTACGAGCATGACCATGATAGGTGCCAGGTGTGCACTATCAACGAGAGAGGATGCCGACAAGTAAGAAAGGACATCCAAGAGATGATTGATCAGGGGATGATCGAGATACTTCAGAATCATAATGAGGACGAAGTGGATGTTATCACCCCGATGTTTAAAATTCCTGAGCCTGTTGTCGTCAAGTATGATGGCAGCAAGAAGAAGGTATCACCAGCTCTTGTGATCAAGCCAGCGGGTCCTATCCCGTATGTATCAGACAAAGTTGTTCCCTATTGATACAACGCAGTTATGCTGGAGGATGGGAATGAGGTGTCGTTGCCTTCAATGTCTGTGGTGAGCATTTCTGATGTCAGTGGTGTGACCCGTAGTGGACGTGTTTTCTCGGCGCAGCCGAAACCCCATGAAGATGTCATGAAGAGAACTGTTGTTAATCATGCCGGTCCTGTGGGGAATTCTTCTCAAAATAATTTTGTTCCTGTTGTTGACCCTGTTGCTGTCAAGAATAATAACACTCCTATCCTGGTTGGCTAGTCTGGCATATTAAAAGAGGATGGTGATGAGATGCTAAGGCTCATCAAAAGGAGTGAATACAATGTTGTTGATCAGCTGCTACAAACTCCATCAAAGATATCTGTCTTATCTTTGTTGATGAATTCTGAGCCACACCGCGAAGCTTTGCAGAGGGTGTTGGACGTGGCATACGTGGACCACGATGTCACCATAGAGCAGTTTGATAGCATTGTTGCAAATATAATCGCTTGCAATAACTTGAGCTTCTGTGATGATGATCTTCCCGAGGAGGGAAAAGACCACAATTTGGCTATACACATATCTATGAACTGTAAGGATGATGCCTTGTCCAATGTGTTGGTGGACACAGGATCATCACTCAATGTGTTGCCAAAATTCACTCTTGCTAAACTGTCATATCAAGGGCCTCCCATGAGGCAGAGTGGAGTGGTTGTGAAAGTGTTTGATGGATCGCGTAACACTGTGATCGGCGAATTAGAACTCCCGATCAAGATTGGACCTAGTGATTTACAGATCACTTTCCAGGTCATGGATATTCATCCGTCTTACAGCTGTTTTCTTGGCAGACCATGGATTCACGAGGCAGGCACCGTGACATCCACCCTACACCAAAAGTTGAAGTTCGTGAAGAACGAAAAGTTGGTGGTGATAGGGGGAGAGAAGGCTCTCTTGGTCAGTCATTTATCTTCCTTCTCCTATATTGATGTTGAGGATGAGGTTGGAACTCCGTTCCAAGCCTTGTCTATGGTTAAGCCTTCAAGGAAATGACCTTCTTCATTTGTCTCCTATAATGATGCAAAGTTGGCCATTGAGCATGGTGCAACTACTGGTTTGGGGCAAATGATCAAGTTGGAAGATAACAAGTCCCGAGTTGGCATAGGGTATTCTTTCGGTGTTTCTAATGATCGTGGGTTGTTCCAGAGTGGAGGTTTTATCCACACTGTTGAAGATCAGGAGGCTGCTGCCATTGTTGAAGATGATGAAGAGGAAGACCTTGGCAACTTTGTCATACCTGGTGGAATCTTCAATAATTGGGTCGTTGTTGATGTTCCGACAGTTATCCATAAGTCAATGTAATGTGTTCATTTTGTTTGAGAACCCTTCTTCCATGCCAAAAGGAGAAATGATGACATTATTGGCATAATTTGATTAATACAATGCTATTCATTCAAAAATCACATGTTAAATGGTTGTTTTCCAAATTATTTTCCATTTTTGCTTTTTTCATGAAATTGGTGATCACCATAAAACCCTAAAAAGAGAATAAAATCAATCTTTTCATCTGCATAATGATTTGCCTTGTTTGAATTCTGAAATCTCTTTTGTACTCAAAATCATTATGCAGGTTGATCAAACCCATTGAACATAATGATCCAACACCATCTCCCAACTTTAAGTTCCCTGTATTTGAAGTAGAAGAAGATGATGTTGAAGAGATTCCTGATGAGATTACCCGTCTGCTTGAGCATGAGGAGAAGATCATTCAGCCACATCTTGAGAATCTAGAAACAGTCAACTTGGGGTCTGAAGATTCCATCCGTGAAGTAAAGATTGGGGCACTCCTTGAAGAGTCTGTTAAGAAGAGGTTGATTGAGTTGCTACGAGAATATTTCGACGTCTTTGCTTGGTCGTATGAAGACATGCCTGGTCTAGATACTGATATTGTGCAACATTTCTTACCATTGAAGCCTGAGTTTGTGCCTGTGAAGCAAAAGCTCAGAAGAACTCATCCTGATATGGCAGTGAAGATTAAAGAAGAAGTTCAGAAGCAAATTGATGTTGGGTTTCTGGTGACTTCTACATATCCTCAATGGGTGGCCAATATTGTGCCTGTGCCTAAGAAAGATGGAAAAGTCTGAATGTGTGTGGATTACCGTGACTTGAATGAAGCTAGTCCGAAAGATGATTTTCCTCTACCACACATTGATATGTTGGTAGACAATACGACTAAATTCAATGTCTTTTCATTTATGGACAGATTTTCCGGTTATAACCAGATTAAAATGGCACCCGAGGGTATGAGGAAGTACAAACTCCGCCTGAATCCCAACAAGTGTACATTTGGAGTCCGTTCCGGCAAGTTATTGGGTTTTATTATCAGTGAAAGAGGTATTGAAGTTGATCCTGCCAAAGTCAAAGCAATACAAGAGATGCTTGCGGCCAAAACTGAGACGCAAGTCCGAGGTTTTCTTGGCCGCTTGAATTGCATTTCGAGATTTATATCCCACATAACTGCCACATGTGCGCCTATATTCAAGCTCCTCCAGAAAGATCAGCATCATGATTTGACCGAGGATTGCCAAAAAGCCTTTGACAGTATTAAAGAGTATTTGTCTGAGCCTCTGATTCTGTCTCCTCCTGTTGAAGGGAGACCTTTGATTATGTACTTGACCGTGCTTGATGATTCCATGGGTTGTGTACTGGGTCAGCGAGATGAATCAGGGAAGAAAGAATATGCAATATACTACTTGAGTAAGAAGTTCACTGATTGTAAGTCTCGATACTCAACGCTTGAGAAGACATGTTGTGCTTTGGCTTGGGCTGCTCAGTGTTTACGCCAGTATATGTTGAATCATACGACTTGGTTGATATCCAAAATGGATCCAATCAAGTATATCTTTGAGAAGCCTGCTTTAACTGGGAGAATTGCCCGTTGGTAGATGTTGTTATCTGAGTATGATATCGAGTATCGAGCTCAAAAAGCTATTAAAGGTAGTATCTTGGCTGACCACTTGGCACATCAACCAATTGAAGATTATCAGTCTGTGCAGTACGATTTCCCGGATGAGGAGATTCTGTATTTGAAGATGAAAGATTGTGATGAGCCTACGCTCGATGAAGGGCCGGAGCCTGGTCCCTGATGGGGTATGGTGTTTGATGGCGTTGTTAATCAGTATGGAAATGGTATTGGGGCACTGATTATTACTCCTCAGGGCACACATTTTCCTTTTACAGCAAGGCTAACTTTCAAATGCACGAATAATATGGCGAAGTATGAGGCCTGTATTATGGGTTTGGAAGAATGTATTGATCTTAGGATCAAACATCTTGATGTTTACGGTGATTCAGCCCTTGTTGTTAATCAGATTAAGGGTGAATGGGAGACGAATAGGCCTGGCCTCATCCCATATAGAGATTATGCGAGGAGGATTTCAACTTTCTTTGCTAAGGTTGACTTCCATCATATTCCTCGAGATGAGAATCGGATGACAGATGCTCTTGCTACGCTTGCTTCAATGATTGTGGTGAAATATTGGAATGAAGTCCCCAATATTACCGTGATGCGCTTGGATAGACCAACTCATGTGTTTGCAGTCGAAGAAGTGAAAGATATTAAGCCATGGTATTATGATATCAAGTGCTTTCTCTAAGGTCAGATTTACCCGCCTGGGGCATCTGTTAAAGACAAGAAGACTTTGAGGAGATTATCTGACAGTTTCTACCTTAATGGTGATGTACTGTACAAGAGAAATTTTGACATGGTTCTGCTCAGATGCGTGGATAGACACGAAGTTGACCTGTTGATGACTGAAGTCCATGAAGGTTCATTTGGTACTCATTCCAATGGGCATGCCATGGCAAAGAAGATGTTGAGAGCAGGTTACTATTGGCTGACAATGGAGTCTGATTGCTGCAAATATGTGAAGAAATGCCACAAGTGTCAGATTTATACGGATAAGATTCATATTCCCCCGACACTTCTGAATGTTATTTCCTCACCATGGCCTTTCTCCATGTGGGGAATTAACATGATTGGCATGCTTGAACCTAAGGTGTCTAACGGTCACCGTTTTATTCTCGTAACCATTGATTACTTCACTAAGTGGGCTGAAGCTGCATCATATGCAAATGTAACCAGGAAGGTGGTGGTGAAGTTTATCAAGAATTAACTCATTTGCCGATATGGTGTGCCAGATAAGATCATTACCGATAATGGATCTAACTTGAACAACAAGATCATGAAAGAGTTGTGTAGCGAGTTCAAGATTGCACATCATAATTCTTCTCCCTATAGACCCAAGATGAATGGGGTTGTTGAAGCTGCTAACAAGAACATCAAGAAGATTATTCAGAAGATGGTTGTTACGTACAAAGATTGGCACGAGATGTTGCCATTTGCTCTGCATGGTTATCGTACATCTGTCCACACTTCAACAGGGGAACCCCCTTTCTCTCTTGTGTATGCCATGGAGGTTGTGCTCCCCGTAGAGGTCGAGATTCCATCAATGAGAGACTTGATGGAAGCCAAGTTGACTAAGGCTGAATGGGTTCAGAGTCGTTATGACCAGCTGAATCTGATTGAAGAAAAGAGATTGACTGCCATGTGCCATGGTCAGTTATATCAACAAAGGATGAAGAAAGCCTTTGATAAGAAGGTCAAGCCTCGTGTGTTCCGAGAAGTTGACCTCATGCTCAAGAAAGTCTTGTCTTTCGCGCCCGATTCCAGGGGCAAGTGGACTCCAAACTATGAAGACCCATATGTTGTTAAGAGACCCTTTTCAGGCGGTGATTTATTGCTTACAACTATGGATGGGGAGGATTTCACTCGTCTTGTGAATACAGATGCAGTCAAGAAATACTTCGCCTAAAAATAAAAACAGAATAGCTCGCTAAGTTGAAACCTGAAAGGGCGGCTTAGGCAAAAATGAGCGTCTCGGTGGATTGAAAACCCGAAAGGGCGGTCCAGGCAAAAGTTAGAGACATTAAAAAAATTAATATATATATATATATATATATATATATATATATATATATATATATATATATATATATATATATATATATATATATATATATATATCCCGCTAGATTGAGTAACTCACCCTGGGGCAATCTAGGCTAAAATTAGGGATTTGGCAAGTAATTGCATCCTGACAAGACTTTGTTTTATAGCTGTCTTCTGTCAAAGATTCTCGCTCAGTCATCGTCAACTGAAGCTTCAAATACATTGGATTCAGAGTTGGTGGAGAAATGGTCATTATGTTCAATGTATCCTTTTTTTCATGTATATCACCAATTTCAAATTTGTAAAGATCCATGGAGTCTCGCCATTAGCAGACCACCATTCTATCAAATAAATTTGAGCCTTTATCCAATTCTTTGCACTCTTATTTGTTTCTGCTTAACAAATGTTTGCATATTTCTAACTGATGAATACCATTGTTTTAAACAAATAAAGTTTTTATAAAATGTTTTAAACAAAATGAACATTCACAATGACTGAAAGGATAGTCGAAACGTCTTCAGTGCTCTCCCAAGGATAGTACGATTTCCAAAAGGTAAGGCATTTGTTCATGTTCTGGCATGTCGATATCCCCTTCATCAGTTTTTAGTTATCTCCCCCCGCGGAGTCCTAGCAATGCATGATTGGTGGGTTGATCTATGGATGATCCTTTTTATACCAGTTTTTGCCTTGTTCTTTTAGAGACGTGTATTCCTCTACATCAGGCCCTAGAATTTGTGTTTTATCAATTATATGGTTGTCACCCCTTGTGTGGGCTGACTTAAAATCCCTTATAGATTGATAAAAACTGATATGCTATTCTACTCACGAAGACTTTGTCTTTCTCCGACATGAGTAGAAGTCCTCAGCGGAGTAAGCATGTGTTCCCTGCGGAGCTATCTTTTAGACAGTTGTCTCCTCAGCAAGAAGTTGTTTAGAGCAGTTGGTGAAGGATTTGAGCCCCTTTCATCCCCAGCATGGCACGTGTTGACGAAGGATTCGTTTCCGTTTTCCTCAGCCAGGATAGTTCCTTCGGGAGTACTAGCAATTTATCCCCAGTAGGGTTGCCTACAGTTCATCCCCTACAGGTTTGCTTGACCCAAGTTTGGTAATTTGTTTCCCCTCCATGTTTGAAGACTTCTCTTGAGTATATCGAGATGATGGGAGATGTGTTGTTACCTTCCCCCAGCGGAGCAAATTGTTCTTTCTCCCCTTAGCAGAGATGCTTCTCTAGTAGATAAAAGGGAGTGTTTTGATTGATGAGTATCTGTTTGGTGCTTGTTCCCCATAGAGTTTCACATCATTCCTTGATAAGTTCCCTAGTAGAGTTTCTTCTACGATGGATCTTATCCCTATTCAACATCCTATTCCTGAGAATTTTTGAAAATCCCCGGCAGTTGGAAGCTGTGCCTTTGCCTATCCCTAGAGGTGATCTATGTCTCCTAGTATTAGATCATCCCCTCCATATCTGAGTTCTCTTGTAGGCCTTGCCCTTCTTTGTGAGGATATTGCACCGGATGTCCGTTTGTGGCTCTTGAGCCTGTTTGTGTTAGATATGTCTGTTTGATTGTGATGGAATTACTCCCCTAAGTTATATCCTCATTGGGTTGAGTCTTTTTTGATTGTGTCTTTCTAGTTTTTTCCTAGATTGACTCCTTTCTCGTTATCCCCTGCAATTCCCTGTGGTTTAGTTGTTCAATTGCTCAGTAACTAGTAATTGTTCATCCTTTCCCTAGTGGATTTTGTGGCCTTCTACCCAGTAACCGGTAGTTGTAAGTCCTATTTCTCTGGTTTTCTACCCAGTAACCGGTAGATGTAATCCCCTCTTTGTTGGTCATCTTTACCCAGTAGCCGGTATTGATATTCCTTCGTTTTTTG
This sequence comes from Lathyrus oleraceus, assembly GCF_024323335.1. NCBI lineage: Eukaryota > Viridiplantae > Streptophyta > Magnoliopsida > Fabales > Fabaceae > Lathyrus > Lathyrus oleraceus. Next base: position 185,030,068 of record NC_066584.1, on the reverse strand, counting down.
AGTATACCACCTAGTAACCGGTGATATATCAATTGGATAATTGTCTTTGTCAATGTATCCCCAGCGAGTCATCTTTCATTTACCCTTGTTTGGTAATGATTGTTTCTCCTTTTGATTGGTCATCATTTTATACCCAATACCCGGTATCCCGATGTCCTTTCTTTTCGGTTGATTTATTCTTTATTAACCCAGTAACCGGTTGTGGATAATCTTCCATGCGAGCATGTTATCTACGTTATGACGGTAATAGATAATATGTCTCATGCACTCTTCAGTCGAAGTCTTTTTTCTTCCCCAGTTGAGTAAGATTCGTTTTTCCTTATGGAATCAAATACCCATCCTGTAAGTCGAGTTTGCTTTTTCAGCCCTCCTTTTGGATGATGAGTGTCTTGGATATGTTCCCAATTCACGCCTAGTTGGTCACCTATTATATACTCAGTAACCGGTATCCCTAGTGTTCCTTCCTTCTGCTCCCTATTATGACCTTTTGCCCCATATGGAGTCAGATTTTCCTGAGTTGAGATGTGCCATTTAGGTCCTCCTCAGATTTTTCGGATGATTGATATCTTTCACCCTTATACCAGTCTTAGATATTCTTTCTCCCTGAGCGTGTTGTTCTCTCACCCAGTAACCAGTGTTTTGATAACAGGTCTCCCTTTGAGTTTATTACCCAGTAACCGGTAATACCTCATTGTTTCTTCCTCAGCTGAGTCCTTTGTGGACATCCCCGCCTGAGTCCGGATTTTTATCCGATGTATCCTTTGTAGATAGTTTTGTTGTATTGGCATATTCCCTAATACATGCCTCTTTGCATCAGCTCGAGTCTTTCCATCGATTTATTTTCGTGGAATCCCTTCGTGTCTCCCAGCAAGTTTTCAAGTTGTGACCTGCTCACGTATTTTACCTTGTTTTCCCTCAGAGTCTTTGTCGCCCTAGTGAGTATGTTACTCCTATGGACCCTCAGTTTCTCCAGATTTCTTTCCCTTTGTGGAAATTATTCACCATGAAGATTTTATTTTTGCATACATACATTTGCATCATGAGGTCTCTTAGGGACCAAGATTCGTCTCTTTGTTATTATTTAAGCCCATTCTACCTCGTCGACACGAAGATTTTAACCTTCATATCTCCGGCTAGAAAGACCTTAAATAGGGGCATCTGTAAGACCTTAATTTTAACCCTAAGATCCCTCATGGCATCACATCATTTGCTCAGTGCATTTCCTCAAGGATCATAGCATGTGTGGCTCCTTAACCCTAGGGGTGGGACTTGTGTGAGTGGTTTAAGATCACCAAGCAGACTTGTATTGTATATTATTGCCTTTCTTATTTGTTTACTAACCAAAAGCACAAAAATATGTCTCTAACTCTTTTTGTTTTGAAGTTTAAGTGATCATGTGCTCCCATGCTCCTAGGAGGCTCTTAAGCTCAATGAAGTGGCTAGATGAAGATGAGAACAAGCATGACAATGGTCCACAAAGTTCCTAATCATCATATATTTCTCCCAAGTAATTCAATTTTCCAATTTGATCAAGATAACCCAAAGGGCTTGAGGATTGTTTCCCAAGGAAACCCTAATTCAACTGTGCATTGACTGTGCCTTGCTCATGAAGCAACCTCAACCTATGATCAAATTAAATCAAGTTAAGTTCTTTAATTCATTATTTTATGCATATATTATCTTATTTGAGGAGCCTCAATCATTCATGCATCAAGATTGGAAGTTTGGCCTTGAAAAGTTGACCAGTCAAGTCATCTGACTAAACTGAGAATCACTGAGACACAACTTTTGATGTGTTTGTCAAATGAAGATGACGGCAAGAGAAAATATTTTTTTAATAACCATATGAACAACTTTCATGTTCATTCAAAATCCATTTGAATCCTGGAAGGTCATCATTCATTTTAAAACATTATAGGTCATTTTGACTGAAACCCAAATTTTTGGTGAACTTCCCAAGGACCTAACTTCCTTAATACTTATGATTTTGAGGTGAGACAAAATGCATTGGAAATCTTAAGATGTCTAATTCAAATTTTATGTTGTACAAAAGTTCATAATCCTAAAAGAAACACATGTGATAATACAAAACATTATAGGTCACTTTGGACCTAAGTCATTGAATTTGAAAAACGTCCAACTTCAAGTGCCCATAACTTTCTCATGCAAATTCCAAATGATGCCAAATTTAAGTTTAAATTTATAATCTTTAAAATATCTACAACTTTTATGTTTGAGGTTCTTCAATTTGAGGCTTTCATCATTAAAACATAAGGGCTTGAAAGTGTTTGCTTTTGTTGGAAATTTTCAAAGGGAACCTAGACATGTTTTGTACCCAAACCTTCACAGCCAGTTTTCATAAATTTCCAAATGCCAAATAAATTTTTGCCCAACATGACTTTTTTTCCTTATTTCAAGGGATTTCTAACCATTACTCACATTAATTTTTTGGACTTTCCATGAGTGAGTTTCAAAGAGCTTCATGTTTATGATCATTTTTGCATTTCACTTTGTAACTTGATATGCAAGCAAATGCCAAGCCTTGTGCATGTCCAGTTCACTTATACTTGATCTCAATATGAATTTCCATTCATTTTTGGGCCTCACATGCGCCTGTACAGGCCCATGCAAGAGGAATTCAAATTCCATGCACACGAGCCAAGCAATGCATTGCATCACATACAACTATGAATAGAGGTGCCTTGAGCTTCCTTCTTCAACCACAAGGAGATCTGAAGTGCTGATGAATTGAAAACCAAACCCTCACTAAAGGAATTTTCAGTTTTCTATTTCATTTTCAAGCTTGAATTTTTCAACATCATTAGTTGATCTTCAAAGCTCAATTCCTTAACCTTGCATCACCATCACACTTCCAGATCAAAATTGGATCTAGAGCTTGGACAATTCGTGTTGTTTGAAGCTCCATTTCAAAGGTATATCACCAAACTTTCTTGATCTAGATCTTGCTATACAATGTGAATCTCTTTGGTTTGTGCTGTTTTCTGAAGCCCTCATGTTTGAGGCAGGCCAATGGTGGTCTTAATTTTGCAAATCGTGTCATTTCAGATCAAACACCATGATCTTCAAGTTCATGGTTCTCTCTAAATAGAAACTGTAAAGAGGATCCATGGTCACAGGGGTGATGTACATCACCTTAGTTTCATTTTGATACCTTTTTTTTTCATTTTCATTGAGGTTTGATTTCCTGCGCGTGGTGGCCGGATCTGGTTAGATCGCTGGAGAAGATGGTGGTTTCCACCACCATCCCCACGTGGTAGCCTCCCATCCATTGGATCTTGCTGAAATGTTATAATCTTGGCCCTTGCTTTGGTTGACTCATTTAAATACAATGTGTTGTGCGTTTGACCAAGGTGTTTCGTGTATCCGCGCTTCTGAGTCACATGATCTTTGCCACGTCAATTAATGAGATGATCAGATGGCGCTGGATTTTCTTGATTTTCTTATTTTTGTTTTAATTTCATTTAATTCCTTTTATTTTCAAAAATTCATAAATATTTTATTTGAAGTCACAAAAATATGAGACCAATGCCAAAAAAATTATTGAAAAATCTAGTTTCATATTTTGATTTTTAATTATTTTTGTGACTTCATTTAATATTTTTTGTGAATTAGTTTATTTTTAATAGTTTTAACTCATTTTAAAATACTTTCTGATATTTGAAAAATCCAAAAATATTTTCTTAACACACATATGGATCATGATAAGTCAATGAAAAGTAGTCTCATCAATTTCTTAATTGATTTGAGATTTTGATTCATATTGTGTTATTTTTTATTGTTTTTTAAGTAGTTTCTAATTTCAAAAATTGTTGGAAGAATTTGTTAAAGTTTGTTTGACCATGTTAGACCTATGTGAATTTAATTGGACTTGTTGAAGTTGATTTGAATTAAATTTGATGTTTGACCATATTTTGTTCATTTTATTTTGCATTTATTTTTAATTCAAAAAATACCAAAAAAGATGTTTGACTTGTTGACTTGTAATCTTCATTTATCTTCTGTTTAACATTGATTGATGATGATTTGATTCACATTTGGTCACTTGTGTTTGATACTTTATTTCTCTTTCCATCCATTTCATCTTCATCCCATTTCTTTTTATTTTTGGCCAATGAGTTGATGTCTTATGGTTAGTCTTGACAAATGAGAGGCTTAACCTTCTTTGATCCAAATCAAACTCAACTTGATCCATGATCAAGTGAGTTGCTTTGTGTCCAAGATAGGTTGCTTCTTGGTCAAGCAAAAAACCTAAAGTCCATACAAGGCATTTCTCTTTTCTTTTGGCATGGCAAGTTTTTTGAGCTTGGCTTACTAGTCATGATCTCTAACTTGTGTTTATTTGCCTATAGTTTTATTGACCGGCCTCAGATAGGTGTGACTACTATATTAGTCCACTTACGATTGCTTAACATAGCGCTAAATTGTCTCATGACAAGCTAACATAACTTCACTAATCACTAACTTTAATTTGAGCCTTTAATTTCTTGCAATTTACTTTAATACACTTTATTTCTTGCTCATTTATTCATATTGCTTTTCATTTTGCCCACTTGAGCACATATTTTATGTTTATGTCATTTTCCTTTTGCTCATTTGAGCTCATTATTGTATATAAATATATTGTTGTCTTGTGTTGGTTTTGTTCTTGTTTGTGTGAACCAAATGCAAAAAGAAGAAAGGACTTAGAATTAGGATCTACCTATTCTTAAAGGAGTTCAAGAGCAACTAGGCCTCATGCCTTTAGAATGCTAAACTTGTTGAAGAGCAACTAGGCCTCATGCCTTTAGAATGCTAAATTTCAAAGTTGACTTCAAAGGACTTCCTTTCCAAAGCTCATTCTTTGTCCATTCCTCTTAGTGTGTTGTGAACTTTTTGATGTTTGCTCTTGTGTGATAGGCATTCCATCTTGAAATAGTAAAGAGGACCATTCTCATGAGTAGCCAAGTTAAGAGAGACAAGCCAAATGGAGATCCTAGGAGCTTGAATCTAAATTATTTGATTGTTTGATTGTGTGCTAAGTCCAAAGGAAAGGAGCATTCTTGAATCATCTCTATGATTTCAAGAAAAGGAACTCCAAGGGTTTTATCTTCACTCTTATCTTTGTATGCTTTAGGACTAGCCCTTCTCTTCTTCTCCTCACTCTAACCCAAGCCAAAAATCTTTTGTTTCAAACTTTGACTTTGTTTCAAACTAGAAACCTAGGCCTTATGCCTTTGACTTTTCAAAATATTTTCATTAATACTCATTGTGAATAAATCTTAACCATACTTTGACCTCATTTTGTAAATAAATCTAACTTGTAAATGTAACTCACTTCAAGTTGATTTTGTGGTTCCAATGGCCACCCTTGTTAAAACTTTTCATAAACATTAGTCATAGGTTTGAGTTAGCATAGTGGTTGATGTAAATCTCACCTCATCCTTAGTGATTCGACTATAAGTCTTCCATAGTTATTATAGGGTTAACCCCTCACTAGTATGTTGAAGCCCTTCTCACATGGTACGTAGGCAATGGGTTCATCCATTCAAACAACAAAATTGTAAATATAATCTATTCTCTTCTCATACCCCCAATCTTTTGCACATATTTTCATAAATACCAATCTACAACACATATTTGCAAAAAGGGTTCCCTTAGAGTATTAAGGATGTTTTGGATGCGTAAAACCTTCCCATTTCATAACCAACCCCCTTACCCAGATCTCTGACATTTTTATTAGTTTTTGATTTGATAAAACTTCTTACTTGGTTTTTGTTCGCTTTTTAACCTTTCCTTTGGATAAATAAAAGTGTGGTGGCGACTCGAATTGTATGTTTACATTTGGTTTAGTCAATAAACCTAAAGGTAACGAAATCCCCGCTACACCAGGTTATGATTTCTTCCCTCCTTAGGGAGTTCTTCATCGCAGAAGCTCAAATTATTGCATGAAGTGATGTTAGCGACGATGTGATCAAACTGATCCACAGTAACATCATGCTCTATATATGGTTGTTCAAGAACTCTCTGTAGTGCTTCTTTGTGCGCTTCGAAATTCATCAGCAGAGACAACACTAAGATCTTTGAGGGGGTTTGGAGCAGCTGCTCAACCATATTAAATTCGCTCTTTTTTATTAATCGGAGTACCTCATCATCATCATTGGCTTTTAAGTTGCTGGATTCACCAGACATATCTTTTGAACAACCAACCGGATCTACATTAGGCACCTCCACCTTCTTACCAACAATTGTTTCCTCTTTGTTTTCTGGGAACACCGGCCCAAACACTCGACCACTGCGGGTCACCTTCGTTACATCGGCAATGCTCACTACTGAACTAGTCGTAGGTAACGGGACCTCTTGACCATTCTTTATCATTGTAGCATTATACTGGTATGGTACAACCTCATCTGATGAATACGAGACTGGGCCCGCTAACCGTATTACCAACGGCGATACTGATCTTTGATTGACATTATTGTTACTGCTATCATATTGGATTACCAACTGCTCTTGTTGTTTGAAAACGGGCACTATGACATTGATGTTGTCATCTACATGACGAGATTGAACAATTTGGGTCATGCCTTCATCCATCATATGTTGGATGTCCCTTTTCACTACATCACACCCTCTTGGGTTCACACTACAAACAACACAACCATCATGGTCATGTTCACAGTCACTCACCAAACAGATTTCCTTATGCATCTGCACCAAGGATCTTCGGATAAATCGAACATCATAAACCTTGAATTCTCTAGGACAACCGTCCACCATATTTACTAAAGAGTTCTCATGAGCGGGCAAAGGGTTTGGTTTCACATTTGGCGCGCGGTCCTCAAAGGACACCGTACCACTCTTCATAAGCTTTTGAATCTCATACTTCAATGGATAACAGTTTTCAATACCGTGTCCGGGTGCTCCTTGATGAAAAACACAATGAAGCTCAAGTTTATACCACTAGGGAAGTTGCTCTGGGATCTACGGTGGGTTCCTCAATTGAATTAAGTTCTTGAGAACTAGCGAGGGATACAGCTCTGCATACGACATAGGAATCGGGTCAAAATAGACCTTCTTCCTCTCAAAGTTCTGCTGATGATGATTGTTGTTGGTATTATTGTTGTTGTAGGTGTTCATTCTTTGTTGCGGTTGTTGTTATTGACGTTGATGTTGTTGTTTTTGAATTAGTGTTGTTTGTTGATTAGAAAATACCGGAATTACTGATGACACTTGATGATGATGATGTTGACGGGGTGGTGGATTTCTTCTGATTAGAGGCCTCCTCTTCCTCCCACAGATTACTGCGTTGGTCTCACTATCCTTTTTCTTACCAAAGTTGCTACCATATCTCTTGCTTGTTGGCGCCTCATCTCTTGACAAAGGTCCTTCACGGACTCCTTCCTCAAGTCTCATCCCCATATTTACCATTTCGGTAAAATCACTGGGGGCACTAGCGATCATGCGTTCATAATAAAATGAACTCAGAGTTTTCGAGAAGATCTTTGTCATCTCTTTCTCCTCCAAAGGAGGAGTGGTCTGGGAAGCCAACTCCCTCAATCTTTGCGCGTACTCTTTGAATGTCTCTTTGTTCTTCTGAGACATAGACCTCAGTTGGCCTCTATCCGGCGCCACATCCATATTATACTTGTATTGCTTCACAAAATCCTCCCCTACGTCGTTGAAAGTGGGAATGCTTGCACTATCCAATCCCATGTACCAACGGAGTGCAGCACCAGTCAGGATATCTTGGAAGTAGTGAATAAGCAATTGATCATTGTTAGTCTGAGTAGACATCTTGCGGGCATACATCACAAGATGACTGAGCGGACAAGAGTTCCCCTTATAGTTTTCAAAGTCGGGCACTTTGAACTTCACCGGCATTTTGACATTGGGCACCAAACACAGCTCGGCAGCACTCTTCCCAAACAGATCTTTACCTCTCAGCGTCTTCAATTCCTTGCGCAGCTCAAGAAACTGATCTTTCATTTCGTCCATCTTCTCATACACATCCGGACCCTCAGACAACTCGGAATGATAGCTGGTATCCTCTACGCGAGACAAAGTATGCACAACAGGAGGTGGCACGGACATGACCGGGCTAGATGCCGGCATGGAAGCAAATGTAGGCGCGAGGCCTTCTGGCACAAAGTTAGGCGGCATTCCGTACGGGAATCCGGCAGGCATATTCGGCTCGAAGTGGGCGGTAGTAGCAGGCATGGTAGAGGTAGTCACCTCTGAAGTAACACTCCTCGCAGTAGGAGTTGCAGGTGTTGGAAAAGCTTGATTCTGAGCAGCAAGAACTGACTCCATCATGGAAGTCAGGCGGGTGATCTCGTCCTTTAGCTCTCTGTTCTCTTGCTCCAAATGTTCCGTGATTTTCTGATGATTGCCTCGGGTATTGTACCAGTGAATCAGCTTGGCTAAAGCACAGAAGAAACACCAATCAGACATCTGGCGAAAACCTGCTTATGCAAATGATGCATGAAATGCAATGCTTGATTATTTTTATTTTCAAGGAACTTATTATATCATTTACAAATATATAATATTTAAATGGAAATTGCAACAATTTTATATGACCAAAAATCTCTTTTTATTTATATAAATTGGAAGGATTACACTGAGTACAATTTCAGAAACCAAAATAAAAAGATACAAGAGAAAAGGAGACTAGTCATCCTAAGGATCCCTAACAACAATGTTAGAAGATCTGGCTAAAAGCGCGTACTTCCTCCGAATGTGATGGATCTCGATCTCAAAAGGAGCCTTCATCTGAGTCTTCTCGAGGACAAGATGATCAACAATCTTCTTCCAAGCAACGGAAGGCTAAGGCATGTTAGAAGATGAAACCTCTGGCTCTCTCTGTCTCTTCGTCACTCGGTCTTGAAGTAGCTCAATCAGTGCATCTTTGTCCTTAGACTCCAATTGCAACTCTTCATGCTTCTTGCTCAAAGCACGGAAACGCTCTTCCCGCATATCCTTCTCTTGCTTCATCTTGACGAGCGCGTCTTCCAACTCCTCTACATCTTGGTTAGGGAGAGTTAATGGCTCAACCACAACCATAGACATAGATCTTTCACAAGGATAAGTCATCTTCAACTCCATAGCTCTCTTCTTCACCCAAAGAGTGTAAGCTTCCAAAGCTACACAGTTGCACGGACCAAGCTCAGATCTTCCTTTCCTATGCACATTATGCCAAGCATGCACAATCTTCTACTCAAATGTTAGGAATCTTTACCATCTTGATAGAAAAGACCTTATAACAACATGTTATTAGGTTTGTCTCTCAAGGGGAACCCAAGTTGACGACGAGCCAAAGCAGGGTTGTAGTTAATTCCTCCTTGTGTACCAATGAGAGGCACATTAGAGAATTCACCACAACTATAAATAATCTCCAAACTGCTCAAATAAGGATCTTACCAAACTATATCATCATTGGTGAGAGATATAAGTCTCTGAGACCACCGTAGACATTGTTTGTTCTCCACAAAAGCAGGTGTCTGAGGCAAGTGTGAAATAAACCACTTGTACAGAAGAGGAATGCAATAGACAATAGTTTCACCACCCTTAGAATTCCTTAGATGCAAAGAGAAGTACATATCACCTAACAAAGTAGGCACAGGATTCCCAATCAAGAAAAGTCTAATGGTGTTAACATCAACAAAACCGTCAATGTTAGGGAACAAAGCTAATCCATAGATGAGCAACACAAAGATAGCTTCAAAAGCGTCCACACTACCAGCTTGAGCAAAGGTAGTAGCTTCCTTGATGAGGAAAACAGATGGCAACCCAAACAATCCTCCTTTCTTTACCCAATGAGCCTCTATCTCAGACTTCTTCAAGTGAAGAGCTGCAACAATAAGATGAGATCTGGGAATCTCCTCCAATCCACTAAATGGCACTCTACTAGAAACAGGTATCCCCAAGAGATGAGAATACTCCTCCAATGTAGGCACGAGTTGAAAATATGGGAAAGTGAAATAACGGTAAAGAGGATCATAGAACTGCACTAACACACTCAAAACTCCTTCAATTACATCAACAGACAAGATAGACAGAAGCTTCCCATGGTGTTGTTTGAAGTCCAAGGGATATAATACAAAAGACGCTAGCTTCCTTAACTCTTTCAAGTCGGGACATCTGAAACTGTACTTCTTAGTGTTCCTTCGTCCACAATCCATGGTCTAAAAATATTTGCAAATAATACCTCAGTTCCTTGAAATTTTTGTGTGATGAATGTTATGATGCGCATGAATGCATGAATGCAACAATCACAAATAAGAGATCACACACAAGGCAAATAAACAAAGGTCAAGGGATGAATCAAGTCATTGTAAAGATCAATCATCCATTTTGGTGTATTATAGTTTACACCTTATCAACACCCAAGCTCTATTGATATTGACAAGACTTGATTAGATCAACCAAGAATCAAGGGTTTGTTGTAAGTCACGAGCATGGAGTCTGGGTAAGAACCATCCCAAAGGAGTGAGCTAAGGATAAAAACCTGTATATCATGTTCTAAAAAGTTCCCAGAGTCTTAATTCCATCTATCGGATATTACAGGTTAAGATGACTGACTCATCGACCCATAATATTCTCAAGTGAAACTCGTCTGAGTGTAGTATCGCGTAATAACTCTTATCAAGTCTACACTTGAACAATTTCCGCATTACGTCCTAAATAGGCCAAGATGGGTTAAATGTTCTAAGGTCCTCAGCTTCTCGGGCCCAATTAGAAATAGTAATGCCTAACCATAAATACTTGTGTGACATTTCCAAATCCAAAGGAGTCTCCACTTAGCGGATGGATTTCAAGCCAACTTGTTAAGGACTACTCCACACAAGTCGAACATGACTATACCATCCTCCTATCTTAATTGCACTCAAGTTCGGGTTAGAACTTATCTCACCACTCAGAAATCACCAAGCACAACAAGCAGATTATATCACACATACATATATACAAACATCACATATATATAAATATATTCACACAAAAAGTAGGCTAAACCCACTGGAGACTACTCCCCAGCAGAGTCGCCACTTAATTTCTGTAACGGGAAATTCATGATTATCAAGCTATTGACAAGCTAGAGATCAAATAACAAGAGTCGCCACCGCGCTTTTATTGTTTCCAAGGGAAAGGGGGAAAAGTACGAACAAAACCCAAAAGTAAGAAGTTTTCAAGTCAAAACTAATAAAAAGTCAGAGAACACAGGTAAGGTGGTTGGTTACACAGAGGGAAGGTGTTATCACCCAAAGTGTCCTAGGTACTCCTAGGGAGCCCTTTTTGTGTGCATATGTATTTTGTACAAAGTGATGTTTACAAACAAATAGAACGGGGGGATGAGAAAAGAATTCATTAATTATATTTTTGTGTTTGACAAGACCTTCGGTGTCGTGCCTACGTCCCAACATAAAAATGAGGGATCAAAACCTCGTAGTTCGTGATACAAATTCCAAAGTGGATGCATTGTTTTTAACAAAAATTAAGTTTGAAAGGCACAAAGGCCTAAAAATGGTTTGAATGGGTTAGTTCTTTTTGGCTTTTTGAAATTTTAAGTCAATTATAGTTAAGTCTATTTACAAGATTGATTTAAGAAAAGAAGTTTGAAAATGCAATGACATAAGGCCAAAGTTTCTATCTTTTTGGAAAAGTGGTCAAAGTTTAGAACAAAAGTAGTTCACACAAAGAAGATTTTGAAAAAATGGAGGGAGAGATTTTGATATTAAAGAAATGGGGAGAAGATGAAGATATTATCCTATGTACAAAGATAAAAGTTTAGAGTTGAAAAGATCTGACCAAATGGGTAGTAATCCAATAGACAAGAATGTCAATAGAAACCCATAATTCCCTTGGACTTTGAGAATCAAGAAACACACAAATGCACAATTATATTATCTTGAAGAGCAAGGCACCAAATAAAGATGGTCATATTCAAGCTTATCCATTTCATGATCTTCTCCAAAATAGCCCATGTAACAGATGAATTCCACAAGTCACAAGTTCAAAATAACAGTTTCACAATGATCATGTTGCAGATGAACTTAGAGAGGTCTTCAAAGATGTATCAGATGAAATTCAAATTGCAAGCACTTGGTTTCTCAACAAGTTGGCATTGGCCAAGTCCTTTAGCATAGAAAGGTTGCCTATATTCTAAGTCCATTTGTTCAAGATCAAGCCAACATCCCACACAAAAGTTTTTAGGGTTTTTGTTATTATTATGTACATTAATGGTCAAAGACCACACAAACAAGCAAAGTATACACAAATAAAATATATCACACAATATGGTCCAAATGGACAAAGTGAAAATTGCATTAACATAAAATATTAGAATGATATGAACAATGGAAAATGAAATAGAGTGCTAAAAATAAATTGCATTAAAGTAAAGGCTTGAAATTAAAAGTTAGTAGTTAATAGGTTAGAAGTTAGTATTGCTTTGCTTTTGCTTTTCATTTCAAGACATTCTTTGGAGAACACTCAACCCACTTATCACAAGCATGAATCCTTGAACCAAAACATCTTCCAAAGGAAGGAAAAAAGGCCAAGTTTCCACACAATACCATGAAAGAGGGGAGACTTACAATCTCACTAACTAGAATGCTTATGCCCTTTATGTCACAAATTTAGCGCTATATTAAGCAATCGTAATTGGACTTATGTAGAAGTCATAACTATTTAAGGCCTGGCAATAGAATTTTGGTGTTAATGCATGTTAGAGACATAGTATAATGGACTATGCTCATGAATCATACCTCACACAAAAAAGAATATGCAAAAGGTGTGGCCTAATCTCATCCATACTCATGTCAATTTTTCAATCAACTAACATTAGGACTTTGAGATGTCATAGGCCAAATGGAATGAATGAACGAATGAAGAAAGGGAATAAGATGAAGTGGGAGGGGAATGGATCAAAACACAAATAGGTCAAGGGAGGACTTTTACCAAATTAATATCATCCATTCATTTTGGGAGATGGAATGTACATTCCATCAATCCCCTAAATCCAATGATATTAATTTGACAAATTCAAATCAACCTTGACCAAGGCCCAACAACAAGAGTCAAACATAAACAAGTCATCATAATTGGTCAACAAATTTATTTGGCATTTATTCAAATTAAAAATGCTAAAATAGTGCTTTAAATTAAATATGGTTTGTCTAACTCCTAAAACCTCATCAAAACACCAAAGAAATGGCTATGAGATTTATCATAGGTCAAACAAGGTCAAAGGACCTTGGAGAAAAAATTTCATAATTTTTGGACATTAAAAAATATTTTTAAACACTTAAAAACAAATGTAAAATCAATTAATTCATGAAAAATATTAATAATGATCCAAAAAATAATTTTAATTCAGAATATGAAAAAGAAAAATATTTGAATTTTTTTGGTGAAAGTCCCATATTTTTTGGATCAATATTGAATTTAATATGAATTATTGAAAATAATGCAATTAAAATTAAAATTAAAATATCAGAAAAAACGTGGACCACTTGATCTCCCTCATTAATTGAGGTGGCAGATCAAGTGGCCAGAAACGCGCTATCCACGATGGACATGAGTCAGTGCACCACAACATTGGTATTTAAAAGGGACGATCGTGATTAAAACAAATGAGATGGAGCATATGGTTGTGAGAGATGCTAACACATCGCCGGAGCTGTAGCTCCGATCTTCTTCTTCGGTGGACCTCACCGGACTGGTCCACCATCAACCATCACCAAAATTAAAAACAAGGACATGATTTCAAAGTAAAAATAGCATTGAGCTTGAATCTGGCCTCAATTCACTCTAACTCCAAGTATATTGAGAGATTCATGGAGTTAAAATTTGAGGTACATGAACTGAGTTGCTTAGATTTGGCCTCAAAGCAACTCAATCTTCTTGCCTACATTGGTAGGACTTCAGACAACCAAAGAATCAATAGAATTAAGCAAGAATTTGAGAGAATCAAAGAGTTTAAAATTTATGGAAAATACCTTCAATGGAGGTCTAGATTCAACTGATCTTGATCTTGCTTGTGCTTGATCTCATTCCACTTGCTTGCAGAAGAAGGATTGGATGCTTAAAAGGTTGTGGATTTCTGGAGATTTGAATTTCAAAACAGTGGAAATTCAACTTCAAATTCAAATGAACTTCTCAGGCTTATCCTTTGCAAAGTGAGGGTTAGAGATGGGGGATCAAAGATGGCGCAAATGTGTGTTCATTGTTGAGCATATAAGGCTCTATTTATAGTTGAAACCATTGATATTTGCACACTTGAAATCACTTTCCAAATTTGGTCATTGATGATGCATGGATGCATGGGCACACATAGCCCCATAAGATCATTGCCATAAGTCCACAAGTGAATGTTAGATAGTCTGAATTCAGCTTGGATTGCATGGCAAGTGTGCATTTGGATTTGAAGTTTGATCTTTGCCAAGTGATGATACCATGTTCATGCCATGCGCAGCCTATGCATTCCTTGTCCAAAATGAATGAATTTGAGCTCTTTGGAAAGGTGAGATCAAGAGGAAAAACTTTCATGTTTAACACTTTTTAATTTGGAGCTTGGAACTTAGAGAAATTTGAGGTGGAAGTTTGGAAATTTTTGACATATCAAATTTTTTTAAAGTGTCAAGCCATATGCCTCAATATTCCACCTTGCTTAACTTTTTATATGAGCTTCAAATGAGAAACGTGTCTTCACCAAAGTTGTATATCTCTCAAATACCTTCACAATGGTCACCAATTTCGTGTCATTTGGATTTGAAATGATAGAGTTATGCATTTTTGAAGTTTGTAAAAATCACTTGATCAATGGTATAGGTCAAAAGTGACCTATAATGTAACCTCATATCACATGCTCAAAAAAGTTGAATTAGGTCCCACTCCAAACATAAAAGTTGAAGTAGACACATTGAATTTTATTGTTCAACTTGGAAATCTTTCATCTCATAAATATTGAGCAAGTTATGGCCTTGAGAAGTTGACTTTCAAATTAGGGTTTAGACAAAACGACCTATAAAGTTTCAACATAGAAAATGATTTTCCAAGCAAAACTAGCTCTAGGTATCAACATGAAAGTTGTTTGGAATATCATGTAGAGTAAGTTTGATATTGTAATAATTTTCATATGGTGAAAATTATAGGAGATAGGGTCTAGGGAGACCCAGTTTTGATCAGATGAATCCATCTAGCCAACCACCATCAACCAACTTGCTAACTTCCACTTCTCTTGACTTTCTTGGCTCATGGTAGATCATATATGCATAATATGATGAAGTTTTAAGTGTCCCTTGAAAAATTTGATCAATTGGTGAGATAGCTTGTTGGAGAAGTTACTCAAGATACCCAGTCAAACTAGGGTTTTCAAGGCAAATCACCCTCAAACTCTTAAAGAAAACTTGATCAATATAACATGTAGGAAACACTGGGACTCATATATGTTGGTCATAACCATTATTGAATCAATTCTTGGTTGTGCTCTTTGTTCATGAGGGTCTCAAACCTTAGATGTGAACTTGATGAATCAATGGAATCATGCCCTTCCTACAAAAGAGTTAGACAAATGCAAAGACATATTTTTGGTATTTTGGTTAGTGAAATGATAAAATACAAGTATGATACAATCACAAAGTACTTGGTGATCCATCCCAAAACAAACCTAATGAAAGAGGGGTAAGGAGGATGCCAAGGTATGATCCCAATGCTAATGCTTATGATGGAATTGCATGAGGGATCTTAGGGTCAAAATTGGGGTCTTACAATGACTATTACTAAGAGGAGAATATGAAACTTATTATGATATGTATGTTTGGTGATATCCTCTGTGTAGTGGTGATGACGAGTTTTGTTGAGTATTAAACTCCTTACATATGGGGAGAACAATCCAAATATGTTAGTTTATTTTATCTCATTTGTATAAATACATAAAGGTAATGTTATCATTGTAAGGAATTTTTTTAGTAAGGAGAACAACCACAATGTGAACATAGAATGGATAGATCATGTATTTTATGGAAAATTACCTGTACAATTGCTTCTTTAACTTGTCAACTTTAGAAATATTTTTTCTAGTAACAAACATGTCATAGACATATAACAACGTAATAATAAAGTCTTAATTAGAAAAATGTTTCTAATAAAGACACATTAGTTAAAGTAGTCTTCTGATATCCTTAACCATAAATAAAAAATCTCAAGCTTCTTATACCACTGCCTTGAACCTTGCTTCAATCCATATAGGTTTTCTCTCAATCTACATACATAGTCTTCTTTGTCTTCAACTTGAAAATAATCATGTTAATTCATGTAAATATTTTTCTCCAAATTACCATGACAGAAATATTGAAGTTCGCCTTCATCAATCCAGGTAACGTTCTCATAAGAATCATATCGTATAAATGGTTGTTTATGTTTGTTGGTACTCTTAAGTTTAACTTGATATCATTTAGGCGCATCATCAATATCTTCATATTGTGATATATCATAAGTTATTTGTCATCATAATTAAGTGAAATATTTACCTCATCTTCATGTTGATGGTCATCAAAATAATCTTGTGCCTCACCACTATGAAAATCATCATCATCATCATCATCATATATATAAATATATATATATATATATATATATATATATATATATATATATATATATATATATATATATATATATATATATATATATAGGTTATGAATAGGCAACCAAATTATAGCAACATCATACATATTACTATCTTTTGAGGTGTAGTCTTTTCCACCTTATCAATTTATTCAATAATTTGGTTTTCCATTAATACCACTTAATAATTTATTATAAGCTTTTTTCATACAACATCATACAACTTGTAACTAAACTCATTTTGCCCATAAATGATGAAGATACACTATTTTGACTTTCCATCCAAATTAAATATTTCATCCTTTGGAACATACACAAAATTCTTACCATCAAAGACTCATAAATGATAAAACTTGGCATTCTTGCTAAACCAAACTTGTTATGGAAAAAAATGAGTGATATTAAGAACATGTATTGTCTTGTGTAATTCTTTACCATAATATTCTTTGGAAAACTTAGCTCCAAAAAGCACGCACCTCAATGTCTCAACCAATATTAAATTCATTTTTTTTTGTTAAACCATTTAGATGAGGAGCATTATCAAGTACTTTTAATGTGTAATACCATGTTATTTGCAATAAACATCAAAGGATCCATAATACTGACCTATATTGTCAGTGTGATCACGTTTAAACTTCTTGTATGCCTTCCTCTTAACCAAAACTTATAGGTTTTTGTACTTTTACAACACTTCGTACTTTGTCTTCAAGGCATAGAATCTTATGTTCCTAGAAAAATCATAAATCAAAGTAATATAGTAATGTAAAACACTAAAGGATTTTACATCTAAATGGACATAAACGTTAGAATGCACCAGTTAAATAAATTTTAACTTCTTTGAGGGAGGAATTTTTTTGAAGGATAATATGTTTTTGCTTACTAACCATGCAATAATAACACTTCTCCAAATTTGCATTCTTTAGTCTTGATGAAATATCCTTTTTGGATAAAACATTTAATTATTTTTCATTGATATGACTAAGCCTTCAGTGTCGAAAAAATACTTTCATGTCGATAGCACTCACACTATCTTTAGCAACCAATTTTCTGTCCAATACAATTTACAAATTGTTTTCTCTAGACACAACCAAGTTACCTTTGTTGAGTTTCCACTTTCCAAAACAAAGGTGATTATTATAATCACAATCATAAAGAAAATGCAGGAAAACTATATCATATAAAACATATGGAACTTGCTTGGCGACTTTAAGCAACGAATGTGTTCTTAAGTAAACATGCCCAACACCAATTACCTTAGATACACCATCATTACCTATCTTCGACACTCCAGAGTCACAAAAAAAAGATATGAATCAATATTTCCTCAATGTAACATGAAATGTAGCACTAATGCTTATTGGGTGAGAATATGGATACAAAGAGGTCTAGAAGACGGGGGGTTAAATATATACCCTTTTTCCTTAATATAATTTAAGAAACATCTTAGGTTACATAAACGAAATCATAGATTTTAAAAAGCACAGAAGCGAAACCCAACAAAAAGAGAGCTTGGAAGCATCTCAAAAAATTAAACCAAATGAAATAATATAAGATATTACTAAGGGCTTGATTGCTTCTAATGTAAGTCAATCACAAGACAAAAAAAGTTGCTTTAAACAAAGCAATTTAAAAACTCTTCACATAAATATTCTATCAAGCCATAATTAGATTCAAGATAATTCTATAATGTTGATACACCACAAACCTAAGCTTATACATGAAATCTCTATAAGCAAAGTCTATCTTATATGGCATATAATCAATGCAATTATGCAATATATGTAATATTAATATTAATGGATGCTAGTAAAACAAATGAGTTAAGGGAAGTAGAAAAGATACACAAAGATATATAGTGGCTTGACGTTCGTCCTTGCTTTTCCTACTCCACTCTTCAATGATGTTAATTAACCACTGGAAAATAATCATGATCTTTCCCTATTTTGATAAGTTTGATATAAGTATTTTGGTTATAATGAACTATCACACGATAATTCCCTCTATTGATGCAGACATTCAAACGGCTAACAAAAACAAGATACACAAAGATATATAGTGGCTCGACACTCGTCCTCGCTTTGCCTACTCCACTCTTCAATGATGTTAATTAACCATTGGAAAGTAATCAGGATCTTTCACTATTTTGATAAGTTTGATACAAGCAATTTGGTTACAATGAACTATCACACGATAATTCTCTCTGTTGATGCAGACACTCAAACGGCTAACAAAAACAAGATCCCTCAACATATTGATCCAATAATCTCACTATCCACAAGAACCTACTCTAAGTATTCGTGTGTGGAGATCCCCCTAATCCCACTGATTTCTTGTTTCAGCATTTGCCATTAACTAAGCATATAATGGAAAACTCTCAACTTTGTTTGTGAGCAATCTTTCTCCAACTCCACTAAAGAAGGACAACTTCTAACTCCTTCTTATAGATCGTTGATACTTGATCTCGTTGGAGTCTTCCTTGGAGCATATTGAAAAACTCCCTTATTGCTCAATAATAAAGAAGACCAAACTTAATTCAAGAAATGATACTTGCGATTGTTACAAACAATAAACTTCACACAAAAACATTAGATACCCTAATGTATCACTGGTCTCCTTCAATCACTCAATCTTTAGAGATGAAGGTCCTCAACAATGGAAAAGACTAAGGATGAAGATGATAAAAAAATTCCAAAATATATCACAAACCAATCTAAAAACACAAGGTGTTAGTTAAGAGATTAGATGAATGTGAATGAAGAACACACGTACAAGTTTCTCTCAAATTTCTAGGTAAGTGAGTCTTGGTTCTTAATTGTTATCATGAGCTTGATCAATCATGATGAACACACAATATTAATCAACTCACTCTCTCTAATTAACAAGCAACAACAAAAAAATTGCACAAGAACAATGTATAATAAAAAGAAGTTAGTATGACATGGATTGCACTCAAGAGGTTGCTCTAGAGAAGAAGAGAAAGATTCATGGTGATGGGTATAGATACACTAAGAAGATAAGACAAAATTATATCTTTGTCTCTATGGGTTTCACCCATATGTTTAACATACTTGTTGCTTTCACCAAAGAAATAAATATTTAAATAAAGGATGGAAAATGGTTCTTTTAAATCTTTCATTCGAATATCAAGAAGAAACTTTGATTCAAATCAATTTAAGTAGAGCCTAAATATGGCTTCATAAAGATAGTTGATTCGAATCAGGATTTTAACTTGATACGGATCACAAAAGGATGTGATACGAACCATGTTCAGTTTGTAACTCGAATCAATTTGTCCAAAGTCAATTACCAATTTTAACACATCTTATAATTCAAATCATGATTAACACTTGATTCGGATAAAGAGCCTAAACATCCAAATCTAAAAGTTCTAACTTATGATTCAAGCCACGCCCGATGAAACAACAAAGTAGCAACTTTCTAAGCTAAAAAAGATACAATATCATGGATAAAAGCACTCTTATTTAATTAAGAAATGAGGGTTCTTAGTGGTACATAACATAATAGCTGAAGCGATGAAAATACAAATGAAATACGAATAATGTACAAGCACACAAATATTAAATGGGAGGAAAATTACAAATATGCAAATAGACAAAAAAATTATATTCAAATTGACAAAAACAAATAAACACATAAGCGATACCATATGATATTGTGACTGCACTTCAGTCTCGCCCTCTTTTATACTTGGAAAATTTGAGATATTCTTGTTGATCATTTATTTGAAGCGTTATTTGGAATTTGATGGATGAAATGAATTTGGAGAACTAGTGTACAATACTTCGCATGAGTTGTAAAATCTGTAAAACTCCCCCTGCATTAAACACTTAATATGTAGGAATATTAATAATATCTTGATGCCTTCTCCCCTTTTGAAAAATATCAAAAAGAGAAAATATAGAGAGAAAGCACACACAAACAGCTGAATCTAAGATAAATCAAAAGATAAAAGAAATGTCATACTTAGTTAACTAAACAAACACCATACAAATCACATACGAAATTAATTATCACAAATATGCAGTTTATCAAAAATATCAATTATACGATAGAATAAAGTGAATAAAAGAGATACCCTACATACGTGAACAAAACTTGTCACAAGATACATATCCCAAAATAGTAGTCAAATGTCACAAAATAACCTTACAATCAAAATAACATAAATATCCATATATGATATAATATGTTATGATATGCATGGAAAGCAAAAAGAGTAAAATCATGGAATGGTAGTTGTATCACCAGAAGATGGTGTAGTAGTTGTGAAATATGGATCTACATTAATATCATGAGAACCAATATTAAGAATGACGTTGGATATACCCAGGTGGTCAACAACAACTCTCACAAACTCCACTTGAGCAGTCACCCGAGCTTCAGAATTCTGCATCTTAACCTTCAATTCACCCTTCAGCTTTTACTGGCTTTCTTCACTTTCCTTGGCCACACTATCAATGCGTCCCATGATCGTTTCTTCCCTTATCTGGTTGTCATCCAAAATCCTCCCAACTAACTAATCAAGGTAGGATTTAAAATTAGAAGAAAGTGAACTAGAAGAAGAAGAAGAAGATCTAGCAGCCTCAAGAGATGGGTCTTTAGCAAGCTCCACAAACCTTGTCATCATATATCTTTTATCCAGATTCCTCAAGATAGTAGTAGTTACCATCAAAGTCCATGTAATATCTCATTTTAGAAACTCCACCATAATCAAGAATTTTTGGTGCCTCAGTCATATCTTCTTATTTTGAAACGATCCTATTAATCTCAAGGATCATTTGCAAAAAGGAAGAGAAAAACAAAGGTGTCTTCAGATTATCCCTGCAATGAATCATGCTTTCAATGATGAGGGTTACCCAATCAGTTATGCTTTCATACAAAAGATACCATATAAGGTAAACTTAGTTATCATTAGCTCTACCCTAATTCTCTAGTTTTCTGTATAAAAATTGACAATAATCCAATGCAGCAGGCGCATGTCAACTTGACTTGACTTTTGCCAAAGTTTGACATGGCAGAGTTTCCACAGACAGACTTAGAGATGGATAGAACAAAAGAAATCATATCATAGTCAGATGATCATCCAACATTCACAAGGACCCTCACACTTCATACTAAAATACTTATTGAAGTCTGAGAGATTAAACTTAATTATCTTATCCTTGAACCTGCTTTCAATACCACGCGGTGTTCGCACAAGATTATAATAGAAAGCTTTTAGATAATTCGGGTTATATTTCTTATTCAACCTAATAAATTTCAACAAATTATGATCAGCAAATGGTTTAAAAAATTTAGCTCTTAGTTCTATTTCAGTAGTAGCATCAACATAGTACTTAGGATCAATCAATTTATTTAAAAACGTTTCTTGATAAACTCATAAACTATCCTCAGGAAGAAAATGTTTTACCCTATGACATAATGCTTAAGCAGATTAACTCTTAATAGACTTCTTCTTTACCACTATAGAATCAGGAGTAACCTTTCTCGCCTTAACCTTAGTTCTTTTTTCTTATGAACTTGAGGAGGAGAGATGTTTGAAGATGGCATATGTTGTTTGCCACGTTGTTTGTTAGAGAAGCTCTTTTAGGGAAAATGAGAAGGCGTTGTTGAAGTTGAGATAAGTGGGTTTTTATGAAGATGAAATGATGAGACGAATGTTTGATAATGGTGTAATAATTTTCGCTCAAGAGGGTTTTGGGATTTTGAAAATAGAAATGTTTGAAAATGAAAATAAAACTGAATGTAATTCAAAATGAGTGTGACTTTTCAATTGTGATTCGAATTATGTGTAAGAATTGATTTGAATCACGTGTTTTATTTTTATGAGAAAATCATTTTGATTTGAATCAAGTTCAATATATGATCCTAATCAAATCAAACAACCCCAAATGGTTTTTAGGTCCCAGGATTTTGATTTGAATCACGGGCAAATGCTAAAGTTCCTGATTCGAATCAAGTGGTTCATTTTTTTTAAAAATTGATGAAATGAGATTTTTCAAATTAAGAACAGTTTAATGATGGAAAATACATTTAATGCAAATGAAAACAAGTTTTAATGTTATGCATAAATGTAAACAACTTGAGCCATTTTAATACAAATGTTCAAAATGAATTTTTAATGCAAAATGAATTTGATGTGAATGCAAAAATACTTTTAATACATAAAAAGTCTAATGGTGATACTTGAATGTATGAATAAGGCATATGAATGCAATGAACAGACAAAATAAAAATTATATCCATGCATTGAATGTTTGAACGATTAAGTCATGGGACGCACAAACATATCACATACACAAACATGTTTCAAACATACAACATATTTATTCAATTGAATAAATGCAATCATGTATACTAAAAAAGAATTAAAAGAGGGTTGGAAGGATCATACCAATTTTGATGGTGTAGGATTAACTTGTTGCACACGAGAATGATAAGTAATCAAGAATAAGAATATCATAAGCTTTGAAATACGAGCAATCATATATTAATCAGATACAATCTCCTTTTGCACATCTTAAGAATAATATCAAACGCTCTTTCGTAAGGCCTTAGATAGACTTTGAACGATGATGATTTGATTATAACTGATTGACACACCTTGTCAATCCTGAATAACTGATTCAACTCTTTGACAATTAATAGTACTTCAAGGTGCATACTTTATCCTTGAATAGTTTATAGTTGTTGAAACTTCAGAGAGTAATTGACAATAGTTATAAAACTATCTTCATCTTCTTTTTTCGATAACCTTGGAAGAGTAAGTCACTTAGACGATGGTTTTTTTCATTTCTTTTTATCTCACTAAAATTATAGCATGTTATAGTGTGAATGCATGTTAATATTTTATTAGGATCAATCAAGAGAAAACTTAAGACATAATGTCAGGTTTCTGGTTACACCACACATACCTTAAAATATTGTTAGTTCAATCCCGGATGAATCAAAACTTAGATAATATCTTAAATACAATTAATGTTTGAAGGATATTCTAGTAAGGTTTTACTTTAATTTAATCTATGTAATGCATGCAACAAATAATCATACATTAGTAAATCAATGTAGATTCATTAGAATTCATTGAACTGTATAACCTTCTAAGCGATTAGAAAAACTCGTATAGGATCGAAGGAACCATATCCTCAACTTTTGGAGTCGCAAGACTTTGATCAAAAGCAATGCTATATATATATATATATACATATATATATATATATATATATATATATATATATATATATATATATATATACACAAATATGTCTAGGGGGTGTAAGACCCTAATTTTGACCCTAAGATCCCTCATGGCATCATATCGTTGCACTTTGCATTGCTTCAAGGATCACGACATCTTGGCTCCTTAACCCTAGGGTGGGAACTTGTGTGAGTTGGTTTGAGACCACCAAGCATGCTTGAATTGTATGTTATTGCTTTTCTTTTTTTTACTAACCCAAAGCACAAAAATATGTCACTAACTTTGTTTGTTTTGTAGCTTGAGCAATCATAAGATCCAACGCTCTTAGGAGGCCCCTATGCTCATTTATATGGCCAGATGAAGTTGAAAACAAGCATGACCATGGTTCACAAAGCTCTCAATCTTCATATATGCCTCCCAAGTATCTCAATTTGTCAATTTGATCAAGATAAACCAAAGGGCTTGAGGATTGTTTCCCAAGGAAACCCCAATTCATTTGTGCATCAACTGTGCCTAGCTCATGAAGCAACCTCAACCCATGATTAAATACAATCAAGTTAAGTTCTTTCATTCATCATTTCATGCATATTTGAGCCTATTTGAGGCCCCTAAATCATTCATTCATCAAGATTTGAAGTTTGGACTTGAGAAGTTGATCAGTCAATTCATCTTATTATTTTGAAATCCACTGAGACCTAAATTTTGATGTGTTTGTCAAATGAAGATGACCCCGAGATAAAACATGTTCTCAAGAACACTATTAACAACTTTCATGTTCATCAAAAATTGATTTTAAGCTTGGAAGGTCATCATTCATTTCAAAACATTATAGGTCATTTTGACTGAAACCCTAATTTTGGGTCAACTTCCCAAGGTCATAACTCATTCATTTTTCATGATTTTGAGGTGGTAAAAAATTCATTGGAAGTTTTAAGATGTCTACTTCATTTGTTATGTTGAACAAATTTTCATAACCCTAAAATAAATACATATGATAATGCAAAACATTATAGGTCACTTTGGACCAAAGTCATTGAAATGTGAAAAAGTCCAACTTCAAGTGCCCATAACTTTCTCATCCAAAACCCAAATGATGCAAACTTTGAGTCCAAATTTATTTGCTTTAAAAGATATACAACTTTAATATTGAAGGTTTTCTCATTTGAGGCTTGCATCACTGAAATAGAGGGGCTTGAAGTTGGTCCATTTTGCCAAAATTCACATATGCATGTTTTGTACATTGGACTTTATGATCAGTTTTCATTAATTTCCCAACTCCAAATGGATTTGTGTTCAACATAACAATTGTTCCTCATATCAAGACCTTTCCAACCATTACCCACAAGGCCATGTTTCATTTTGGTAAGAGGTATTTTCGAAGAGGAGAAAGTTTGGGTGCAATTATGGAAACATTGTTAAAACATCATGCACAATCCAATTCAATTACATGTGCACATCCATTTCAGCTCAATTACATTCCAGCATGCCAAATCAATTGGATTTGGGCCTCCCATGCGCCTGTACATGCCCATGCATGGAGGCCCTCATCACACATGCACATGAATTCCCCATGCTTTGCATAATCATTTGCTATAAATAGAGGTGTTCAGCTTCACCATTTATCAACCTTAAGGCGCCTTATATGCTGCAGAACTCAATCCAAACCTCACTGAAAAGGAATTTTGCTCTTTCACTTCAATTTTTCAGATCCAATTTTCAACTTCCTTGGTTGATTATTGGACTCTAATTCCTTAGCCTTGCCCTATTTCCATCTCAAGAACAAGCTGCTATCAAGAATTGGGAAGGATCGTGCTCCATAGATCTGCACTTCAAACGTTGATGATCAAACTTTTTCCTTTGAAACTCACTGATTATAGCTCATTTCTTGTGTTTGTTGGCTCCTCTGAAGTCCTCTCATAAGAGGCAATTGAATTGTGTACTTAATTTTGTAAATCCATCAAGTTCAGTTTGAACTCCATTATTTTCCATCTCTGATTTCTCTTTCTATGAGGATCTAGAGTGAAAACCAATGGCACAGGGGTGATGTACATCACCCTAGCTTTCCAATGATATGAGGATCGCTCATTTTTGTTAAGATTTTTGGACCTGCAACTCTAACCGAAATTACCATACTCGCCGGAGAAGACGGTGGTGTACACCACTGTCCCTTTGCCAGATCACATCTAAGCCGTTGATTATGATTTCCAGTTTGAATCATGGCCCTCAGATGTTATGACTTTTTTTAATTCCTTGTGTTTCTCATTTGACTCTGGACTATGGTGAGCGGGCGCATAAGGACCTCTAGATCTTCCACATCATTTAATGAAACAGATTCCTACGCGCCAGGATTTTTGTTATTTCTGATTTAATTCTTTTTATTTTCTTTTATTCCATTTTATTTCAAAAATTCATAACTCTTTCATTTTGATTCCAAAAAATATGGGACCAATTGCATTATTTCCATTTTTAATTATAGTTTCTGAAAATGATTTTTAATATTTTTTTATTTTGTCATTTGATATTTTTTGTGAATTTTCTCTTTTCTGGTTATTTTTAATTCATTTTAAATAGTTTCCAATATTCAAAAAAATACAAAAATATTTTCTTAACCTCTTTGAATGATGATGAATCTATGAAAAATATTCTCATCAATTTATTAATTGATTTGAGATTTATTTGAGATTTTAGTCCAATTAGGTAATTTTTTATTCATTTTTAATTGTTTAAAAATAGTTTCTGGTTTCTAAAAATGCTGAAATTTTTTGTCAAACTTGGTTTGACCTTGTTGAACTTAGGATGATCCATTTGGACTTTTCCAAGTTGATTTGAATTGGATTTGAAGTTTGACCTTTAATTGTTTATTTTAATTCAAGTATTATTTTAATTCTCAAAAATACCAAAAATATTTTATTTGTTTCTTGACTTCTAAGTTTCATTTTGCTTCTGTTTACCATTGATTGACTTTGATTCTATTCATGTTTGATCAATGTGTGTGGGATATATCATTTGAATTTCAATTCATGTACATTCTTATTCATCTTCTTCTTCATCTTTTTCTTTTTGATCAATGAGTTAAAGATTGGTGGTTTGCCTTGATATATGGGAGGCTTAACCTTCCTTGATTCAAATCTAATTCATCATGATCAAAGATCAAGTGAATGGCTTTGCATTAAGGATAGGTTGCTTCTTGGTCAAGCAAAAAACCTAAATCAATACAAGATCATTCTTCTTTTCTTTTGGCATGGCAAGTTGTAGGAGCTTGGCTTACTAGTCATGGTCTCTAACTTGTGTTTGTCGCCTATATTTTTATTGACCGGCCTCAGATAGGTGTGACTACTACATTAGTCCACTTACGATTGCTTAACATAGCGCTAAATTTACTTATGGCACGCTAACACTAACTAATGACAATTAACTTTCAATTAAAGTCTTTAATTCTTGCAATTTACTTTTATGCAATTTAATATCTTGTTCATTATTCATTTGCTTTTCCCCTTTGCTCACTTGAACTCGTGTTTATGTTAATGCAATTTGCCTTTTGCTCACTTGAGCACATAATTGTGTATATACTATTGTGCTTGTGTTGTTGTTGTTTGTGTGAACCAAATGCAAATGGACAAAAGGACTTAGACTTTAGGACCTATACCTATGCAAAAATGGAGTCAAAGAGAAACTAGGCCCCATGACTTTAGAATGCTATAAAAGAAGAAAATGTCAAAGAGCAACTAGGCCTCATGCCTTTAGAATGCTTAATCTTGAAGAAGACTTGGAAATGACTTAATTCTAAACACACTCTTGTCCATTCTTTGTTTGCATTATGGAATTTTTTGATGTGTGTGTTCTTATGTGCTAGGGATCCCAAACTTGCCAAGTAGAAGAACCTTTGTCATGATCATCTAAAGTGAGAGATACAAAAGCCATTGGAGGATTCCTAGGAGCTTAATTGATTGTGTGCTTGATTGCTTGAGTTATTTGCTATTGCTTGCTAATTCCAAAGGAAATGGAACAACTTGGATCATCACTATGATCTCAAGAAGGGAACTCCATTGTGGTTTTATTTCTCCTCCTTCATCTTTGCATGTTTAGGACTTTAGCCATTCTTCTTCTTCCCTCCACTCTAACCCAAGCCAAACTTTTGTGCAAACATTAAAATTGTTTACAAAATTAGAAACCTAGGCACTATGCCTTTGATTTTTCAAACTCTTTTCATAACACTTATTTTGAATTGAATCTTAAGTCAACTTTGACCTTTTTGTGAATACTTTTCATTGGTAAATACAACTCACTCAATTGTTTTTGTGGTTTCAATGGCCACTTTTGCCAAAGCTTTTCATAAACATTAGCTATTAGGTTTGAGTTATCTTAGTGGATGATATAATACTCACCTATATCCTTAGTGATGGACTATAAGTCTTCCATGCTTATTATAGGGTTAACCCCTCACTAGCATGTTGAAGCTCTCCTCACATGGTGGATTTGTGGTTTTAGGTTGAGTTTTCTCCCTTTGATAACAAAAGACCTTTAAGGCTTTTGACCAATCAATTCACCAACTTATTTTGAGATTTTTACCCCGAACTACGAGGTTTTGATCCTAATCTTTTTTAAGATGGTACGTAGGCAATGGGTTTATCCATTCAAACACAAAAATTGTAAATAATTTGTACATTCTTCTCTCATCCCCCCAACCATGTTTGCACAAATAATTTTCACAAATACCAACCTACCTTACAACAATTGTGAAAAGGGCTCCCTTAGAATACTAAGGATGTTTTGGGTGCTTAAAACCTTCCCATTGCATAACCAACCCCCTTACCCCGATCTCTGACATTTTTATTAGTTTTTGATTCGATAAAACTTCTCGGTTTTTGTTCGCTTTCTAACCTTTCTTTTGGATGAATAGAAGTGCGGTGGCGACTCGAATTGTATGGTTTATTTTTTATTTAGTCAATAAATCTAAAGGTAACGAATACCTCGCTATAGAAAAGTGGCGACTCTGCTGGGGATCCTTTTGCCTAGTGGGTTTTGCCTACTTTTTACTCTCATTGTATTGTATTGTTTATATTATTTGTGACATATTTTTGTGGAAATTTGGGATTACTGTATTATTTGTAATGTATGAATTGCTTGATATATTAATTGCTTGTATGCTTAGTGGTCTTGTGAGATGAGTTTTATACCCGAACTCGAGTGCACTTATGATAGGAGAATGACATAGTCTTGTTGACTTGTGTGGAGTTATTCCTTAGCAAGTTGACTTGCAAGCCCGTTCACTTGGCGGAGGTTATGTTGGGATCAATAATGTCACACGAGTAGTCGTGGCTAGGCATTACTCTTTCCAATATATGCCTTAGAAGCCAAAGACCTTAGTTTACCAAGCCCATCTTTGCCTATTTTTAGGATGTAGTGTGAAGGTCGTTCAAGTGTAAGGTTTGATATGATTGTTATGCGATACTACACTCATAAGAGTCTCTCTTGAGAATATTTTTGGAATACGAGTAGTCGTTTATCCGATAATATCCGAAAGATGGGATGATGACTATGGGAACTTCTTGTAGAACATGATTGTCAGGTTTAACCATAGTACACTCCCTTTGGGTGGTTCTTATCTAAGACTCCATGCTCGTGACTTGCAACAAACCCTTGATTCATGGTTGATCCGTTCTTGTGTATCCTTAATATCAATGGAACTTGGGTGTTGATAAGGTGTAAGCCATGATCCACCAAAATGGATGATTGATATTAAGGATGACTTGATCCATCCCATGACCTTTGTGTGGTGTGATTTTCTTGATCCTCGAGTGTGATTGTTGCATCCATGCATTCATGCATTCATACACATCCATATCATCAACAATGAGAAAATTTTCAAGGAACTTAAGAGGTCTATTTGCAAATTTTCAGACATGGACAGACAAAGAAGAAATACAAAGAAGTACAGTTTCAGACAACCCGACTTAAAAGAGTTAAGGAGTTTGACATCCTATGTATTAGATCCCTTGGAGTTCAAGGCTCGTCATGGGAACCTTCTGTCTATTCTTGCTACTCTTAATCCTGTTCCTACTCTGTTGGGTGACACTTATTTCTCTTTGCATATGAGAAATGCAAAGGGTGGTGGTACCATTGTGTCCTATTTGCCTCTGTTGTACAAGTGGTTTATTTTGCACTTGCCACAGACGGTCGCCTTCAAGGAGAACAAAGGATGTCTACGGTGGTCCACGAGACTCATGTCTCTCACTAATGATTATATCTTTTGGTACAATTGTATATATGATGATATGCAGATTATCGACTCTTGTGGTGAATTCTCCAATGTGCCTCTTCTTGGTACATGTGGTGGGATTAACTACAACCCTGTTTTAGCACGTCGTCAGCTTGGGTTCCCCTTAAAGGATAAACCTAATAACATTTTGTTAGAAGGTGTGTTCTTTCAAGAGGGTAAAGATCCCCAAAACTTGAAGGGCAGGATGGTCCGCGCTTGGCGAAAGATCCATAGGAAGGGAAGGAAAGAGCTCGGTCTGAAGAACTGTATTGCTTTGGAACCCTATACCTCATGGGTTAGGAGGAGAGCTTTTGAGTACCTTATTCCTTGTGATTATCTGAGACCTACGCCTATGGTTATGGTTGGGCCTTCAACCCTCCCTGACCAAAGAGTTGAGGAGTTGAGAGATGAAGACCGTTCGCGTGCTTGGGTCCGTGAGCGAGAGGAGCTACTTCAGCAGCTTAGAGATAAGGATGCGTTGATAGAGTTTGTGGAGCATCAGGTTATAGATGAGCCTGATGATGTGGTGACTTCTCTTCTTCCTCAGTCTTCCAGGTTTTGGAAGAGGAAGTACGATCGACTCGCCAAAGAGAAGGTGGATATGGAGGCAGCCTATGAGAGAGAGGTGAAGAGGCTTCGTGCAGCTTATCTTCCGGTCTCGAGAGCTTTGGACGATTGTTTCTAAGGTTCCATAGGATGTTCATTTTCCTTCTCTCTTGTATTGTATTTGGTTACCAAGACTATACTTCTTTGGTGTAAAAATATTTTCCAGATATTATTGATATGATATTTCCATATATGTCTAAATGATTAATATTTCCAAATATTTGAAAATAGAACTCCAAAGTTCCTCTGATTAAAAAATAATTCATATGCACAAGCATTGCATGCATCATGTGCATAAGCAGGTTTTTGTTCCAGGGCTTCTTATTCAATGGTCTAACTCTGTGTTCTTCATTTATTTTGAAGACAAGTTGACGCACCGGTACTACACCAGAGCCAACTCATCAAGACTAATGGATCACCTAGAACAAGAGAACAGAGAATTAAAGCATGAAGTGGCAAGATTGACTGCCCTGATGGAGTCTTTCTTGGCCACCCAAAGCCAGTCGTCTCCAACGCCTTCAACTCCTCCCCAGAGGACAATCATTTCTGAGATTTCTTCCTCAACAATGCCTACTGCCATCGCTCACTTCGCGCCTACTGCTATGCCAGCCGGGTTTCCTTGGGGGATGCCTCCCAACTTTGTTCCTAAAGGTCTCGCCCCAACGTTTGCTTCTTTGCTAGCATCTAGCTCGGTCCTTGCTGTGCCACCTCCAGTCGTACATATTATGCCGAGAGTAGATGACACCATTTATCACTCTGAGCCATCTGAGGGCCCAGACGTGTATGAGAAAATGGATGCTATGAATGATCAGTTACTTGAGCTTCACAAGGAACTTAAAACTCTCAGAGGGAAGGACCTCTTTGGCAAATCTGCTGCTGAGCTTTGCCTGGTTCCTAATGTCAAGATTCCTGTCAAATTCAAAGTGCCTGACTTTGAAAAGTACAAAGGAAATACTTGCCCACTCAGCCATTTGGTTATGCATGCACGTAAAATGTTGACTCAGACCGACAATGATCAACTCATGATCCACTACTTCCAGGACAACTTGTCCGGTGCCGCTTTGAGATGGTACATGGGTTTGGACAGCGCGAACATCCGCTCCTTCAACGACCTTGGCGAAGCCTTCGTCAAGCAATACAAATATAATGTTGATATGGCTCCCGATAGGGACCAATTGAGGGCCATGTCCCAGAAGGATAAGGAAACTTTTAAGGAGTACGCCTAGAGGTGGCGAGAATTGGCTGCACAGATTGTGCCTCCGCTAAAAGAGAAGGAAATGATCAAGATCTTTCTGAAGACCTTGAGTTAATTTTATTATGAGCGGATGATTGCTAGCGCTCCTTCTGACTTCACCGAGATGGTGAATATGGGGATGCGTCTAGAGGAAGGAGTCAGGGAAGGGCGCCTGACTAGAGAAGAAGGCTCTTCTGCCAAACATTATGGGGCATTTGCGAAGAAGAAAGATAGTGAGGCACATGCTGTGACCTCCCATATCAAATCTAGAAGACCCTCTGTGAAGAGGAAGACCGTGCGTCCCGCCGGTAATCAGCACCAGGTGGCTCATATAGCACCTGTTTTCAGAGAGAACCAACAATATCAGCATCATAACCAGAACCAGCAACAACAACATCAACAGTATCAGCAACAACAGCACCGTCCTCAACAACAGACCTACCAGCCTCGAAACAACAATCAGACCAGTACAAGCTATGATAGGAAGAGGGTCACTTTTGATCCTATTCCATGACCTACGCAGAGCTATATCCTTCTTTAATTGAAAGGAAACTGATCACTCCACGTGACCCACCTGCTATACCTATCAACCCTCAATGGTGGTATAAGCCTGTGCTTCACTGTGTTTATCATTCCGGTGCTCCCGGACATGATGTGGAGAATTGCTACCCGTTGAAGACCAAGGTTCAAGTCCTTGTGAGAAGCGGTATCTTGTTTTTCGAGGACGTAGGTCCTAACGTGAAGAAGAACCCATTGCCCGAGCATGGGAAAACCACTATCAACATGGTTCAGGGTTGCCCTGGAAAATACAAGGTCTGATATGTCAACCATATCCGACAATCTTTGGTCGAGATGCACAGACTATTGTGTGAATACAGTTACTACGAGCATGACCATGACAGTTGTCGTGTCTGCACTGTCAATGAGAGGGGGTGTCGTCAAGTTAGAAAAGACATCCAAGAAAATCTGAATGAAGGTGTGATAGAGATACTTCTGAATCGTGATGAGGATGATGAAGTTAATGTGATATCACCTGTATTCAGGATCCCTCAGCCTGTGTCGTCCGTTACGATGGCAGCAATCAGAAGGCTTCCCCCTCTCTCATAATTAAGCCAGTTGGCCTTGTGCCATACTCTTCCAACAAAGTTGTTCCCTACCGTTATAATGTTGTTGCATTGGAAGATGGGAAAGAGGTGCCCCTACCCTCCACTTCTGTTGTGAATATTGCTGACGTCAGCGGTTTGACCCGTAGTGGTCGTGTATTCTCGGTGCCGACGAAATCCCAAGCTGACACCAAGAGAGCTGATACTGCTGATAGTGCTACCCATCCGGTGGGAAATTCTTCCAATTCTCCCAATCCGGCACTTGCTGTTAATAGACCTGCCGCCGTTGTTAGAACTCCTGTCCCGGCTGGCCAGAATGGCATGATGAAATAGGATTGTGATGAGATGTTGACGCTCATCAAGAGGAGTGAATACAATGTTGTAGATCAGCTTCTACAAACGCCTTCAAAGATATATGTGTTGTCTTTGTTAATGAATTCTAAACCACACCGTGAAGCTCTGCAGAAGGTGTTGGACGTGGCGTATGTAGACATGACGTCACAATAGAACAATTCGATAGTATTGTTACAAACATTATTGCTTGTAACAATCTGAGTTTCTATGATGTTGATCTCCTCGAGGAGGGAAGAGACCACAATTTGGCACTTCACATCTCCATGAGCTGCAAGGATGATGCCATGTCTAATGTGCTGGTAGACACTGGATCATCACTGAATGTGTTGCCAAAATCCACTCTGGCGAGATTGTCATATCAGGGGCCTCCCATGAGGCAGAGTGGAGTGGTCGTCAAAGCTTTTGATGGATCGCGTAAGACAGTGATTAGCGAGGTTGAACTCCCAGTCAAGATAGGACCTAGTGATTTCCATATCACTTTTCAGGTCATGGATATCCACCCATCATATAGTTGTTTGTTGGGCAGACCATGGATTCACGAGGTAGGCGCCGTGACATCCACCCTACACCAAAAGTTGAAGTTCGTCAAGAACAAAAAGTTGGTGGTGGTAGGGGGAGAGAAGGCTCTCTTGGTTAGCCATCTGTCTTCATTTTCTTACATTGATGTTGAGGATGAGGTTGGGACTCCGTTCCAAGCCTTATCTATTGATGAGCCTTCTAAGAAAGGAACTTCTTCATTTGCATCCTATAATGATGCGAAGTTGGCCATTGAGCATGGCGCAACTATTGGATTAGGACAAATGATTAAGCTGCAAGACAATAAATCTCGGGTTGGCATAGGGTATTCTTCTAGCACTTTCAACGAGCAAGGTCTGTTTCAGAGTGATTGTTTTATCCACACCGTCAAAGACCAAGAAGCTGCTGCTGTTGTGGAAGATGATGCAGAGGAAGATTCTGGCAACTTTGTCATCCCTAGAGGGGTCTACAATAACTGGGTCGCTATTGATGTTCCAACAATTGTTCATAAGTCCACGTAATGTTCATTTTTGTTTAAAAACCCTTCTCCCATGCCAAAAGAAGAAGTGATGACATTGTTGACACATAAATACAATGATATTCATTCAACAAATTCATGTTAAATGTTTGTATTTCCAAATTATTTTCACTTTTTGCTTTTTGCATGAAATTGGTGATCATATAAAACCCTAAATATAATAAAATCAATCTTTTCATCTGCATAATGATTTTCCTTGTTTGAATTCTAAAATCTCTTTTGTATCCAAAATCATTATGCAGGTTGATCAAACCCATTGAACATAATGATCCAACACCATCTCCCGACTTTGAGTTCCCTGTATTTGAGGCCGAAGAAGATGACGTTGAAGAGATTCCTGACGAGATTACCCGTCTACTTGAGCACGAAGAGAAGATCATTCAGCCACATCTCGAGAATCTGGACACAGTCAACTTGGGGTATGAAGATTGTGTTCGTGAGGTAAAGATTGGGGCACTCCTGGAAGAATCTGTGAATAAGGGGTTGATTGAGTTGCTATGAGAATATGTCGACATCTTTGCCTGGTCATATGAAGACATGCCTGGTCTGGATACTGATATCGTGCAACATTTCCTGCCTTTGAAGCCTGAGTGTGTGCCTGTGAAGCAGAAGCTCAGAAGAACTCATCCTGATATGGCAGTGAAGATTAAAGAAGAAGTTCAGAAACAAATTGATGTGGGGTTTCTGGTGACTTCTACATATCCTCAATGGGTGGCCAATATTGTACCCGTGCCTAAGAAAGACGTAAAAGTCCGAATGTGTGTGGACTATAGAGACTTGAATAAAGCTAGTCCGAAAGATGATTTTCCTTTACCGCATATTGATATGTTGGTAGACAATACAACTAGATTCAATGTCTTCTCGTTTATGGACGGATTTTCCGGATATAATCAGATCAAAATGGCACCCGAGGATATGGAGAAGACAACATTCATCACACCTTGGGGAACATTATGTTATTGAGTGATGCCCTTCGGTTTGAAGAACGTCGGAGCCACGTATCAACGAGTTATGACTACCTTGTTTCATGATATGATGCACAAGGAGATCGAGGTGTATGTTGATGATATGATTGCAAAGTCAAGAACGGAAGTTGGACATGTTGAGCACTTGTTGAAGCTTTTTCAGCATTTGAGGAAGTTTAAACTTCGTCTGAATCTGAACAAGTGTACATTTGGAGTCCGTTCCGGCAAGTTATTGGGCTTTATTGTCAGTGAAAGAGGAATTGAAGTTGATTCTGTCAAGGTCAAAGCAATACAAGAGATGTCTGCGCCCAAAACTGCGAAGTAAGTCCGAGGTTTTCTTGGTCGCTTGAATTATATTTCCAGATTTATATCTCACATGACTGCCACGTGTGCACCAATATTCAAGCTCCTCCGGAAAGATCAGCGTCATAATTGGACCGAGGATTGCCAGAAGGCCTTTGACAGTATTAAAGAGTATCTGTCCGAGCCTCCGATTTTGTCTCCGCCTGTGGAAAGGAGACCCTTGATTATGTATTTGACTGTTCTTGAAGACTCTATGGGTTGTGTCCTTGGTCAGCAAGGTGAATCAGGGAAGAAAGAGTATGCCATCTACTATCTCAGTAAGAAGTTCACTGATTGTGAGTCTCGATACTCAATGCTTGAGGAAACATGTTGTGCTTTGGCTTGGGTTGCTAAGCGCTTACGCCAGTATATGTTAAATCATACGACTTGGTTAATATCCAAAATGGATCCAATCAAGTATACATTTGAGAAGCCTGCTTTAACTGGGAGGATTTCCCGTTGGCAGATGCTGTTGTCTGAGTATGATATTGAGTATCGAGCTCAGAAAGCTATTAAAGGTAGTATCTTGGCTGACCACTTGGCACATCAACCAATTGAGAATTATAAGTCTGTTCAGTATGACTTCCCTGATGAGGAGATTTTGTATTTGAAAATGAAAGATTGTGATGAGCCTACGCTCGATGAAGGGCCAGAGCCTGGTTCCCGATGGAGCATGGTGTTTGATGGCGCTGTAAATCAATATGGAAATGGTATTGGGGCAGTGATTATTACTCCTTAGGGCATACATTTTCCTTTTACAGCAAGGCTAACTTTCAAATGCACGAATAATATGGCGGAGTATGAGGCCTGTATTATGGGATTGGAAGAGTGTATTGATCTTAGGATCAAGCATCTTGAGGTTTATGGTGATTCGGCCCTTGTTGTTAATCAGATTAAGGGTGAATGGGAGATGAATCAGCCTGGCCTCATCCCATTTAGAGATTATGCGAGGAGGATTTCAACTTTCTTCACTAAGGTTGACTTCCATCATATTCCTCGAGATGAGAATCGAATGGCAGACGCACTTGCTACACTTGCTTCTAT
Organism: Lathyrus oleraceus; assembly: GCF_024323335.1. Classification (NCBI taxonomy): domain Eukaryota; kingdom Viridiplantae; phylum Streptophyta; class Magnoliopsida; order Fabales; family Fabaceae; genus Lathyrus; species Lathyrus oleraceus. Next base: position 184,993,262 of record NC_066584.1, on the reverse strand, counting down.
GATTGTGGTGAAATTCTGGAATGAAGTCCCCAATATTACTGTGATGCGCTTGGATAGACCAGCTCATGTATTTGCAGTAGAAGAAGTAAAGGATGATAAGTCGTGGTATTATGATATCAAATGTTTCCTTTAGAGTCAGATTTACCCGCCTGGGGCATCTGTTAAAGATAAGAAGACTTTGAGGAGACTATCTGGCAGTTTCTACCTCAATGGCGATGTGCTTTATAAGAGGAATTTTTACATGGTTCTGCTCAGATGCATGGATAGACACGAAGAAGACCTGTTGATGACTGAAGTCCATGAGGGTTCATTTGGTACTCATTCCAATGGACATGCCATGGCTAAGAAGATGTTGAGAGCAGGCTACTATTGGCTGACAATGGAGTCTGACTGCTGCAAATATGTGAAGAAATGCCACAAGTGTCAGATTTATGCGGATAAGATTCATATTCCCCCGACACTTCTGAATGTGATTTCATCACCATGCCCTATCTCTATGTGGGGAATTGACATGATTAACACGATAGAGCCAAAAGCGTCCAACGGTCACAGATTTATTCTCGTAGCAATTAATTACTTTACCAAGTGGGTTGATGCGGCGTCATATGCAAACGTGACCAGGAAGGTGGTTGTGAAGTTTATCAAGAATCAACTCATATATCGTTATGGTATGCCAGATAAGATCATTACTGATAATGGATCTAACTTGCACAACAAGATGATGAAAGAGCTTTGTAGTGAGTTCAAGATTGCACATCATAATTCTTCTCCTTATAGACCCAAGATGAATGGGGCTGTTGAAGTTGCTAATAAGAATATCAAGAAGATCATCCAGAAGATGGTTATTACGTACAAAGATTGGCATGAGATGCTTCCATTTTCTTTGCATGGCTATCGTACATTCGTCTGTACTTCAACAGGGGCAACCCCTTTCTCCCTTGTTTATGGCATGGAGGTTGTGCTCCCAGTAGAGGTGGAGATCCCATCAATGAGAGTCTTGATGGAAGCCAAGTTGACTGAGGCTGAATGGGTTCAGAGTCGTTATGACCAACTGAACTTGAATGAAGAAAAGAGATTGACTGCCATGTGCCATGGTCAGTTATATCAGCAAAGGATGAAGAAAGCCTTTGATAAGAAGGTCAAGCCTTGTATGTTCCGAGAAGGTGACCTTGTACTCAAGAAAGTTTTATCTTTCGCGCCCGATTCCAGGGGCAAGTGGACTCCAAACTATGAAGGTTCATATGTTGTTAAGAGAGCCTTTTCAGGCGGTGCTTTGATACTTACAACTATGGATGGGGAGGATTTCACTCGTCCTGTGAATTCAGATGCAGTCAAGAAATACTTCTCCTAAAATAAAAATAGAATAGCTCGCTAAGTTGAAAACTCGAAAGGGCGGCTTAGGCAAAAATGAGCGTCTCGGTGGACTGAAAACCCGAAAGGGCGATCCAAGAAAAAGTTAGAGACATAAAAAAATGAATATATATCCCGCTAGATTGAGTACCTCACCCTGGGGCAATCTAGGCAAAAATTAGGGATTAGGCAAGTAACTGCATCCTGACAAGACTTTGTTCTACAAGCCGTCATCTGTCAGAGAATTTGGCTCATTGATCGTCAACTGAAGCTTCAAATACATTGGATTCAGAGTTGGTGGAGAAATGGTCATTATGTTCAATGTACCCCTTTTTTCCAATATATATCACCAATTTCAAATTTGTAAAGATCCATGGAGTCTTTCCATTTGCAGACTACCATTCCATCAAATGAATTTGAGCCTTTATCCAATTCTTTGCACTCTTATTTGTTTATGTTCAACAAATGTTTGCATGTTTTAATTGATAAATATCATTGTTTTAAATAAATAAAATTTTCATAATTGTTTTTAAACAAAGTGAACATTCACAAAGATTGAAAAGGATAAATTGGGACATCTTCAGTGCTCTCCCAAGGATAGTATGATCTCCAAAAGGGTAAGAGATTTGTTCATATTCCTAGTATACTTGTATCCTCTTCATCATCTCTCAGGTTGTCTCCTCCGCGAGCACAGGAGAAGATTATGCATAACCAAATTCCCCAGAGAATCTGGAACTTGGTCTCAGTCATCTGATTCCCCATAGAGTCTGGAGTTTGGTCCTAATCTTCTGGCTCCCCGGTGAGATTGGATCTAGCATCTGTGTTATCAATTATATGGTTGTCATCCCTTGTGAGGATCGACCTAAAATCCCTTATAGATTGATAAATTGATATGCTACCTTTCCGAGGAAGTTGATATTCCCTCATTCAAATTGGAAATTCCCCGCAGATTGAGCAGGATTTCCCTTTATGAGCATTTGGTTTGTAGCTTATCTCTTGTGGATTCGCCTACATTTATCTCCAGCAGGTTTGGCTCTTGTTCATCCTCGCCAGAGTTGATCCCATTTGACTCCCCAGTACGACCGCCAGCAGGTTATCCCTAGCCAAGCACCTATATGTTGTTCCTGGTTCAGTCCTCAACAACTGTTCCCCAGTAAAGTTGCTTGATCGGAATCTGATTTGCTGTTGCTTCCTTCTTGGATAGTTCTCCCCTTAGCAGAGCGGATGATGAAGATGTTTATTTTCCCATCCCCAGCGGATCAGTGTTTCCCGTTTCCTCGGCAGAGACGTTTTCTCCAACAGTTTGAGGAAATGTGTTGGTCTTGGAACTTTTGTTTGGTGGTTACTCCCCATAGAGTTTCAGCTCTCTCCTTGATAATTTCCCCAGTAGAGTTGCTTCTGGATTTTATCCGTGCTTAGCTTCCCCCGGCTTAGGCTTTGCCTAAATTTTCAGTTTGGAGTTGGAACTTCGAGGAAGATGTGTTGATGCCTTCCCCGGCGGAGTGACTGGTTCTCCTTCTCCGTAGCAGAGATATTTCCTTTTGTGGTTAGAAGTGAATGTTGTTTGATGTGCTTCTCTTTGGTGGTTGTTCCCCACGGAAAGTCCACATCACCCCTGATAGGATCCCCAGTGGAGTTCTTCTCTGACTGATCTTATCCTTCTCTGCATACTGTTGGAAGATCCCCAGTTTTGGTGATTGTGATTCGTTGCTTATTCCCAACAGTGTTCTCTGATCCCCGGTGATTCTGCTTGCCTCCCTAGCAATAGCTTTTGTTCCCGGCAGTGACTCTGTCTGATCTTCAGCATTGGTTCTTATCCCCTGCAGAGATCAGTGCTTCCTGGCTTTCTTTTTTGAGATGTAGTACCGGATGTCCGTCCATTGATTCTTGGACCTGGTTCTGTTAGATATGTATGTTTGTCAGCATTAATCATACATAAGTCACGCATATACATGCATAATTATAACATTTAGATATTCATGTTGCATTCTTTGCCATATATCTTTGATTGTTGTCTTCTGCCATTTGATGATATATATTTCCCCAAGCAGATGTTAGTGTCTGATCTCTCCACATAGAGTCAGCCCCATAGGCAGAAAGTGTCTATCCTTTCTTCCATATTCCCCACTGAGTTATGTCCTTGTGGATGATTATTATTTCAGTTTCCTCCCAAAACATGTACTGGGATGGAATTACTCCTCTGAGTTATATCCTCATTGGGTTGAGTCTTGTTTCATTTTGTCTCTCTAGTTTGTTCCTAGATTGACTCCTCTTGTTATTTTCCCCTGCACTTCCCCGTAGTTTAGATGAATGATTGCTCAGTAACCAGTAATTGTCCATCTTTTCCCCTGCGGAGTTTTGTGGCCTTCTACCCAGTAACCGGTGGTTGTAAGTCCTATTTATGTGGTTTTATACCCAGTAACTGGTAGTTGTAAACCCTATTTTGTCCCCGTGCAGAGTTAACCCTTGATTTTGTTCATCCTAACCGATGACGGTTACTCTCTCCTGTGGTTTTCTACCCAGTAACCGGTAGATGTAATCCCCTCTTTGTTGGTTATCTTTATCCAATATTCGGTATTGATATTCCTTCATTCTTGAGTATATCTCCCAGTAACCGATTATATATCTCCCGGATCATTGCTTTTGTCAATATATCCCCAGCGAGTCATCTTTCATTTACCCTTTGTTTGGTAGTGATTGTTTCTCCCCTTTTGATTGGTCATCATTTTATACCCATTATTCGGTATCCTGATGTCCTTTCTTTTCGGTCGATTCATCCTTTATTAACCCAGTAACCGGTTGTGGATAATCTTCCATGCGAGTATGTTATCTACATTCTGACGGTAATAGATAATATTTCTCATGCACTCTTCAGTCGAAGTCGAGTAAGATTCATATTTCCTTACGGAATCGAATGTCCATCCTGTAACCGAGTTTGCTTTTTCAACCCTCCTTTCGGATGATGAGTGTTTGGAAATATTCCCCAATTCACACCTGGTTGGTCACCTATTATATGCCCAGTAACCGGTATCCCTGGTGTTCCTTCCTTTCTGCTCCCTATTATGACTTTTTGTCCCCTGTGGAGTCAGATTTTCCTAAGTTGAAATATACCTTTTAGGTCTTCCTCAGATGTTTTGAATGATTGATATCTCTCACCCTTATACCGGTCTTAGATATTCATTATCCCTGAGCGTGTTGTTCTTTCACCCTTATACTGGTGTTTTAATCACATGTCTCTTTGAGTTTATTACCCAGTAACCGGTAATACCTCATGTGTTTTTTTCTCAGCTGAGTCCTTTGTGGATTTCCCCAGTCTGAGTCCCTTGGTGGGTTTTCCCCATCCGAGTCCGGATTTTTATCCGAAGTATCCTTTGTGGATAGTTTGATGTATTGGCATATTCCCCAATACATGCATTTTTGCGTCAGCTCGAGTCTTTCCATCGATTTATTTTCATGGAACCCCTTCGTGTCTCTCAGCAAGTTTTAAGTCGTGACCTGCTCACGCATTTTATCCCCTTTACTTCCCAGTAAATTCCCCAGAGTCTCTGTCCCATTTATGAGTATATTACTCATATGGATTTTCAGTTTCTCCTAATTTCTTTTTCCTTTGTGGACATATATCCCCACAGAGCATTAACTTGTGCATACATACATTTGCATCATGAGGTCTCTTAGGGACCAAAATTCGTCTCTTTGTTATTATTTAAGCCCATTCTACCTAGTTGAGACGAAGATTTTAACCTTCACTTCTCCAGCTAGAATGACCTTAAATAGGGGCATCTGTAAGACCCTAATTTTGACCCTAAGATCCCTCATGGCATCATACCATTGCACTTTGCATTGCCTCAAGGATCACAGCATCTTGGCTCCTTAACCCTAGGGTGGGAACTTATGTGAGTTGGTTTGAGACCACCAAGCATGCTTGAATTGTATGTTATTGCTTTTCTTATTTTGTTTACTAACCAAAAGCACAAAAATATGTCACTAACTTTGTTTGTTTTGTAGCTTGAGCAATCATAAGATCCAAGGCTCCTAGGAGGCCCCTATGCTCATTGATATAGCCAAATGAAGTTGAAAACAAGCATGAAAATGGTTCACAAAGCTCTCAATCATCATATATGCCTCCCAAGTATCTCAATTTGTCAATTTGATCAAGATAAACCAAAGGGCTTGAGGATTTTTTCCCAAGGAAACCCTAATTCATCTGTGCACCAACTGTGCCTTGCTCATGAAGCAACCTCAACCCATGATCAAATACAATCAAGGGAAGTTCTTTCATTCAACATTTCATGCATATTTGAGCCTATTTGAGGCCCCTCAATCATTCATTCATCAAGATTTGAAGTTTGGACTTGAGAAGTTGATTAGTCAATTTATCTAACTATTTTGAAATCCACTGAGACCTAACTTTTGATGTATTTGTCAAATGAAGAATATCTCAAGAGAAAAACTGTTCTTAAGAACCATATTAACAACTTTCATGTTCATCAAAAAATGATTTGAAGCTTGTAAGGTTATCATTCATTTCAAAACATTATAGGTCATTTTAACTGAAACCCTAATTTTGGGTCAACTTCCCAAGGACATAACTCATTCATTTTTCATGATTTTTAGGTGGTATCAAATTAATTGGAAGGTTTAAGATGTCTACTTCATTTGTTATGTTGAACAAATTTTCATAATCATAAAATAAATACATGTGATAATGCAAAACATTATAGGTCACTTTGGACCAAAGTCATTGAAATGTGAAAAAGTCCAATTTCAGGTGCCCATAACTTTCTCATCAAAAATCCAAATGATGCAAATTTGAGTCCAAATTTTTTTTCTTGAAAAGATATACAACTTTGATATTGAAGGTTTTGTCATTTGAGGCTTGTATCATTGAAACAGAGGGGCTTGAAGTTGGTCCATTTTGGCAAAATTCACATATGCATGTTTTGTACATTGGACTTTATGATCAGTTTTCATTAATTTCCAAAATCCAAATGGATTTGTGTTCAACATAACAAATGTTCCTCATGTCAAGACCTTTCCAACCATTACCCACAAGGCCATGTTTCATTTTGGTAAGAGGTATTTTCGAAGAGGAGAAAGTTTGGGTGCAATTATGGAAACATTGTTAAAACATCATGCACACTCCAATTCAATTACATGTGCACGTCCATTTCAGCTCAATTACATTCCAGCATGCCAAATCAATTGGATTTGGGCCTCCCATGCACCTGTACAGGCCCATGCATGGAGCCCCTCATCACACATGCACATGAATTTCCCATGCTTTGCATCATCATTTGTTATAAATACAGGTGTTCAGCTTCACCATTTCTCAACCTTAAGGCGCCTTATATGCTGTAGAACTCAATCCAAACCTCACTGAAAAGGAATTTTGCTCTTTCACTTCAATTTTTCAGATCCAATTTTCAACTTCCTTGGTTGATTATTGGACTCTATTTCCATCTCAAGAACAAGCTGCTATCAAGAATTGGGAAGGATCGTGCTCCATAGATCTGCACTTCAAAGGTTGATGATCAAACTTTTTTCCTTCGAAACTCACTGATTATATCTCATTTCTTGTGTTTGTTGGCTCCTCTGAAGCCCTCTCATAAGAGGCAATTGAATTGTGTACTTAATTTTGTAAATCCATCAAGTTCAGTTTGAACTCCATTATCTTCCATCTCTGATTTCTCTTCCTATGAGGATCTAGAGTGAAAACCAATGGCACAGGGGTGATGTACATCACCCCAGCTTTCCAATGATATGAGGATCGCTCATTTTTGTTAATTATGATTTCCAGTTTGAATCATGGCCCTCAGATGTTATGACTTTTTTTAATTCCTTGTGTTTCTCATTTGACTCTGGACTATGGTGAGCGCGTGCATAAGGACCTCTGGATCTTCCACATCATTTAATGAAACAGATCCTACGCGCCAGGATTTTGGTTATTTCTGATTTAATTCTTTTTATTTTCTTTTATTCCATTTTATTTCAAAAATTCATAACTCTTTCATTTTGATTCCAAAAAATATGGGACCAATTGCATTATTTCCCTTTTTAATTATAGTTTCTGAAAATGATTTTTAATATTTTTTTATTTTGTCATTTGATATTTTTTGTGAATTTTCTCTTTTCTGGTTATTTTTAATTCATTTTAAATAGTTTCCAATATTCAAAAAAATACAAAAATATTTTCTTAACCTCTTTAAATAATGATGAATCTATGAAAAATATTCTTATCAATTTATTAATTGATTTGAGATTTATTTGAGATTTTAGTCCAATTAGGTTATTTTTTATTCATTTTTAATTGTTTAAAAATAGTTTCTGGTTTCTAAAAATTCTGAATTTTTTTGTCAAAGTTGGTTTGACCTTGTTGAACTTTGGATGATCCATTTGAACTTTTCCAAGTTGATTTGAAATGGATTTGAAGTTTGACCTTTAATTGTTTATTTTAATTCAAGTATTATTTTAATTCTCAAAAATACCAAAAATATTTTATTTGTTTCTTGACTTCTAAGTTTCATTTTGCTTCTGTTTACCATTGATTGACTTTGATTCTATTCATGTTTGATCAATGTGTGTGGGATATCTCATTTGAATTTCAATTCATGTACATTCTTATTCATCTTCTTCTTCATCTTTTTCTTTTTGATCAACGAGTTAAAGATTGGTGGTTAGCCTTGACATATGGGAGGCTTAACCTTCCTTGATTCAAATCTAATTCATCTTGATCAAAGATCAAGTGAATAGCTTTGCATTAAGGATAGGTTGCTTCTTGGTCAAGCAAAAAACCTAAATCAATACAAGATCATTCTTCTTTTCTTTTGGCATGGCAAGTTGTAGGAGCTTGGCTTACTAGTCATGGTCTCTAACTTGTGTTTGTTGCCTATATTTTTATTGACCGGCCTCAGATAGGTGTGACTACTACATTAGTCCACTTACGATTGCTTAACATAGCGCTAAATTGCCTTATGGCACACTAACACTAACTAATGACCAGTAACTTTCAACTAAAGTCTTTAATTCTTGCAATTTACTTTTATGCAATTTAATATCTTGTTCATTATTCATTTGCTTTTCCCCTTTGCTCACTTGAACTCATGTTTATGTTAATGCAATTTGCCTTTTTCTCACTTGAGCACATAATTGTGTATATACTATTGTGCTTGTGTTGTTTTTGTTTGTGTGAACCAAATGCAAATGGACAAAAGGACTTAGACTTTAGGACCTATACCTATGCAAAAATGGAGTCAAAGAGCAACTAGGCCCCATGCCTTTAGAATGCTATAAAAGAAGAAAATGTCAAAGAGCAACTATGCCTCATGCCTTTAGAATGCTTAATCTTGAAGAAAACTTGGAAATGACTTAATTCTAAACTCACTCTTGTCCATTATTTGTTTGCATTACGGAATTTTTTGATGTGTGTGTTCTTATGTGCTAGGGATCCCAAACTTGACAAGTAGAAGAACCTTTGTCCTGATCATCTAAAGTGAGAGATACAAAAGCCATTGGAGGATTCCTAGGAACTTAATTTATTGTGTGCTTAATTGCTTGAGTTATTTGCTATTGCTTGCTAATTCCAAAGGAAAGGGAACAACTTGGATCATCATTATGATCTCAAGAAGGGAACTCCATTGTGGTTTTATTTCTCCTCCTTCATCTTTGCATGTTTAGGACTTTAGCCATTCTTCTTCTTCCCTCCAATCTAACCCAAGCCAAACTTTTGTGCAAACATTAACATTGTTTTCAAAATTAGAAACCTAGGCACTATGCCTTTGATTTTTCAAACTCTTTTCATAACACTTATTTTGAATTGAATCTTAAGTCAACTTTGACCTTTTTATGAATACTTTTCATTGGTAAATACAACTCACTCAATTGTTTTTGTGGTTTCAATGGCCACTTTTGCCAAAGCTTTTCATAAACATTAGCTATTAGGTTTGAGTTATCTTAGTGGATGATATAATACTCACCTATATCCTTAGTGATGGACTATAAGTCTTCCATGCTTATTATAGGGTTAACCCCTCACTAGCATGTTGAAGCTCTCCTCACATGGTGGATTTGTGGTTTTAGGTTGAGTTTTCTCCCTTTGATGACAAAAGACCTTTAAGGCTTTTGACCAATCAATTCACCAACTTCTTTTGAGATTTTTACCCCGAACTACGAGGTTTTGATCCTAATCTTTTTTAAGACGGTACGTAGGCAATGGGTTTATCCATTCAAACACAAAAATTGTAAATAATTTGTACATTCTTCTCTCATCCCCCCAACCATGTTTGCACAAATAATTTTCACAAATACCAACCTACCTTACAACAATTGTGAAAAGGGCTCCTTTAGAGTACTAAGGATGTTTTGGGTGCTTAAAACCTTCCCATTGCATAACCAACCCCCTTACCCCGTTCTCTGACATTTTTATTAGTTTTTGATTCGATAAAACTTCTCGGTTTTTGTTCGCTTTCTAACCTTTCCTTTGGATAAATAGAAGTGCGGTGGCGACTCAAATTGTATGGTTTACTTTTGATTTAGTCAATAAATCTAAAGGTAACGAATACCCCGCTACAGGGGGGGTTGAATAAACCATTTTCCCTTAAGATAATTTTATAAACATTTTTGGTCTCATAAACGAAATCAAATATTTAAAAAGCGCAAAAGAAAAACACAACAAAAAGAGAGCTTAAAAGCATCTCAATGAATTAAACCAAGTGAAATAATACAAGATATTACTAAGGACTTGATTGTTTCTAATGAAAGTAAATCACAAGACAATTAAAGTTGTTTTAAACAAAGCAATTTAAAAACTCTTCACATAGATATTCTATCTAGTCATAATTGAATTCATGATAACTCTATAATGTATCGATCTAAGCTTATACATGAAATCTCTATAAGCAAAGTCTATCTTATGTGGTATACAATTAATGCAATTATGAAATATATGCAATAATAATATTAATGTATGATAGTAAAATAAAGGTGTTAAGGGAAGAAGAAAAGATGCACAAAGATATATAGTGATTAGGAGTTCGTCCTAGATTTGTATACTCCACTTTTCAGTGGTGTTAATTAACCATTGAAAAATAATCACGATCTTCCACTATTTTGATACGTTTTATACAAGCATTTTGTTTACAACGAACTATCACACGACAATTCCATCTATTGATGTAGACACTTAAATTACAACAAAAACAAGATCCCTTAATATATTGATCCAATAGCCTCATTATCCACAATAACCTTCTCCAATTTTTCGAGTGTGGTGATCCCCTTGATCTACCCGGTTTTCTTGTCGGGGCGATTGCTATTAACTGAGCATATATTGGACAACTCTTAACTTTATTTACGAGCAATCGTTATCCAACATCACTAAAGAAGGACAACTTCCAACTCCGCCTTATGGAATGTTGATACTTGATCTCACAAAAGTATTTCTTGGAGGATATTAAAAAAATCTCCCTTCTTGATCAATAACAAATAAGACCAAACTTCATTCAAGAAAGGACACGTGCATCTATTACAAAAAACAAACTTCAGACAAAAACATTAGATATCATAATATACCAATAGTCTCCTTCAATCACTCAATCTTTAGAGATGAACAATGGAAAAGACTAAGGATGAAGATGATGAGTAGTGCAGAACAAACCAATCTAAAAACACAAGGTGTTAGTCAAGGGAGTAAATGAATGTGAATGACGAACACGCACACACACACACACACACACACACAAGGTTCTCTCAAATTTCTAGGTAAATGAGTCTTGTTTCTTAATTATTATCATGAGCTTGATCAATCATGGTGAACACACAAGATTAATCAAATCGCATGATTTCATTATCACTTTGATTATGATCATCCGCCTTGCCTTTGTTATCCTTTTTATAATGTAAATAATGCTTCTATGCATGTCATACTTTGTGACAATAATGACACTTTATATTCTTGGATTGCGAGTTAGACTTGTTTATACTATTTTTGCTTATGATATACATGTTAAACATAGTATAGATAACCTAATTATCTATATATAAGATGAATGCAATGGATATGTTGATTTTATTCCTCTATATACTTATAATTAAAAATAATATAGATTGATGATGATATCTATTATGTAACAAAAAAAACAGTCTTTATGGAAACCTAATATTACATTATGTTGGTGTCAAATCAAGAAAAAATTTGGAGTGCATCTAATTGTGATCCAATACATCTGACAATTATCTAAAGAGCACGAAATGGACAATATAAAAAAGAAGCAAGATTAATGATGAGCCAAAGAAAGCTTACTTATTGTCTAGACTTTTTAACCACTAAAATACCAAATATGTGAGAAATTTATACACAGTTGAGTTCATGCAAGGGAAAAACTAAACCTGATAAATAAATACCAAAACGTACAAATAAGCTCAAGAAACATAAGAGGCAAATGCAAAGGCAGTTCTGTTAAACCAAAAGGCACATACTATTTAATCTTAAATATTGCATGCTCTACAAACCATAAATTCACAGCCTAGGAGATGTTACATTTAATTTATACTACTTTGCATATGATACAATATTTTGGGCATGATTAAAATGTATCATTTTAAAAATAAATGTATCATTTTGAGTATGATTATTCTCTTATTATGATGTACATTTTGGTGCATTTGGTATATTATAACCAAAGAATAAACTATTTGGTATTGCATAAGGGTGCATTCTAACCAACACATGAACCGACATTAATATGTTCCAAATGGGAACCAACATTTTAACGAAATGCATATTAAGTATACTAACACAAGTTTAGATTAAATACACTAACATATTTGCAAATTTATTTTTACTATACTAATAGAGGTTTAGTACATCACACTAACACATATTTGGCTCGTACCAACATATGCATACACTAACAACACAAATGATTTGAAAATTAGACACTAGACTAACACAACAATGGTCTAGTGTAATTAAAATATAGGTAGTTAAGTTAGTCAAGCTACTCATAAAAAAAGTAACTAACTAACTAACTAGGTTTGTTATATTGTTGGGCTTTGTTAGTGTTTGCAAGCTCAACTAGTGTTGTTTATTTAACCATCATTGGTTCATTAGTGAATATACTCAAGTGTAACACAATCATGAGTGAACTTGAATGTGAAGTGAAACAAACACAAATTTATTTCTCTTTATGTTTTATGTTTGTGTGTATAGTTCTAAATAATGGTAGCAAGGTCTGTTGTTGAGTACAGTTCTAACAATGAGAAGGTTGTTGAGTATTTCAATATGATCATGACGGTTACCAATCAAATGAAGAGTTGTAGTGAAAATATTTCTAATCAAAATATCATGAACAACGTGATGTGCACCATCTCCTTTAAGTTTTATTATATTGAAGTGGCAGTTAAGGAATCAAAAGATTTATTTATCATGAAGATTGAGGAGTTCTAGTGTGTTTTAGAAGCACATGAACAAAGGGTTCTAGAAAGAGTCAAAAATGAGTGACTAAGCAGAATTAAATATTCAAGAAAACTTGCACATGTATTTTGGGGTGAATTTGTCACAACTTCATGTTATGTGATTAACATGAGTCCAACCAGGAGAGTAGACATGGTCCTATTGGCAATTGGTTCAATCATATTCCATCTATAAAGCACTTGAGGATCTTTGAATCTTTGTTTTTCAAACACATCTCAAACCAAATAAGGAATAGGCTTAAATATAAAAGTGAACTTATATGCTACCATATTATAGGTTCATATAGGTTGTACAATTCGGTGACTTGTAGGATTGTTGAAACCAGAGATGTTACAATGAATGATCAAGAATATTTGGATTTGCATAGTCAAAATTATGAATCAACTCCTAGGGTTCCATTTGTATTCAACCTCCAAACATAAGGAAAAATTTGTCGCAAACAGATTCATGCAAAAGATTGACCTCAACTTTACAAAATATTTTGTACGAGTGGCAATAATTTAGATAGTTAAGACTATTGGTAGTTATGGCTAACTTCTTGCAATAGAATCTTGTTCAACAGTTTGTCAAGTATGCATTTATTAATGGAGTCCTTGAGAGGGAGGTTATGTTGAACAATCTCAGGGATTTATTGTGAAAGGTGAGGAATATGTGTTTTCTTGCTTAATAAAGCTCTAGATGGCCTTAAACAAGTTGCAAGTGTAACACCCAAATTCGATTCATTAATTTAATTGAATTATTTAGAATTTTATTTGATAAATTGGTGTATTTTGAAATTATCATTGTGAGATTATGAGGGTAAGCATCCTTGAAATAGAGGTATAGAGAGATCAAGAGGTTGGTTTAGTTAGAAGTTATTAGAATTTTAATTAATGATTAGAATAAATCGTGTTTTATTCGAATTAATTAAATAAATAGTAAAATGATAGAGTTTGGCCATTTATGGGATTTGGATAAATAGAGGGGAGGAAGGAGCTAAGGAGTTGGGGATAATTATGTGAATTAAGAAAATTGAGGGTTAATGAAGTAATTAGAAATAAGTGTGTACAAAAACCATAAAGATATATTTGAGATATGAGAATATTAGCCTAGTTTTGTCAGTACATGTAAATTGAGAAAAGAGGCAAAAAGGGGAGAAAGAGCAGAAGCTAGTAATTTAAATACGGAAGCCATAGAAGTTGCTTGATTCATCATCAATTACTGGAAATTTAAGGTAAGGGGGGAAAAGCGCTACCAATCTAGGTGTATTGCATGGAGGGTAGAGAAGAGAGATCCTTACTCTCTTTAGGGAAATTGGGATGTGATTGATTCTGAATTTTCTATGAAGTTTGATGTTGTTGGATGTTTTAATGATGAATTTCGTGTGCTTATATATGTACTATGTTTTGTTTTGAGATGTTTATGCTTCCCACCATGTTTGAAGGTTTTGGGGTAAACATGAATTGATGAGATTGAATGAATTCAACAATGTAATTATGTGATTTAACATGTCCTAATGGTGTTATAACACGTGATATATTTTTTTGGGCATTTGGGGATGTTTGGGACTGAATTGGGGAAATTTTGGGGTTGTTGTAGAGGCAAATCGCATTCTGCACTTTTGCAAGTCTGGACGTGTTGGCATAGTGAAGGTGACTTTGCTTAGCGAGTTGTTGTATTCGCTAAAGCGAATGTGACAAGGTGAGAGTTCTAGTTTTTTGAGACTTTCGCTTAGCGAGAGATGTGTTGCTTAGCAAGTAAAGGCTTCCCTCAGCGAGGAGGGACAGTGTTGAAATGCTGATTTTTTCATTCCAACTATTTTTGACTTAATTTGAGCTTCGTGAATCGAATTGAGGCGCAGTTTGAAGCATTGAAAAGCTAACGTGAAGTGATATCACATAATGATGCTTGATGAATTGTTTGAATTATAATCATGTACTTACTATGGTAATGTTTGTACTGACTTGTGTGGTCGACTAGAGAATCGTTATGGTTATACGGTGATGTGTTGTTGTTTTGGTGAAGTTACATGAATAAATGCTTATTAATTTAAATTTATTAAGTAGCTGTTATTTTTTTATTGTTTTTTGTTGTTATGACATGGATTGATTGTTGCGTATGATGAATAATGTGATGCATAAATGGTGATATATGTATGTGGGTCCTTTTGGAGAACTTTTTTGTGATAATGCATTATGTTGAGAGTCTTGAATCATGGTGTACGAGCTTTGGTCCGGTTTTAGTATGCTTTGGTCCTATGGTGGGGATCAGGAGTGAGTAATCGGTTTTAGGTGGGAATCAGTGAATCGTTACCTCTGGTGATGGTAACAATTTGGTGTGCTCTAGTCCTATGGTGGGGATCAAGAGAGAGATGAACTTGAGTGTTCATGAATGGTACCACATGCATGATGAGTCAGTTGTGGAGTAAATTTACATACATTATTGTATATGTATTTGATTGTTCATGATGTTGATGATTAGATGTGATTATGTGAGAATAAGTTGTTGATGGATGTGTAATGAATTTGTGTTTGTTGTGTATTTTCTACCTTATCATTCTTTACACTGCTTATATTTGTTTATTGTTTCTTACCCCCTTTTCTTTGATTTTGTCCACCATGGACATCTTGCAGATACTCGGGAGTAGAGTTTGCTGCAGTAAATGGAAGTTAGCTCCCAGAGTTACTTCATTTAGTTCATTGTTACTTTAGAAGTCTTGCTCTGATCCTGTAACATCGAGGTTGGGAACGATTGATTTTTTTATTCAGTTTGTGTTTTGCTAATCGAGAGTCATATGTTATACTCTTGACATTTGAGCTTATGTTATAATGGAGACTGTTGCCACATTGTTTTAATTCAAATAACGTATTTTATTGAGACTTAATTATTGTGAAGCATGCTTACTTTATGATTTATGTTATGATGATACCCTAAGTAAAGGTGAGCATGCAATGACAGGTGTAATAGAATGTTCTACCTTATTTGGAACATGTGTTGTTTTATGATGAGTGACATCCTAAACATGTTAATTATGTTCAATGCTTAAATTGTTCTATGATTTATCTGTTATGGGGCTTAGGATGTTACATAGTGGTATCAGAGCCTGGTTGGTTTGTCCGGCCAGGGTTTGTAATGTGATTGAGTCCCTAGTTTGCGACATTTGTGTGTATAGTGTCGATGCATTGTATCTTCTAATGGTTGTTTGATGGTGTGCATAATGGATGGAAGAAGCGATCACACTATTGTCGATGCTTTGGAGTCAGTGGCTCAAGCACTACTCGGATAGCATAATCAAGCAGACGACGAGTTCCTTGGTTTGGTAAAATTTCAGAGAAATAATCCACCAACATTCAAGGGCAGGGATGACCCGGAGGGTGCTCAGGTGTTGCTTCTAGAGATCGAGAAAAAATTTCGAATGATGGAATATGCTGAAGAACAAAAGGTTTTGACTGGTACTCACATGTTGTCTGAGGAAGTTGAAGACTAGTGAGACAATGCTCGCCAGAGATTAGAAGTTGTTGGTGTTGAGATAACTTGGATTGTGTTCAAGGTGTAATTACTTAAGAAGTATTTACCTGAAGATATGTGTAGCAAGAAAGAAATTGAATTTCTTAAGCATAATCAAGGAAACATGACGGTTGTTGAGTATGCCGCCAAGTTTGAGGAACTAGTAAAGTTTTTCCCTCACTACAATGGAACAGTTATGGAGGGATCAAAGTGCATTAAGTTTGAGAATGTACTGCAACCTGATATAAAGCAGGTCATTGGCTACCAGGATATTCACAGGTTTCCTACTCGATTGAACAAATGTAGGATTTATGATGATGACTGCAAGGCTCATTCCACTCACTACAAGAGTGTTAGTGAGATAAAGGGAAAGAATATAATTAGGGGAAAACGATACAGTGCTTCAGCTGACAAAGGAAACTATAGAGCTATAGATGAAAAAAAACCAAGTGGGGAAGGGATTGTATCTTCTATCAAGTGTTTCAAATGTGACGAGTTGGATCACCATGCTAATGAGTGCAATAATAATATTCTGATGTGCTTTAATTATGGCAAGACAAATCACTGTACTGTAGATTGTAGGATTAATAAGCCAATTTGTCATAACTGTGGTGAGCACGATCATATCAGTACTAATTGTTAGAAGCCAAAGAAGGCATAATCTGGAGGAAAGGTCTTTGCTTTGCTGGGACAAAGATTACTAATGTTGGCTGTTTGATTCGCGGTACGTGTTTCATAATTAGTATTCCTTTGATTGATTTTATTGACACGGGTGCAACATATTCGTTTGTCTCGATTGATTATGCTCAGAGGTTGGGTTTGAAATTGTCTTCTTTGGATGGGAATATGATTATCGATACCCCGACTCTAGGTCCAGTAACCACTTCATAGGTTTGTTTGAATTGTCTGCTTAGTATTTATGGTAAGAGTTTTTGGTATGGATTTAGTATGTCTACCTTTGAGGAATCTCGATTATATCCTCGGAATGAACTGGTTGGAGTTCATTCATGTTCATATAAACTATTTTTACAAGATGATGTAATTTCCAGAGTTTGATGCTAGTGATGAGTTGTTCATGTCGGCTAAGAAAGTGAATGAGTTTGTAAAGGATGTTGCTGCAATGTTTATGATATTAGTTTCTATGAAGGAAGAAAGTAAAGATATGTTGGACGGGTTACCAGGGGTGAGTGATTTTTCATAGGTATTTCCAAACGATATTAGTGATTTTCTGCCAGAGCACGAAGTTGAGTTTACTATAGACTTAGTACCTTGTATTAGTCCTATATCGATGGCTCCTTATTATATGTCTGCTTCACAGTTGAGTGGATTGAATAAGCAACTAGAAGATCTACTTGAAAAGAAGTTTGTTCATCGGTGTTGTTAGGGAAGAAGAAGGACAGTGGTGTGAGGCTATATGTTGACTACTAACAACTGAATAAGGTGACGATCAAGAAAAAGTATCCACTTCCGAGGATTGATGATTTGATGGATTGGTTGATAGCTGCTTGTGTGTTTAGCAAGATAG
Organism: Lathyrus oleraceus; assembly: GCF_024323335.1. NCBI lineage: Eukaryota > Viridiplantae > Streptophyta > Magnoliopsida > Fabales > Fabaceae > Lathyrus > Lathyrus oleraceus. The sequence continues at coordinate 184,975,431 of NC_066584.1, read as the reverse complement.
ATTTACGTTCGGGTTATCATCAGATTCGTGTGAAGCTTGAAGATATTCCAAAGACTGCTTTCAGAACGAGGTATGGGCATTATGAGTATTTGGTAATGTCGTTTGGTGTGTCTGGAGTGTTCATGGAATACATGAATAGAATCTTTCATCCATATTTAGACCAGTTCATGGTTATGTTTATAGATGACATCTTGATACATTCAAAGTATGATTAAGAGCATGTATAACATCTGAGAATTGTATTGCAAACATTGAAAGAGAACCAGTTGTGCACAAAGTTATCCAAGTGCGAGTTCTGGTAAATAGAAGTGAGTTTCCTTGGTCATGTGATTTCTAGTGGTGGTATAGTTATGGATCCATTGAAGATAGATGTTGTTTTACAATGGGAGACTCTAAAGTCTGCCACTGAAATTAGAAGTTTTCTTGGATTGGTTAGTAACTACGGGAAGCTCATAGAAGTATTTTCAAATTTAGTGTTGCCTTTTACTCAGTTGACTCGAAAGGGTCAAGCATATGTTTGGAATATGCATTGTGAAGAGAGTTTCCAAGAACTCAAGAAAAAGTTGACGTTCGCTCCAGTTTTAATTTTTCCGAATCCAAGTGAATCCTTTGTTGTGTATTATGAAGCTTCGAAGATGGGTCTAGGTGGGTGTTGATTCAGAATGGTCAGGTTGTGGCTTACGCTTCTAGATAGTTAAGAGTTTATGAGATGAATTATCCTATGCATGATCTTGAGTTGGCAGTAGTGGTATTTATGTTGAAGGTTTAGAGACATTATCTGTTTGGCTCCAGATTTGAGGTGTTCAGTGATCACAAGAGTTTAAAATACTTATTTTATTAGAAGAAATTGAATATGAGGAAGAGAAGATGGTTTGAGTTTCTAAAAGATTATGATTTTGGCTCAAGTTACCATCCGGGTAAGGCTAATGTTGTAACTGACGCATTGAGAAGGAAGTCTTTGCATATGTCAATGTTGATGGTTCGAGAGTTAGAGTTGATCGATAAATTCAGAGACATGAGTTTTATATGTGAAAAGACTCCTAACATTGGGTATGTTAAAGTTGACAAGTGGTATTCTTGAAGAGATCAAAAAGGGTTAGAATATCGATGCAGGATTGGTTGGCCAACTTGTGTTAACTTGCCAAGGTAAGGGTGGCGACTTCAAAATTGATAAGAATGGAGTGATGAGGTTCAGAGACAGGGTTTGTGTATCAGATGTACCCGAGCTTAAGAAGAGTATTCTTGAGGAGAGTCATATAAGTGGGTTGAGTATTCAACCTGGTGTCACTAAAATATATCAAGACTTGAAGAAACTATTTTGGTGGCCAATAATGAAAAAGGAAGTAGCTGAGTTTGTCTATGCATGTTTGACTTGTCAAAAGTCGAAGATTGAACATCAGAAGTCATTGGGTCTGATGCAATCGTTGTGAATTCTGGACTAGGAGTGGGATAAAATTTCTATGGATTTCGTGACAAGTTTATCGAAGACGACAAAGGGATGTGATTCTATTTGAGATCAATTATGCTTTGTAGAAGTTAGCTGAGTTGTATATTGAGAAGATTGTTAGTCTGCATGGTATTCCGTCGAGATTTGTGTCGGATAGAGATCTGAGTTTCACGTCGAGATTTTGGCAGAGTTTGCAAGAAGCTTTGGGTACTAAGCTAAAGTTGGGTTCCACTTATCACCCGCTGACTGATGGACAAACAAAGAGGATTATCCCATCCTTGGAGGATTTATTAAGGGCTTGTGTGTTAGAACAAGGAGATGCTTGGAGCTACTTGTCACTGATTGAGTTCAATTACAATAAAAAATTCCATTCAAGTATTGGGATGGCCCCGTTTGAGGCGTTGTATGGAAGAGGGTGTAAGACATGTCTGTGTTGGTATGAATCTAGAGAGACTGTGGTGATTGGACCGAAGATTGTGCAACAAACTTCTGAGAAGATCAAGGTGATCCAAGAGAAGATGAAGCTTCACAGAGTTGCCAAAAGAGTTACAATGATAAGAGGAGTAAAACACTTGAGTTCCAAGAGGGAGACCATGTGGTTTTTAGAGTTACTCCAGTAACCAGTGTCAATCAAGCTTTGAAGTCTCAAAAGCTTGACCATATTTTGTTGGTCCATACCAGATCTTGTAGAGGATAAGAGAGGTTGCCTATCAGATTGCCTTGCCACCACCACTTGTTAATCTTCATGATGTGTTCCATGTGTCTCAGTTGAGGATATACATTATGGATATATCTCATATTACCCAAGTGGACAATATACAGGTGAGAGAGAACCTGACTGTTGAGACATCGCCCATGTGAATAGAGGATCAGGAAGTGAAGCAGTTATGTGGTAAGGTGATTAACTTGGTGAATATACTATGGGGAGGACCAGTTGGTGAAAGTATAACTTAGGAGCTGGAGAGTCAAATGAGAGAGTCGTATCTGACTCTGTTTCCTTCGGGTAATTTTTTAGGAAATTTTTTTCTAAGTAGGGGAGAGTTGTAACACCCCAAATTTGATTAATTAATTGAATTATGTAGAATTTTATTTTATTTATTGGTATTTTTTAATTATCATTGTGGGATTATGGGGGTAGTATCCTTGGAATAGAGGTATAGAGAGAGTAAGAGGTCGATTTAGTTGTTTAGAAGTTATTAGAGTTTTAATAAATGATTAGAATAAATAGTGTTTTATTAGAATTAATTAAATAAATAGTAAAATGATAGAGTTGTGCCATTTATCGAATTTGGAGAAATAGATGGGAGCAAGGAGTCAGGGAGTTGGGAAATAGTATGAATTAAGAAAACTGAGGGTTAATGAAGTAATTAGAAAGAAATGTGTAGAAAATCCTAAGGATATATTTGAGACAAGTGAAAATTAGGCTAGTTTTCTCAGTACGTGTAAATTGAGAAAAGAGGCAAAAGGGATATAAAGAGCAAAAACTAGGATTTGAAGAGGGAAGCCGTAGAAATTGCTTCATTCATCATTAATTACTAAGAATCTAAGGTAAAGGAGGAGAAAAGGGCTACCAATATAGGTGTATTGCATGAAGGATGGAGAAGAGAGGTCTTTACTCTCTTTAGGGTTATTGGGATCTGATTGATTCTGAATTTTCTTTGAACTTTGATGTTGTTGGTTGTTTTAATGATGAATTTTGTGTGCCCATATGTGTACTATGTTTTTTTTTAGATGTTTATGTTTTTCACCATGTTTGAGGGTTTTGAAGATTTTATGGTAAACATGAATTGATGAGATTAAATGAATTCAATGATGTAATTCTATGATTTAACATGTCCTAATGGTGATATAACATGTGATATAACTTTCTAAGCATTTGGGGATGTTTGGGATTAATTTGGGGAAATTTTGGGGTTGTTGTAGAAGCAAATCGCATTCTGCATTTTTGCAGGTCTGGACATGTTTGCTTAGCGAAGGTGACTTTGCTTAGCGAGAGTTAGCTAACTGGGTTGTTGTGTTTGCTGAAGTAAATGTGACAGGGTGAGGATTCTGGTTTTGTGTGACTTTCTCTTAGCGAGATATGTGTCGCTTAGCGAGCAAAGGCATTTCCCAGTGAGGAGGGACAATGGTGAAATGCTGATTTTTCGTTCCAATTGTTTTCGTTGTAACTTAAGCTTCGTGACTCGGATTGAGGCACGATTTGAAGTAATGAAAAGCTAACACACACAAATATCACATGGTGATGCTTGGTGAAGTGTTTTAATTATAATTATGCACCTATTATTTTTGTTGTTCATTAATGTTATGGCATGGATTGATTGTCGTATATGATAAATGATGTGATGCATAAATGGTGAGATATGTATGAGGATCCTTTTGGTGAACCTTTTTATGATGATACATGTTATTGAGAGTCATGCATCATGGTGTACGGGCTTTGGTACAGTTTTAGTGTGCTCTGGTCCTATGATGGGGATTGGGAGCGAGTATCCGGTTTTAGGTGGGAATCGGTGAAACATTACCTATTATGATAGTAACGATTTGGTGTGCTCTGGTCCTATGATGGGGATCGGGAGTGAGATGAACCTGAGTGTTCATGAATGGTACCTGATGCATGATGAGTCAGTTATGAAGTAAATTTACATACATGATTGCATATGTATTTGATTGTTCATGATGTTGATAATTGGATATGATTATGTGAATGTTGTCGCAATTTGGGTGTAAGAATAAGTTGTTGATGGATGTGTAATGAATTTGTGTTTGTTGTGTATTTTCTACCTTATCATTCTTTACACTGTTTATATTGGTTTGTTGTTTCTCACCCCCTTTTCTTTGATGTTATCCACCATGGACATCTTGCAGATACTCAGGAGTAGAGTTTGCTTCAGTAAATGGAAGTTAACTCTCGGAGTTACTTCATTTAGTTCATCATTATTTTAGAAGTTTTGCTCTGATCCTATAACATCAAGGTTGGAAACGGTTGATTGTTTTATTCAGTTTGTGTTTTGCTAATCGACAGTCGTATGTTATACTCTTGACGTTTGAGCTTATGTTATAATGAGACTGTTGCCGCATTGTTTTAATTTGAATAACGTATTTTATTGAGACTTAATTATTGTGAAGCATGCTTATTTGATGATTTTCACTACGATGATACCATAAGTGAAGGTGAGCTTGCAATTATAGGTATACTAGAATGTTTTACCTTATTTAGGACAATTGTTGTTTTATGATGAGTGACATCTTAAACGTGTGCATTATGTTCAATGCTTGAATTATTTTATGATTTATCTATTACGGTGTTTAGGGTGTTACAACAAGAACTTGGAATAACATGAGTGATGACTTCCTAAAGCAAGTTGGACATATCAAGCGTTTATTTTAACATGGACAATATATGTGAAATGAGTGAATCTAGATAACCTCAACACAGTGTGTCGTTACATGGATGATCTGCTCATCACATGAAGCAATCACAATGCGATTTAGAATATCAAATCCAACATGAACCCTGGATTTAATATGTTTGACTTAGGTTGTCTAATATTTCCTTGGACTTAGTTTGCTATAACCATGAAAGACGTTGTTATTTACTAGAAGAAGTACATTTTGAGACACTGGAGATATTTAATATCCTAAATTGCATCTCAACAAGTACCCTTATGGAAGCAAAACCAAAATTAAGCAAATTTGAGATGACAATGTTGTTGATAGTAACTTATACAGGTAAATGATGGGTTGTTGGAGGTACGCTTTTAAGTCCAAAATCAATATATATCATAATATGGTTATAGTGAAAAAAATTATGCATGAACTTAAATCATCACATATGCAAGTAGTCAAGGACACAATGGACTATGCCATATTCAAACTACCATCCATATTATTTAAAACATTATAATTCTTGTTAAAACCATTAATCTACTTCAACAAAGATAAAATAACTTTATTTTCTTGATAAGTCATATGCTTATCAAACCAATTAAAGAATTGCAATATACTTACCTATTACAAACCACAACCATACAACATGCTACTAGGATTTTCATTAGTTCAAACAGTCGCTAAAGGAGTAGCAAGCCTACAATAGCATTGCAATATTCTCTTCCTTAAATAGGTAAAATAAGAAACATTTTTAGTGACGTAAAATATTTTTGAGGATATTTAACCAATCATCTGCGATGAAGATAAAGTGAAATTGGAAATAAACAATGAAGATTGAATGACAAAGAATAAAGAGAAAGCTCGACGCTGCAACAATAAAGAATGATTGTTGAACAATTAGTGGTGAAGACCAAATGCGAATTTGGGTACCTGAATTACGGATTGAGAATTTTGTTTTTGGCAAAATACTCTTTTTAGTCCCTTAGGTTTACCTCATGGTTCATTTTAGTCTCTTAAGTTTTAAAAATATCGAATGGAATCTTTAACTCTTAAAGCAGGGCCATATGAGTCTGTTTCTTCTATTTTACTCCAACGACGTTTATGTTTGTACTCGTGGTAGCTGAGTTGGCAAATGAGTTTCTTCTTCTTTGGTTTCCAATTTCTTCTTTGTCTGTTATCTACAATTTTTGTGCCAAGTCAAATTAGGGCTTAGGGTTTATTTCATTCCCATCTCAATTTGATTCTAGAAATTGAAGGTTGTACCAACCATGAACTCTCGTTGTTGTTCATCCATATCAAAACAGAAGAGCATCGAAAGCTTTGATTCCAATATATACACTACTTCCAATTTGCGATGGAAACCTATTTGTCATTGTAGAGACATAGTTGTTCTTCGCAGGGTAACCATTTTTAAGAATTTTTGAAAATAATTATGGGGTTGTCCACATTTTAAGGTAAGCATGTTTGTGAAGATTTCTGGGAATAATTTATGTTTGAACATCAAATTATGTTTGAACTTCAATTTTGATGATTTAAGGGCTATATGCAAGTTGGGTGAGGTTTTTTCGATTGGTTATATAAGAGTGTGACAGATGAGAAGGATCAATTTATGATGAAGCAAAAATGTAGTTTGGAGATATCATTAAAAGAAATTGATGCAGCAAACATGGAGGTTGCAAAACTTAGGTTCACTAACGAGGAAGACAAGATAAATTTGATGGAACTTCAAACTCAAATGAACAAGATGTTGAACTGGAAAAAAATTGGAAGATGATGTTTTTCATTATTTTCTCTGTATTGGTATTTAGAATGTTCTAAGAATATGTATCAATCTCTCTCTATTGTACTAATTTAGATGTTCAATTTGTATCAATTTGAATAAGCTTTAAGTTTGTAACAGAATGGAATCACTCAGTTTGTACCAGCTTGAATGGTATCAATTTGTGGATTGATTTATAACACTGATTTATAGTTGTTGAGTTTTGGAATAATTGTGTTATGGTTTATGGCACTGAATTTTAGAACTTAGTTTGTATCATTCCATTTAAATGTACTGAATGTATACCACTGGTTTATGCTAGTTTGAGTGTATACCAATCAATGTGCACTAATATTATACCAGTTTGAATATATACCATTGATATTATACCAGTCCATATCATACTAGTCCAATTATACCAGTTTGAATATTGAGAAGCGTACACCAATTTAACAAACATAAATTGTTTCATAATTGACATAAAACATTGACATGTTCAATACATATTACAGAGTTGACATTACACATTGACATGTTCAAAATACATGTTCAATAGACATTACATAATTGACATGATTCAAAATGACACTATGCCAACATTATGATAAATATAACCTAACAAAATAGACATCATTGAAAATACAATAAAACCATTCAAATGTTTATTACATGATTCAAAATGATACTATGCAAAAAAAGGTTCAAAATACAATTAAAATTATTTAACAGGCAAGTCACAGTCAAACTAAATGGTCTTCTTTGATGTGGTTCTCTTTGTTGGAGTAGTCCTCCTTGTTGTTGGGCTAACTACATTCTTGGTTGAACCAAATCTAGTGTAATCCCCTAAGAAATAATCATCAACCTTATCTCTAGCTACAAATCTAGCCCTGATTTCCTTAGTCTTGTTGACTCCTTCATTCCACTTCCTTTGTGCCTTTTCCTTTACATCCTTAATCTTCATCCTAGGATTTTTTAAGGAGTTTTAAATCCTCTTTCTCAACCATTTTTTAGTCATCATTTTCACATTATACTATTTGCTACAACTAAGTTTATCATTTTCCTTCCTTAGTTTCCTAGATCCCTCATTTGACAACTTGGCACAACGTGCTTTCCACTCACAACCATATTTACATCTAACCCGTACTTATTTTGTCATTTTTAATGAGCTTAAGGTTTCTACCTGATTGGACAACATATGAAGTTATTGCTTCCTTAAAATCATGTTTGGTACTAAAATACATTCCTACTTCCCGTTTGTAATTTGACATGTTCTTTTGCAACTTGAATATCGGGTACTTCTTTTTTGCAACTCCACTATTATCATTACTCTCACATCCATTTTCCAGCTCTTCAATCTCATTGTCACTCCCTTTAAATTCTTCCTTGTCTTTTTCCCACTTTTATTTATGTTTTTTTATTGTTCCCTCTTCATCCTGTTCATAGGCAATTACATTATCAATTTCATTTTCCTTAAAACCAGCATACTCATCAGAGTCATCCTCAAAAGATATTTCCAAAGCACTATCATAATTGAAGTTGTCATCTTGACTGCCATTAGAACTTACATTGTCATGCACCTAACCACCCACACTTACATCATCATGCACCTCACCACCCATATGCACATCATAATGGTTTTCCACACCAACATTGACATCACCAGCCATTTGAACATCATCAGCTTCCTTTAACTTAGCTTCCTTGAACTCAATTTCCCTTAACTCAGCTTCCTTCAACTCAACTTCCTTCATCTCAACATCCCTACTAATTACTTTTTTAAACATTTTATCAAACAATTCTTCCTCCTCATTTACAATATCATCATTATCTACTTCTATATCATCAACAATACCCTCATAATAATTAGTTTGAGACAAGGTGTGTTGAATATATATATATATATATATATATATATATATATATATATATATATATAATATATATATATATATATATATATATATATATATATATATAATATATATATATATAATATATATATATATATATATATATATATATATATATATATATATATATATATATATATATATATATATATATATATATATATTATATATATATATATATATATATATATATATATATATATATATATATATATATGACACGCCACAAGGGCATAACAAATGTTAGAGTAGTATAAAAAGTATTGAACCTCATAAACCAATGGTTAAGTACAAAATTCTATCTTATCGGTGTAAATCTAGAGCAACCGAGTAATGGAGAATAAGATCGACTCAATTGAAAAAGCACTTAAACCAAAATAGTTTATTTTTAAAAGCACTTTTTGAAACAGCTTAAATGCAAATAACTTATAATTAATCAGAAATAGACAGGACTTAGGGTCACAATCCCCACTCAAGCATCTCTATATGACCGATTTATTTCTACTACAAGAATTTCCGCATGAAAATTAGAAAATAGATTATTATGGACAACACCTGCTTTCGCCAGCGTGTTGTCCTATTTTTAACAAATAATTCGTCAGGTTTCACTTATAGGAATTATTCAGCGAAAGCTCTTTACCATTGCATAGCTATTATAATAAAATATTTCTCAACTTCGTTTGAGCACTTTCGCATCATCGAACTCAGTTGTTTGAAAACCTATTATCAGGTACTGATACGTGTTCTTTCATATTGAAATTGGTACTTGAGAACTCTTTTACTTTTGTAACAAGGGTTGAAAGAAAACTCAGGTTTTTAAAATATACACGCATCAAATTCTCGTAATTAATTTAGTCAATCATATAGATAGTCATGACTTAGATCTCATGACCCTTAGTCCCTAGAGGACTACTTACTCATAGTGAGAGATAAAGCACTGAAAGAGATGTCCACAATTGCAAACATGATTAATCCAATGAATTCATAAAGACGAACAATAATAAGAAATAAGAACTTGATAAAAGAAAGAGTTCTTGAATATATAAAATAAAGCTTTAGATTGAACTGTTCCAATGGAGAGTTTTTAGTACAAACTCTGATAAAAATGCATAAAGGAAATTATACATTAAAAACTGCATAGCTAAACTCATAGCTACCTATGAGTTTTATAACTAATTCTAAAAATGGCACAAAACATTCAGCGTCAATGCCCTTTATAAACATGATAATGTCAAATTGGAAGGTGTAGAGGTCTCAAATCAGCAAAAAATCAAACCAGAAAAGGAAATAAGTGACCCAAAACACGTCTGCCTGCAATGGCCCATAACACGTGCTACGGGTGCCCGTAATATGCCACTGCCACGACACTGGTTAAAGAATTGAGAAGGGGGGTTTTTGTTATGCTGCTATGATCTGTATCATGTGCTACTGGTGCCCATGGAAACTCCTTGGGTCTTGACTTTAAAAATAGAGTTTGTATCCCTTGACGTTAGTTTTCATTTTTCGTCGGTCCCACATCATTCCGAGTTATGACGCTCTAGGTGTGATCAAAATACCACATGTCTATCATGATGTGAAGTATGCTAAAAAATATATTTTATGAATCCTTCTGACAATTTATTGCGTTCTTTTTTCGACCATTTCTTTTACTTCCTCCAACTGGAGATTTCTCCAAAATGTCATTTTCGCTCCGTTTATCTTTCTTTTGATCCCTATTTTCTTTGATGCTCATCAGACCCTAGAATTCACAATAAAACACAAACTAAAGCATAAAACATGACAAATGAAAGGAAATCAAACAAAGTGTTATAAAATGTTAAACGAAAACTTATAGAAAGAACGATGTAAATACCACTTATCAAACTCCCCCAAACTTAGACAATTGCTTATCCTTAAGCAACAGAGCTTGCATTCATGATTTTTCGGATCAAGCAATCACATTATGACAAAGCATACAGAAACAAGGTCAATAGTACTCATACGTGAGTCTTTATTCTGATAGGCTAGACGTAGTTCTTTTTGTAATCATCCATCAACAAAGGTATTACAAGAACACTAGCCGTGGTAAAACCACATACTTAAGTCTCCCTTTCATACACCTCTCTAACTATGCTTTGGGCTTAAGTCTCTTTTTTTTCATCCCTTTTTCATTTGGAAAATCATATTAAGGCATTTGCAATTATTGTTTCCCTCACATGCACAAGATCGATCAATAATTTTTTTCTAGGCACCTTTTATTATATTTTAAATTGGCATTTATTGGTCGACTTTGGGATGACAATTGAGACTCAACCACTGTTAGGCTAAATAATTGGGTGAAGGTTACCCAACTTAGAAGGTCTAGTTATCTTTATTGCCCTTTTCATCATTTTTTGGTGCCCAAATTATTTTTTTCTCAACCAACCATACATAGATGCAAGTCTTTTTAATTATGTAAGACTATTAATATAAACCAATTAGGATATACTTCCTAGAGTCAAGTACTATGGTACAAATCTATATGTCGGACTTGCGTCCTTACTCCGGGAGACCTAAGGTGTTTGGGTCATACCTAAGTTTTCAAAATTTCCCAGTGCTCGTAGTCCTAGCCTTTCTTCCCTCAGACTATATATACTTTTTCACCTTCCCCACAACTTGACCTTGTCTTTAAAAAATTTAACGGTCTTAGTATTGGCAAAACTACGAAAAGTAGGTCTTACTGAATCAATCAAACTAGAAAACTAGAAAACTAGAAAGAAACATTGTTAGAAGATATGCCAAGATCTAGAGGGGGGAGGGGTGAATAGATCATAAGTTAAAACTTGAACCAAAATTGGTTTTGAAAAAGTTTATAACGCGGAAGGAAGTTTCAAATTTTTCTCGGATCAAAAATCGTCTAACTGAACCTACTATCGAAAAGCTCGTATATGCGTATAGGTGTCAATGAAATGATAATAATCCATAAGTCAATAAAAAACAGTTAAACATAACTAGTTGATTACAATACAATAGGAAAAGTTTATCTCCAATGAACAAAACACAAAAAAATTAAGTCAAGCAATTTGTCAAACACTTAATATGCGATCAACATTGTTTGGAACTTTATGTAGTGTTTGTTGTTCTTAGAAATCCAATCACAACCAATTGTTTTATGATCTACACAACAACACAAATTTCAAAATGCATTCAAAATAATGATCCAAACAATATTGATCAAACGATCAATGCAATCGATAATTTGCAAACCCAAAGAATAGCATAAAGTCACTATAAGCATATAAATTGACATACATCAATTAGACATTTTAGAAGTGAACATTCTTGAACTATCTTATACATCAAGAATATCAATCATTTGGAACATAAACAACATGCAAAAGGAAAAGCTTATACATAAAAGGGAAAAATGAAACGATAGTACCTTATTTATGAATTGATGAAGAATGCACTCTTATGTAATATAACTTCCAAAGAAGGTTACAGAAACAAAATATATATAAAGTGCATGCAACAAATTTAGACAAGATTTGAGACGTCAAGAATCCCTAATTCCCTTTGAATTTTTAAAAACGGTTCAGTCGCAATTGGTTTTGTAAAGATATCCGCAAGTTGATTTTTACTATCAACATGCTCAGATACGACGTCTCCTTTCTCAACATGATCGTGTAGGAAGTGGTGACGAATTTCAATATGCTTAGTGTGAGTATGTAGCACTGGATTTTTGGTTAGATTAATAGCACTAGTGTTGTCGCACATAATAGGAATATGTTGTAGTTTAATATCAAAATAAGTAGTTGTTGTTTAAGCCACGAAATTTGAGAACAAAAACTACCGGATGCTACGTACTCCTCCTCAGTAGTTGAAAAAGCAACGGAAACCTATTTCTTGCTATGCCAAATAACTAAGGAATTTGAAAACATGTGACAAGTTCCACTAGTACTCTTCCTATCCGATTTGCAACCGGAAAAATCGGAATCGGTATAACCAACCAAATTACAATCACTTCCCTTGGAATACCAAAGCCCATACTTATAAGTACCTAAGAATGTGTTTAATGGCTTTTAAATACGATTCCTTAGGAGCTGATTGATAACGGGCACACATACAGACGCTAAACATAATATCTAGCCTAGATGCAGTGAGATATAGAAGATAACCAATCATACCTCTATACTTATTCACATCAACATCCTTACTATTTTCATTCCTTTACAAGTTACCGTTTGTAGGAATCAAAGTGTTAATCGATTTTGCATATTCCATGCCAAATATTTGTAGAAAGTCATTGGAATATTTGGTTTGACAAACGAATGTGCCTTCATTGAGTTGCTTGATTTGAATACCTAGGAAGTAATTCAACTCCCCCATAAGGCTCATATTAAACTCCCCCTGCATAAGCTTAGAAAACTCCTATATAAGTTGCATGTTAGTGGATCCAAAAGTGATATCATCAACATAAACTTAAACTCTTTGAAGCAAGCACACACAATGAAAAACTAACCAGGTAAAGAGAGAACTTCCATACAAAGTTAAAGTTGAAAATATATTAGCTCATCGTACGAATGGCAGAGGATTCACATGCCTTCGACAAGGAAGTTTCAAATGAAAGTTTGAATAAATGAAAAACATGCCACAAACTCTTTAGACAATAATGATCTTACCAATTTCCTTTGTGTCAAAGTACTTGAAAGTGTGATTAATAATGCATCCAAGAAGATTATTTATTTGATGATCATTGGAGATTCTCTAAGTCAAAAGAAAATCCTTCACTGCTGCTGGACTTTCAACCTTCCCCTTTTCGCAATTGTTATCTTCTTCTTTCTCATGTTCCACCGCTTTAGGATGATCAATTGCTTTTTTCTGTTTCTTTAAGAATATCTTGTGAAGATATACCTATATCATGAAAAGAAACACATATCCCGAAATTTCTCAGATAAAACATTAATAGTAATCAACACACTTTTACCAATTAAAGAACACTAGATATTGATTTCTTTTGGTCACACAACCATTCTTCCTTGCCATAAAGTCAACAAAATAAGGATATGTAACACGTCACATGTCTTGAGCATCCACAAACAAGATCCCATACTCTCTTCATAGACCGCAAGACATTTATCCTGTAAAATCAACAACAAATGCTAGGTACCCGACCTTCATTGGATCCTCGGGGGTGAGTGAAAACAAGGTTGCATTTGGGCAACAATTGAAAGGCTCCTTTAGGAACTAAAAGTTTCCTAAGTTTTCATTTTTCGATAGTATGACCTTTCTTGCAACAATAGAGACAAGAAAAGTTATGATGAGATGTGTTTTTGCTATTAGACCCCCTTTTAACAAATTTATGCTTCTTATATACATGGTTTAAAGACCCTTCATACTTTGATGGATCAATAGTAAATGCAATCTTTGGTTGTAAGACTTTGTCTAATTTGACTTGAAGAGCATTTATCTCTTTTTTCCAATCATGATAAGATTCACAACCAAACTTTGAAGGTTTTTCATCTTCATTATTGTCACTTTGAATATCTATCGTAGATCTCTTAATAGCTTCTAACTTCCTTTTGAATTCTAACATTTTATCTTCTAAGTGTAAAAAGAATTTTTCATGTGAAGCTAATTTTTTAAAAGCTTTTAAGGCCTTTCTATGAAGATATTCAAAGGCTTTTTGTAATTTAAGATAAGATAAGTAATTAATAGTTTCAAGCTTATAAAGACTTACATTTTTCTTCTTCTTTCTATTTTCCTTGAGGCAAATCCAGGTCGATTCTACACTTGAAGTGGAGCTTTCATCACTTGAGGAATCACTTGCACTCTCCCAAGTACCATATGCTCTTCTAGACTTGCTAGACTTATTGTGATGCCCTTTCTCTTTTTTCTTTTTCTTAATCTTAGGAAATTCTAGTCTATAGTGACCAAATTCTCCATAATTATAGCACAAACTTCTAAGTTTACCTTTCTTGTTCTCATCTTCTCTTGAGGCTTTTGCAACCCTTCCAAACTTGGTTAAGTTCTTGTCGGAGTGCTTGACTCCATTCTTCCTTATATAACTTTGGTATCTTTTGACAAAAAAACCCAATCTCTTTATCATCAGGGTTGGAGTGTTTAACTCCATTTTCCCATATGTATCTATTGTACATTTTGACGAATAACCCCATATCTTCATCATCAGAATCATTATCAATTCTTGTTTCACAATCACTTTGCTCATTGTTTATGGACCTTGAGCTTGAAGTCTTTGGAGCAATAGACTTCCTCACTTCCTCCTTGTCTTTACCTTTCTCGTTCTTCATCTTCTTTTCATACTCTTTTTCATGTTTTTCCAAGCAAGTGAGTTATTGGTCATGTTCTTCCAATTTCCCAAACAAAGTTATGAGATCAAGTACTTTAAGATCACTGCATCTTTGATTGCGGTGACTTTGGGTTTCCATTCCCTATTAAGACATATCAAAACATTATTAGTAGAAATATCATTGGAAATAGGCTTACCTAGGGCATTCAACCGGTTAAGAAGATGTGTGAATCTCTTTTGCATGTCGACAATGGTTTCACCATGCTTCATACAAAAGAGTTCAAACTCTTGATTCAATATGTTGACTCTAGCTTGTTTGACCTCATTAGTTCCCTCATGGGCAACTTCTAATGCGTCCTACATAGCCTTGGTGGTTTCACAATGGGAGACACGATAATACTCATCAACACCTAATACGGATATGCAAATATTTTGTGCCTTCCAATCATATGACCACAACTTCTTATCACTATCATCCCATTGACCTTCCAGTTTTAGTATGATGACGCCTTCACCATTGGTCATTATAATTTAGTTAGACCATCGATGATAGCGTCCCATACACCCTTATCAATGGAGGTTATATGGACACGCATACAAGCTTTCCAATAGCCATAATTCTCACCGGTAAAAATAGGTGCTCTATTATACGCCCCTTTAGGTTCGATAGCCATTATATAATAAGCAAATCTTAAGCACAGAATGAATCGGAACTCTTAATACTACTTTTTAGACGATAGGCCAAGATCTATAAGGGGAGGTGAATAGATCATAAGTTAAAACTTGAACCAAAATTGGTTTTGAAAAATTTTATAGTGCAAAAGCAAGTTTCACATTTTTCCCGGATCAAAAATCGTCTAACCGAACCTACTATCGAAAAGCTCAGATATGTGTAGAGGTGTCAATGCAATGATAATAATCCATAAGTTCATCAACAACAATTAAACACAACTAGTTGAATACAATACAATAGGAAAAGTTTATCTCCAATGAACAAAACACCCACAAAATTAAGTCAAGCAATTTGTCGAACACTTAGTGTACGATCAACAATGTTTGGAACTTTATGTAGTGTTTGTTGTTCTTAGAAATCCAATCACAACCAAATGGTTCGTGATCTACACAACAACTCAAATTTCAAAATGCATTCAAAATAATGATCCAAACAATATTGATCAAACGACTAATGTAATCGACAATTTGAAAAAAAAAAGATAGAGAAAGATAGAGAGAGAGAGAGAGATAGATAGAGAGAGAGAGAGAGTACACAAGGATTTGTTTAGGCAGTTCCCCAATCGACCTCACTATGTGTACGTGTGCCCTCAATTTGAATTCGAATTGAGATATTATAATAAATCTTACTTTGAAAAATATGTGTATACAAGAGATGAAGAAATCAAACTCTATAAACCCAGTTTGATGTTGACTCTACCACCTCCAAAACCCTTGATCAAAGATTAATCAAGTAACCAACAATGTCGCTTCAATTCACATGTTCTTGTTACTTCCTTGCGAGGAACTCCTTGTCCCAAGGCTTTCACCCCGGTTGAATTAATCCCAAGCGCACACTTATTGAAACGCAAGATTTGCCAACATGATCCACCGTCTCACGTTACTCACTTGCAAGGCACCCCTTATCCCAAGGCTTTTACTCAATCAGATCCGAATTGCACAATCTTGTCCAAAACCTTTAAACCCTAAGAGATCTTGAAGGAAAACCCCGACTCGGTTTTCTAATTTGAATCCCTCAAAGTTTCTCAACCCAATATTCTCTGTACAACAAACCTAATTAGCATTATTAACCCTAATCTAGATGGCACCCAATCAAAAAATGATTATGTGTAGTTTGATGTGTGTATACATAAATGAAGTTTAAGATGATGAGAATGCTTTGAAATCTTGGATTCATGTAGGTTTTACTCACTCTAGAAACCTTCATGGAGAATGATGCATGTATGAGGTATTTATATACATGAGTGATTTAAGGAAAAAAGGAATGCAAAGGACTTGGAAAAATTATGAATTTTTGAAAAAAATCATCGCATAGGTCGACCTATGAAAGTTACGTTTTGAGCTATTTGATGTATATATCGACCTGTCTAAGGTCATGTGTCAACCTATAAATGTCATGCGCTCCCTATGTGTCGACCTGAAGAGTCGACACATGAAATAGAAGCTACAAGCTTTAATACTACAACATGGGTATCGGCCTATGGAATGCATATGTCAACCTATAGTCAAGAAAATTCATCTATAGGTCGACCTAAGATGTATGCGTCAACATATAGGTCGACTTGTAGACGTTTGTGTTGACTTGTACTGGCATTTTTCATAAAAATTGATTTTCTATGCATGAGACCTTTTCTAAGTTGTTTACAAATGCGTATATGCTTCCTAATGCTATGATGCACACAAAGAATCAGAGGATACCGTCCAATATACATTAACACTAAAGTATCCTAGTTTTGACATTATACAAAACATATTTAACGGAAGTTGCACTCACAAACATGAACATAAAAGTGCAAGAAAATAAATAAGTACCCCCCCCCCCCCCTCAAACTTGCATAAAATATCATCCTCAATGTTGTGGCCCAAGAAAGCGGGAATAGAACTCACAAGAATCTCACTTAGGAGGTGGAAACTGCAACATGAGTTGTTGCATCATTGCTTGGACATCAGCCAAGACTACCCTTTGTCTTGTTTGCTCCTCCTTCATGATATTTTTATTAACTAGAAGAGAAAATAAAACAACAAGAAAACAAATTAGTGGAAAAAGCATGGGTTTCTTCCCACGAAGCTCTTTGTTTAAGGTCATTTAGCTCGACCATATACACACTTAACTTAAGAGGATGCTTCCTTCAAATTGGAATCCTTAGCACGTCCATTAGCCATTAAAAGGATCCAATTCACTCTAGACATCCATGCCATACAACCTTCTTCTCTTCTCCTCCTTCTATGAGGAGGTTCATACTTTTGGTCCAGTTTTTAATAGACTTTCTCTTTCACTTTCTTTTTCCCCTTAGACTCATTCTTATTTGGCCTTATACGGGCCTTATTGTCCTTCGACTTACCATCTTCCTTAAAAGGCACATCACTTCCTTGGTTAGTGGGTATATAATTGTCCCCTAAGGGTCCTTCAAAACCCTTAGCTTGGGTATCAATTTTCTCAACCTTAGTATCATCATGTAACCTATTACTAACTTAGCGGTCAAGGAGCTTATGGTGGTTTTTCTTGAACACAACTGCTTAACAAATCAACCAAACAATAAGAGTCACTTAAGGAAGGGTTCTTCAACAACTTTGCTAAAATGTATTCAATCTTCTCATCTCCTACCTCAAAGGTCAACTTCCCTTTGTTGACATCTATGATGACCCCCACCGTAGCTAAGAAGGGCCTTCCTAAAACTATAGGGATTTGACAATCTTCATCGATATCCATAATGATAAAGTCAACCGACACATAATACTCTCCCAAACTTACCGGAACATCCTCTAACACACATATGGGATACATAACCGATATATCGGCCAGTTGCAAAGACACATTGGTAGGTTTCAAGTCTACCATGTCCAATTTCTTAAAAACGGACAAAGTCATTAGGCTAACACTAGCTCCTAAATCAAATAGAGCACCCTCGAAGTCCATGGTACCTATATGACACGGGATAGAGAAACTTCCCAGATCTTTTAGCTTAGGGATAACCATGTTTTCAATCATGACACTACTATAAAGGGTCATGGACATACTTTCATGGTCCTCTAACTTTCTTTTGTTGGAAAGGATCTCTTTCAAGAATTTGGCATATGAGGGCATTTGGGTTAGCACATCGGTGAAAGGCACATTGAGGTGGATCTTCTTGATAAGTTCCATAAACTTTTTAATTGGGCTTCCACCTTGGCTTTCACAAGCCTTAATGGGAAAGTTACAATAGGTTTGTTGGTAGGAGGAATAACATAGGGTGCTTCCTTCTCGACCTCTTCAACAACCTCTTTTTCAGGCGGTGTTTGCATACTAACTTCAACCTCAATCTCTCTAGAACTAGAACTACCCACTTCTTTACCATTACGCGTTGTCACGATATTCAAATGTCCCTTAGGATTTTGTTCGGGCTGCTCCGGAAATGATCCGGGAGGGATGGGAGAAACGGCTTGTTGTCGTGTTACTTGGGAGTTTGCGTCTCTAACATATTGGTATGAGTGACAACATTATCTATCTTAGTGGTCAATTGTCTAAGCGTCTCATTCGCGAGGAGGTTTTGGTTTCTAAACTCATTGTTTTGACGGGTTTATGTCAAAATGAAATTCTCCATCATAAGTTCAAGATTAGACTTCTTAGGTTCGGGTTGTATAGCCTTTTGGAAACCCGGAGGTCCCATGGCTTGTTACTGTTGTTGTTCTTATAAGAGAAGTTAAGGTGATCATGCCACCTCGGATTGTAGGTGTTAGAATAAGGGTTGTTCCTTTGGTTATTATTCACAAATTTGGCATTCTGTTGGATAGATCATCCCATGAGGATCATTTGACAATCTCTATCAGTATGCCGATTAACTCTTCATATCTCACAGTAGAGTGTGATGGGGGAAATCGAAGCAATATGGGATGGAATAGTAGGTGTGAAAGGTGCGATACTTAGACTTTCTATCTTTTGGTAAAGATCGTACCTTAGTGTTCATGTGATCAAACACATTAACCTTATACACACCACCAGTTTTGGTAGTAGCCTTAGCGACGACTTATCGTGTGCTTCCTCAAGAATGTCAGCTATTGGTCATTTCCTCTATAAGATTATAGGTCACATCTTGCGGACTATTCATAAGGGCTCCTCCAGAAGCCGCATTAAGTGTCATCCTTGTGGAATAAAGGAGATTATTATAGAAGGTGTGGATTGTCATCCATTTTTTGAGCCCATGGAAATGGAAAAGCCTTAACAAGTCCTTAAAATGCTCCCATGTGTTAAACAAAGATCCCCCTTTTCTGGCCTAACATTATTTATCTTGTTCCTAACTTGGGTCGTCTTACTCGGCGGAAAGTACCACGCGAGAAAAATAACTTTCAATTGAGCCCAAGAAGTGATGGAATTAACGGGAAAGGATTAGAGAAAAGTCAGTGCACAGAATCTCAGAGAGAAGAAAAATAGTCTTAGGGGAATAATGTTCTGGTCCACGCCATTGACAGATGTAAGCTTGGCTTCTCCGAAGGTTACCCTACAAATTGTTCCCGTTGGACCATACCTATCAATGAAGGTTTAGGCTCGAAATTATTTGCCTCAATAGGTGGGTGCACAATACTGAAGTTCGTCTCCTCTTCCGTAGGGATCACATAATCTTTTAAAGGCGTCGTATCAACAATAGGTGTAACCATTATGGGTTGTATTTAAGTTCAACACCTTTCTCGTAAGAAACCCTCGACCTCTTCAACAGGTTCAACTGAATTATCAGTAGAACATGTTCTTCACATACAAAAGTAGCTGGAGAACTTCAGCAGAAAAATAAAACTCTAGTCTCTATGATGATCAGGCAGAATTTCAATATTAATACAATTGGTTCCCGACAATGGCACCAAAAACTTGACATGCCACAAAGTGTGTGACAAATGTCAAAGTAGTATAAAAATTATCGAACCTCAAAGACCAATGGTTAAGTACCAAATTCTATCTTATCAGTGTAAAGATAGACCAACCTAGTAATGGAGAATAAGATCGACTCAAGTGAAAAATCACTGAAATCAAAGCAATTTATTTTCAAAAGCATTTTTTGAAATAACTTAGATGCAAATAACTTATAATTAATCAGAAATAAATAGGACTTAGGGTCACAATCCCCATTCAAACATTTCTATATGACCGATTTATTTCTACTACGACAAATTCAGCGCGAAATATAGAAGATATGGACAACACCTGCTTTCGCCAGCGTGTTGTCCTATTTTCAACGAATAATTCGTCAACTTCCGCATTCGAATTATTCGTTGAAAACTCTATACCATTGCATAGCTATTGTAATGAAACATTTCTCAACTTCGTTCGAGCCCTTTCGCGGCATTGAACTCAGTTGTTTGTAAACCTATTATCGTGTATTGATATGGGTCCTTTTAAATCAGAATTTGTACCTGAGAATTCTTTTACTTTCGTAACAAGGGTTGAAAGAAAACTTAGGATTTTTAATTATATGTGCATTAAATTCTCGTAATTAATTTAGTTAGTCATATAAATAGTCATGAATTAGGTCTCATGACCCTTAGTCCTTAGAGGACTACTCACTCATGGTGAGAAATAAAGCAATAAAAGAGATTTTCACAATCGCAAACATGAATAATCCAATGAATTCTTAAAGAAGAACAATAACAAGAAATAAGAACCTAATAAAAGAAAGAGTACTTGAATATATAAAATAAAGTTTTAGATCCAACTACTCGAATGGAGACTTTTTAGTACAAATTCTAATAAATACGTGTAAAGGAAATTATATGGTAAAAAATGGATACTTAAACTCACAACTACCTATGAGTCTTATAACTTGTTCTAAACATGGCACAAAACATTCATCTCCAATGCTCTTTAAAAATAGGATAATGTCAAATTGGAAGGTGCAGAGGTCCCTGTCGTACCCCAAAATTTTCCCTCCCCTTTTCATCTTTTCATTCAACCTTGGACTTGAGATTCATCTGTACATATTCATGTTTCATTCATATGCGTTCATTCATGTTGACATTGTTTAATTGATGGGTTCAAAGCTCTGTAGCTTGCAAAGCTAGGGTTTGTTTGTGGATCAAACCCTAGAAGTATGATGTGAATCTTCACATGCTCATATTGAGAATGAAACACTAATTACTTGAGATATGGTTTCATTCATCATAGTATTCAAACCCTAATCAAGAATCCTTGGTCCTAGTGGGCCTTGATTTGGATTTTCACCTTGTGATTATTTCAAACCCTAATTCATCAGAGGATGGTTCCTGGTCATTATCATGCATCATCAATCATCAAGTTTCTTTTAATAAGTTGACTATTGGATTTACATACCTATATTCTTGATGATTCATTGGATCCAAAGTCTCATTCATGTTTTTATTCTATTTACCATTCAAGTCCATGGATCTATACTTCATAATCCATCACATTCAAGGTCCTCACAAGGCATGGTTCGTTCAAATGTCATAGTTCATTAATTTAAGCCTTTTATGTATACATTGATTCATGATTCATGGTGCCTAGTTTGACTCATGTTTTATGGTATTCCTAGGTCATTGGTTCTTGATTCATGAATCTCATCATAATCCATCTGTTCATGTCCATTAATGCATGCAAAGATCATGATTCAGAGGATGATTCAAACTTGAGTTTTGGAGGGAAAGTTTAACTTGAATTCAAAACATTTTACATTGAATCATAAAGGACTATTGTCCATTTAAAGTTATTCATTCATATAAATACCATTTACCAAGATTCATACAAAAAAATTACAAAATTGGCACTTTGACCAAAGGTTGACTTTGGTCAACGGTTGACTTTTTGGTCAACTTTGACCAAAGTCAACCCTCTTTTTCTCTAAACCTAAATCCTAAATTCCATGGATCTTGAGTCTTCATGTTGCACCACCTCATTAAATCTTCCATCCAAGCTTACTTCCATTACAAGAAAGTCTTAGTTTGCATTTGGCCATGGGATGTTCATGGTCCTCATGTTTGGAGGTCTTGATTCAATGCAAAGTCAACCTACAATGTACCATTAGAATAAGTCAACAAACCATTAATCCATGACAGTTTTAATTCAAAAGCATTTCTCATATGTACATAGCATAACAAGCCCATGTTTCCAATACCAATATGTTTCCACTGGGCAATAAGTAACAAAGTCAAATAACTTCATGATTACATGTAACAAGGCATCTAACATCATGTAATAGGAAATTCATGTTTATTGGCAATATTCCTACACCAGTAGCCATACTAGCATGTCAATAGCAGGAAGTCTAATTAGGATTTCAAACCATAACTTATTTATCATAGCGCACAAACATAATTCTTTTACAAGGCATAACATAGCATAACACAATGATTAACTAAATCATGTGGAAAATTAGAACCAAGCCAAGTAACATCTCAAGCTTCACTAGTTAATTTAACTGCACTAACAGTGACAGAAACAAGCTAATTAACATTACTGCAGTTTTTTAACAAACTAAAAACAAAACCCCTGCGAAATTCATTTATAAAGCCAACTGTAACGGTAAATTCATGATCATCAAGCTATGGAGAAGCAAGACATCAAGTAACAAGAGTCGCCACCGCGCTTTTATTGTTTCCAAGGGAAAAGGTAAAAGTACAAACAAAACCCAAAAATAAGAAGTTTTCAAATCAAAACTAATAAAATGTCATAGATTACAGGTAAGGGGGTTGGTTACACAGAGGGAAGGTGTTAGCACCCAAAGTGTCCTAGGTACTCCTAGGGAGCCCTTTTTTGTGTGCATATGTATTTTGTACAAATGATGTTTGCAATTAAGTAGAATGGGGGGATGAGAAAAGAATTTATTAATTATATTTTTGTGTTTGACAAGACCTTCGGACTTGTGCCTACGTACCAACATAAAAATGAGGGATCAAAACCTCGTAGTTCGTGATACAAATTTCAAAGTGGATGCTTTGCTTTTAACAAAAATTAGGTTTGAAAGGCACAAAGGCCAAAAAAAATGGTTTGAATGAGATAGTTATTTTTGGCTTTTGAAGTCTTTAAGTCAAGTATAGTTAAATTTATTTACATGTTTATTTAAGAAAAGAAGTTTAAAATGCAATGGCATAAGGCCAAAGTTTCTAGTTTGCAAAATGGTCTAAGTTTAGAAAAAAAACAAGTACAAACAAAGAAGTTTTTAAAAGGAGGGAGAGATTTTGAAATTAAAGAAGTGGGGAGGAGATGAAGAGACTAATCCTAAGCATAAATTTAGAAGTTAAGAGTTGAAAAGATCTTACCAATGGGCTGCAATCCAATAGACAAGAATGTCATATAGAAGCCCAAATTCCCTTGGACATTAGAATCAAGCAACAAACAATGCACACAATATTAACTTGAAGAGCAAGGCATCAAATAAATATAGCCACGTCCAAGCTTAGCAACTCCATGATCTTCTTCAAATTTGCCCATGTAGCAGATGAATCCCACAATTCCATAAGTCACAGGTTCAAAATAACAGCTCCACAAGGATCATGTTGCAGATGAACTCAAATGGATCTTCAATGATGTATCAGATGAAGTTTCAAATTACAAGCACCTGGTTACATGAAAGTTGGCATTGGCCAAGTCCTTTGCATAGGGAGTGTTGCCTAAATTCTAAGTCCAATTGTCTCATACCAAACCAACAGTCCACACAAGATGTTTTTTATGGTTTTGGTTTTTATTATGTATATTAATGGTCAAAGACCACACAAACAAGCACAATATACACAAGCAAAATATATCACAAAATATGGTCCAACTGGAGAAAGTGAAAATGACATTAACATAAACAATTAGAATGGTATGAACAATGGAAAATGAATAAGGCTTAAAAATAAAGTGCATTAAAGTAAAGGACTTGAAATTAAATGTTAGTTGTTAATGAGTTAGAAGTTAGTATCACTTTTGCTTTTTATTTTAAGTCATTCTTTGGAGAACACTCAACCCACTTATCACAAACATGGATCCTTCAACCAAGACATCTTCCAAAGGAAGGAAAAAAGGCCAAGTTTCCACATAATACCATGAAAGAGGGGAGACTTACAATATCACTAACTAGAATGCTATGCCTTTTGTATCAAAAATTTAGCGCTATGTTAAGCAATCGTAATTGGACTTATGTAGAAGTCACAACTATTTGAGGTTGGGCAATAGAATCTTGGTGTTAATGCATGTAAGAGACATAGTATAATGGAATATGCTCATGAAACATACCACACACAAAAAGAATATGCAAAAGTGGTGGCCTAATCTCATCCATACTTATGTTGATTTTGCAATCAACTAGCCTTAGGATGTAGAGATTTCATAGGTCCATGATATGAATGCATAAAGAAGGGGAATGAGATGAAGAGGAAGAGGAATGGATCAAAAGTTAAATTGGACAAAGGAGGACTTTTACCAAATTAAGAGCATTCATTCATTTTGGGAGATGGAGTGTACATTCCATCAATCCCCTAAATCCAATGATCTTAACTTATCAAAGTCAAATCAACCTTGACCAAGGTCCAACAATACAAGTCAAACTTATACAAACAATCAAAATGGCTCAACACAATTATTTGGCATTTATTCAATTTAAAAATACTAAAAATAATGCATTAAATTAAATATGGTTTGTCAAATTCCTAAAACCTCATCAAAACACCAAAGAAATGGCCATGAGATTTATCATAGGTAAAACAAGGTCAAAGGACCTTGGAGAAAAAAATTCAGAATTTTTAGAGACTTAAAAGTATTTTTGAACAATTAAAAATAATCACAAAATCAATTAAATTATAAAAAATATTAATAATGATCCAAAAAATAAATTTAATTCAAAATATGAAAGAGGATTTTATTTAAATTTTTTTGGTGAAACTCTTATATTTTTTGGATCAATATTAAAATTAATATGAATTAATGAAAACCAGAAAATACAAAAAAAACGTGGACCACTTGATCTTCCTCATTAATTAAGGTGGCAGATCAAGTGGTCACAAGCGTGCTTTCCACCATAGTCACTAGTCAACATGCAACACAAGTGGTATTTACAAGCAACGCACGAGATTAAAACAATTTGAAAAGGATCAATGGCTCTGAACCATGCCAACACATCACCGGCGTTAAACCTCGGATCACCTTCTCAGACGAACCTCGCCTGACTGGTTCATTCATCACCATCACATAAATGAAAAAGAAGGACATGATCTGGAAAAAAAAATGGCGTAGAGCACGAATCTGACCTCAATTTTAACTAACTCCAAATATATAGAAAGATATGAGGAGTTGAATTTTGAGGTGTGTCAACTGAGTTGCTTCGATTTGACCTCAAAGCAACTCAATATTCTTGCCTACATTGGTAGGACATCAGACAACCAAAGATCCAAGAGAATTGATGAGAATTGATGAGAATTGAGTGAGAAATAAAGAGAAGAAAATTTCTGGAAAATACCTTCAATGTTGTGCAGAACTTGCTCTTCCTTGCTTCAATTCTTGTTTGATCTTGCTCCAATGACTTGTAGAAGTGGATTAGGAATGGAAAGAAGCTTTGGATCCTGTAGTTTTTTAATCTCCAAATAGTGAGATTCAAACTCAATTTTAAAGTGAAAATTATCAGGTTTTCCTTTGAATTGTGAGGGTTTGAAGAGAGGGGCCAAAGCTGGCGCGCAAGGATCCTTTCAAATGAGCTCAGAGGGTCCATATTTATAGCATTTGGAAGTGTTATTTGCACACTTGAATATTCTTCCAAATTTGGCAATGTCATGCACAAGCTTACATGGGCGTGTACAGGCCCATGAATCAATCCAATTAGGTCCAAATGCATCTGAAATGAGGTTGGAATGAAGCTTTAATGGCAAGGCAATGTTATGTGATCATTTGAACTTTGATTTCCACCAATGATGCATGCCTATTAAAACCATGCGCAGCCCTAGAGAACTTGGTCCAAAATGAATTAATTAGGACTCTTTGGAAAGCTTAGATCAATAGGAACAACTCTTATGTTGAACACTTTTCCATTTGGAACTTGGATCAAGGTGAATTTTGAGGTGTAAGTTTGGAAATTTCAACATGTTGAAATTTTTTCTGTGTCAAGAAATATACCTCAATGTTCCACCTTACTAAACTTTTTATGTGTGCTCCAAATGAGAAAAGTATCGTCATCAAAGTTGTATCTCTTTCAAAGACATTCAAAATGGTCACCAATGTGACATCATTTGGATTTAGAATGAGAGAGTTATGCATTTTTGAAGTTGAGGAAAATCACTTGTTCAATGGTATTGGTCCAAAATGACTTATAATGTATCCTCATATAACATGCTCATAAAAGTTGATTTAGCTTTCACTCCAAACATCAAAGTTGAAGTAGACATCATGTATTTGATTGTGCAACTTGGAAATCTTTCATCTCATAAAAATTGAGCAAGTTATGGCCTTGGGAAGTTGAATTTCAAATTAGGGTTTAGACAAAATGACCTATAATGTTTCAACATAGAAAATGACTTTCCAAGCAAAATTAGCTCTAGACTTTAACATGAAATGTGTTTGGAATGTCATTCAGAGTAACTTTGAGCTTGGAAACATTTTCATATGGTGAAAATTGTAGGAGATAGAGTCTAGGATACCCAGTTTTGATCAGATGAATTTATCTGGCCAACCACCTTCAACCAACTTGCTAACTTGCAATTCTCTTGACTTTTTAGGCTCATGGTATATCACATATGCATGAAATGATGAATTTTGGAGTGTCCCTTGAGAAATTTGATCAATTGGTGAGGAAGCTTGTTGAAGAAGTTACTTAGGATACCTAGACAAACTAGGGTTTCCAAGGCAAATCAACTCCAAACTCTTGAAGAAAACTTAATAAAAATAACATGTAGAGATCAAGGGGACTCATATATGATGCTTAGAGACTTTGTGAATCAATCCTTGGTTGTGCTCTTAAACATGAGGGTCTTAAACCCTAGATATGAACTTGATAGACCAATGGAGACCATGTCCTACCTACAAAAGAGTTAGGCAAATACAAAGACATATTTTTTGGTATTTTGGTTAGTAAAATGATAAATATACAAGTATGATACAATCACATGGTGCTTGGTGATCTCTCCCAAAACAAACCCAATGAAAGAGGGGTAAGGAGGATGCCAAGGTATGATCCCAATGCTAATGCATATGATGAGATTGCATGAGGGATCTTAGGGTCAAAATTGGGGTTTTACAGCTGCCCCTATTTAAGAACATTCTAACTGAGGAGGTGAAGGTTAAAATCTTCGTATCGACTCAGTAGAATGGGCTTAAATAACAACATATAAAAACAAATTTTGGTCCCTAAGAGACCTCATGATGCGTATGATATGAATGTAAAAGCAAATTCTCTGTGGGGAAATGTTGCCACAAAGGAAAAGAAATCAGGGAGACTGAATATCCACAGAAGTATAATGCATTCCGTAAGGAAAACTCACTGGGGAGACAGAGACTCTGGGGGATAAAAAGGGTTATGCGTAGGCTAGACTACGACTTAAAAACTGCTAGGGGACTAGAGGAATTCCATACAAAATGGAAAGACTCAGCTGGGAGGACAAAAACATCTGCAGAGGAAACAAGTAGATCAGGATAAAATAGACATACTTGAATCATGCAGGAAAAGCGATTTCACTAAGGAAATACGCACTCAACTCAATTGGGAAGAAATAAATTTCAACACAGGAGGAGCAAAAATCTATTATCCCCTACCTGTTACTGGGTAAGGAGATAATAAAAATCTGACAGAGAGTTCATCCGTCACCGGTTAGGATGAACATATCAAGGATGACTCGCTGGGAAACGCTAGGAGGGAATATTCATTATCGGTTACTAGGTAAGGAGATAACCTTGCTGGGGAGAACTACAGAAATAGGATTTACAACTACCAGTTACTGGGTAGAAGACCAAAGATGAGAATATATGTCACTGGTTAAAGTGAACATATCAAGGAAAAACTCAAAGGAAAGAAAATTTGTCATCGGTTAAGATGAACATATCAAGGATAGACTTACCTGGGGATGTTAAGGAGGATATCCGTCATCGGTTAGGATGAACATATCGAGGATATACTCACTGAACAAAAAGTAGGAATTACATCTATCGAATGATGGATAGAATACCATCAAGGAGAAAATATGTCATTGGTTAGGATGAACATATCAAGGATAGACTCTGTGAGGAAGGAATAGGAATTACATCTATCAGTTACTGGATAGAATACCACAAGAGAGAGTACTCGTCACCGGTTAGGATGAACATATCAAGGATAAACTCTGCAAAGGGGAATGAAAAACAGAATTTACAACTACCGGTTACTGAGTAGAAGACCATAAAGAGAAGGAACCTATCATCGGTTAGGATGAACATATCAAGGATTAACTCTCTAGGAAATAAAAATAGGGATTATAACTACCCTTTTTACTGGGTAGAATACCAAAGATGAGAATATCCGTCACCGGTTAGGATGAACATATCAAGGATAAACTCAAAATAGGGGAAGAAAATATTTGTCATCGGTTAGGATGAACATATCAAGGATATACTTCTTGGGGAATCATAAAACATGAATCCACTAGGGACTCCACTGCGGAGAAAACAGGGGTACTTTTGTCGGGTATTGGGCAAGAAGTAGAAAACTATAAACTAAGAAGAATATTACCAGTTACTGGGTAATAAACTCTTAGGGGACCCAAAGCATCTATCTAGGTAAGATCTAGAAAGAAACGGTCAATCAAGACTCAACCCAATGAGGATATAACTCAAGGGGAGTGATTCCATCCAGATAATCTACTGGGGAGGAAACTGAAATGATAATTATCCACGAGGAAATAACTCAGTGGGGAGAGGATAAAGGTTAAAGTATTTCTGCTTAAGGGGCTGACACTCTACAATGGAGGGAGGAGATACATCAAACTTGTATGGGGATAAAGTACTGTCATAACAGAGAATAAGAATCTCATTAGTAAATCAACAAAAATGATGATGAGATATATGAGTATATATGTACATGTATATGTATATGTATATGTATATATATATATATATATATATATATATATGTGTGTGTGTGTGTGTGTGTGTGTGTGTGCGTGTGTGATGATCATGCTGACAAAATGGTCACAAAGGATACAAAGGTGTCGCAAATTTGAATCATCGATACAATTCTTGGTCAATCCACAAAATAGGGAGATGACTTGCTGGAGAAAAGAGAGCATCATCCCAAAGGCTCAAACCTAGTTGGGGAAAGAAGAGATCTGCTGAGAAAACCCGTTATCGAGTCTGCGGGGAATTTTAGGTTCACACCATATCAAATGGGAGACCACCATGCAGAGGATTAACACAAATAGCTGCTCAGAAACCAGGAGGAAACTCTGACTGGGAGCAAATCAGATTGCGATTGGTGAGGAAACCAAAGTTCTACCGCAACCACGCGAATTGCTGAGGAAACCGGTTTTTAGCTGGGGAATAAACACAAATTCTGCTGAGGAATAAATAAAAGCTAAGATTGTTGCAGAAAGTGATGTTAGCCACAATATGGTCGAACTGATCGCCTGTAACATCATGCTCCACGTAAGCTTGTTCTAATACTTTTTGAAATGCTTCTTTATGCGCTTTAGAGTTCATAAGTAGAGACAACACTGAAATCTTGGAGGGAGTTTGGAGCAACTGCTCCACCATATTAAATTCGCTCTTTTTGATCAAACGAAGCACCTCATCATCAGCGTCAGGCTTCAAACCGTTGGATTCACCAGACTGACATCTTGGAGCACTAACAGGATCTACCGCAGGCACTTCAACCTTCTTATTGACTGAACCATCTTCCACATTCTTTGGGAACACCAACCAAAAAACTCGACCGCTACGGGTCACCTTCGTAACATCAACAATGCTCACAACAGAACTAGTTGTAGGAAAAGCAACCTCTCAACCATTATCTAACATGGTAGTATTATACTGATATGGAACAGTCTTATCGGATGCATACGGGACGGGGCCCGCTAACCGTATAACCAACGGCGATACCGGTCTATTACTGACATTGTTACTATTGCTGCTGTCGAATTGGATTATTACCCTCTTCGGAGTCTTGAATGCCAAAACTATAACATTTACATCATTATCCACATGACGAGACTAGAGAACCTGTATCATACCCTCATCCATCAACCTCTAGATGTCCCTCTTCACAACCACACAACCTCGGGGAATGACACTGAAGATTGCACAACCATCATGGTCATGCTCACAATCACTCACCAAACAGATATCCTTGTGCATCGTTATAAAGGACCTTCTAATGAAGCAGACATCAAATACCTTGAACTCCCCAGGACAGCCATCTACCATGTTGACAGAAGGGTTACCATGAGCAGGTAATGGATTAGCTTTGACATTAGGCGCATGGTCCTTAAAGGACACCATTCCACTCTTTACCAGTTTTTGGACTTCATACTTTAGGGGGTAGCAAGTCTCGATATAATGTCCAGGAGCCCCTTGGTGAAAGGCACAGTGAAGCTCTGACTTGTACCACCATGGAAGTGGTTAAGGAATCTGTGGCGGATTTCTATGTTGCAAAAGGTTCTTGAGAACCAATGATGGATACAATTCAGCATAAGGCATAGGAATCGGGTCAAAAGAGAACTTCTTCCTCTCAAAGTTTTGTTGTTGATGATTGTTGGTATTGTTGTTTGTTCTTTGCGGTGGCTATTGTTGACGTTATTGTTGAATTGGTGTTGATTGATTATTAGAAAATACCGGAATGACAGATGATACTTGATGATGGTGTTAACGGGGTTATGGACTTCTTCTAACATGAGGCATCCTCTGCCTCCCAACAGATACTGCATTGGTCTCGTTCTCTTTTTTTCTGGAAAACCCTCTGCCATACTTCTTGCTATACGGAACCTCCTCTTTAGACAACCGTCCCTCTCGTACACCTTCTTCTAATCTCATCCCCATATTTACCATTTTGGTAAAATCACTAGGGGCACTGGCAATCATGCGCTCATAGTAAAATGAGCTCAAGGTCTTGAGAAAAATCTTGGTCATCTCCTTTTCTTCCAAAGGAGGGGTAATCTGAGCGGCAAGCTATCTCCATCACTGAGCATACTCTTTAAGTGTCTCTTTGTCCTTCTGAGACAATGACCTCAACTGGTCCCTATCCGGATCCATATCCACATTATATTTGTACTGCTTCACAAAAGCCTCACCCAAATCGTTGAATATGCGAATACTTGCACTATCCAAACCCATGTACCACCTCAGAGCGACACTAGTCAGACTATCTTGGAAATAATGAATTAGTAACTGATCATTATCAGTCTGTGTTGACATCTTTCTAGTATGCATGACGAGATGACTGAGCGGACAAGTATTCCCTGTCCTACCCTAATCTTCAACCCTAAGATGCCACCATCATTTGTATCATTTTCATGACATCTAGCATCTTTTCACTACTAACCTATTGAAAATACAAAAAGATTTTCTACTTTGTTTGTCTTAAGCTAGGGTTTTGTACCAAGAGCTTTCAAAGATTGATCAATCAAGACTTAACATGAGTTTTAACATTTCAAACTCCTCATCCTTCCCAAGTAATCAAGTGACTTCCATCAATAAGAATCAATTTCAAGATCATTCCATCTCAAGTTCATCAAGCCACAATTCATCTGACACTCAAAATTAGGGTTTTGGTCAAAGTCAGTTTAATGTTGGCTCTTTGACCAAAGCATGATTATATGGCTTGAGGCATTATCCAAGGTATTAAAATGTGTACTCATAACCCAGTCATACAATTCATATGGCTCAAGAGGTTAGGTTCATAAGCAGATGAAAGTTTGAACACAACTAATGAAAAAGTCAACAAATGCTTAAAGCCAAAGTTTGACTTTTAAGATTTTTGGTCAACTATGGACTTTTCAAGTCAAGGATAATGAAAATATGATCATTGAAGTCATTTAATCAAGATTAAACAAGAAATTTGAGGTTACTTGCAAAAAGGGCAAGATTTGGTTTTGAAATTTTTTCGAAGTTATGAAAAAATACATGTCCAAGTACCCAACTTTCCAAGGCCATAACTTATGATCCAAGCCACCATTTCCTTTGCTCCAACTATCATATTAAAGACCTTGCTTCATACTTCAACTTTGTCCTAGGTGATAAAACCTAAAAAAAATGCACGAATA
The DNA here is from genome assembly GCF_024323335.1 of Lathyrus oleraceus. Classification (NCBI taxonomy): domain Eukaryota; kingdom Viridiplantae; phylum Streptophyta; class Magnoliopsida; order Fabales; family Fabaceae; genus Lathyrus; species Lathyrus oleraceus. Next base: position 184,942,762 of record NC_066584.1, on the reverse strand, counting down.
AGGAGATATGGGGCCATGAAGTGGATGATTCATTTTCAGCATGCTGACCTAGTCAAGTGACCAACTTTATGCCAGTTTTTCACCCAGATCCCAACTGATTCAAAAAAAGTGATCAACATGAAAGTTGTATAGGATGGTCTTATCTTTCCAAAATGTACAATATCGTGAAATTATCATATTTGAGCTAGGAGTTTCAAAGAGTTGAAGTTGGCTCTCCAAATCTGAAATTTGGGTCATTTTCATGACAAATTCATCATGTAATCTTGAGCCAAAGCTACATGATATTGCTTTACAATCTATCTTGCTTCTAAATCTCACCTTAATCAGAAGATTACACAAGCCTTTGATGCATTACACAAGGGATTGAGCCATTGACCGAGTCTTGATGCCATATTTGGAAGGTTTTGCAAAAAGCTTCATATCCATTTTGATAAAGGCCAACTTTTCCAACCACTCTTGCATTGAGCTTCTAACTTGTTTCTTCAGATCACACTTAAACTCTAAACTAGAAGCAACATCCTAAAAGCACCTTTAAACTCCTCCTTTCACTCCACCTTTTCATCATGATCCATTATGATTTTTTTGTGCAAAATGAAACCAAGTCACCAAACTAGCATTCCAATTAAACCAAAATTGATTTCTGCAAGTTACATGAACTATATAGAGCCTCTATAAATAGAGAGACAAGCCTCATAACTCAACACACCAGAATTGGCACAAAAACTCCATTGTAGCAAATTCTCCAAACCTTAAACTTCCAAATTCCATTGTGCTTGTGTTTTCTCCAAACCAACATTTCAAACAACTTCTAAACATCCATTAGAAGTTGTCCAAACACTTGAACAACTTCTGTAACATCCCTACCATCATCTTCCCAATCACATATTCATAACTTGCAACTTGATTTGGAAAGGAAGAACCAAACTCTCAGCTCAAGCCAGGCATTCAAACACCTTCCTAGAGGTGTAAGGAAGTTATTCAAATCATAAAATCACATCTGGAACACCCCTACTCCAAAGGACGATTTTCATTTTTGAGGTATGTATTCATTTCTGCAATTTATGATTTAAGGCACCATTTTGCATCATTCTTGTTACCATTACACTTGCTAAGATGTCAAGAACAAAACCCCTATGATCATTGGTCTTAATCGGTGATGTTTGGAATTTAATTTTAAATTCAATTTTTAGGGTTCATATGCATTTTGTTTGATTTCTGGATATTTATGAAAAATAAATGAAATTGGTGAGTACCATTAGATTCCTTGCGAAATTCTAAACAATTTTGGTCTTTACAACTTTTGATTTCGTTAAGAATTGAGAGAGTTAGAGCTTTGACAATATGTGAAAATGATGGAAACTATGGACTACGGGATGAATGAGGAAGATGAAGTTTGGAGCCATTTTTTAAATTTTAAAAGTCACTTTAATATATATTTGAATTGATGTAACTGAATACATGAATTGGCATTGCGCCCTAGTGGTAAAACATTGGTTTGTTAAGTTACTTGGTATGGGTTTGAATCTGGGTAGTGTAATGACTTCTTTTTTTTCACTTGCTAAATGTTCATTTTTCTTCATAACTTCATGATCCCTTAACATTTTTAACCCATTCTTTTTGCCATGTTTTCATGAGAATGTATATTTTATGATGACACCAAAAAAAATCCCAAATATATTATTTATTTCACCACTTTTGATTGGATGGAAAACATGTGTTTTAAGTGTTTTTTTTAAGGCTCCTAATTGATTCTTTCGGCTTATGTCTTATTTGTTCTTGATGTTGAAAGTTTATATGATTAAAACACACTCTTTTAAATGTTGATTGTTATCCTTAACATGTTTGAACTTGATTATTTTCATACAATGTATCGATTGATTCACCTTGAAAACATGTTGAATGAATGGTTAGGAGGTGATTAGGTTTCCACTTAAGTTTGGTCTTATCATGAACTTTGATTCAAGTCTAATGTTTATTTTGTGAAGACTTATAATATGATGCATGTTTGACCTAAATTGATTCATGTTGTGTTTACCATGTACCAATGAATGCTTTTACCATGTCAAGTATGATTTTGTCTTCACCATCAATATGTTGTGTCTTGTGATGTTGTGTGAAACTTCGTCATGTCTTGTTTATGCTTATCTCAATGCCTAAAAAACCATGTTTAATATTGTCATCCATACCTTGTGATTGCCATTGTATTTAGACATATTTTATGCCTTAATGTTAATGCATGTTCAACCTTGTTATTGTTTATATCCAAGGGAAATGAATCATGACATTTTTGTCATTTTGCATGTGTGTGTTCATCTGCATTCTATATAACTTTGCTTCCCCTTAATCCAAAAACTTCTAAATATAATCTTAGGTTCCCCTCAATGTAAACCTTAGGATTCTATCTCTCTCTCCTTCTTATAACCACCTTCATAATAAACTTTGACTTAGGTCATTGTTTCCCCTTTTATTTCTTAATCAAATGCTTCAAAACACTTAAGCATATTCAAAGATTATTTCATAAGACCTAAAAAACACAAACTTAATTCAAACCCTTTTGCCCCTTTGGCTTTTCCATGTTTAAAACCTTTTCATAAAAGGATTAGACATGAGTCATCCCTAGTTGAGATTTAAATCTCCTACCCCATAACATTGTTGAGATTGATATTGGTTCTTTTCCATTTGGAAGAGGTATGTGGCATACTTGTTGATTCTATATCCAAGTGAGAGCCCTTCTTTCAATTTGATGCAAAGATCTATCTTCCACATGTTTGTGGTGGTTTAAATGTGAGTTTTCTCCTTAAGATGACAATTTGTCTCTTTCTCATAAAACCAACCTCAACAAATCCCTTCTTACTTTTGAACCCGAACTACGAGGTTTTGATCCTTCACGAGTACGTAGGCATAAGACTCAACGTATTTCCAAATCATCAAACAATAAAAAATGTTCTTTTTCTCCTCTCCCCAATCAAATAGAAAACAATTTTAAACCAAATACATATATCTAAAAGGTTCCTGTAAAGTACTACAAATGATTAGGGTGCTGACACCTTCCCTTTTCATAACACACCCCCGTACCTTTAGAATTTCCCCCCTTTTTGCTTAGCTTAAGTTTAATATTCTAGCTTTGCATATAAATATTGGGTTATTTTTGAATCTTTTCCCCTTCCCTTGGATAAATTAAAGTTCGATGGTGATATTTTGATTCATGATTCAAGTCTAATTGTAAGACCCTAATTTGGACCCTAAGATCCCTCATGGCATCATATCATTGCATTTGCATCTTGCCTCAAGGATCATAAGCATCTTGGCTCCTTACCTTTGGGTTGGGAACTTTTGGGAGTTGGTTTGAGATCACCAAGCATGCTTGAATTTTATATTATTGCTTTTCTCATTTTATTCACTAACCAAAACCACAAAAATATGTCACTAACATCTTTTGTTTGTAGCTTGAGCAGTCACAAGATCCAAAGCTTCTAGGAGATCCTATGTGCATTGATATGGCCAAGAGAAGATGAAAGCAAGAATGGAAATGGTTCCCAAAGCTCTCATCCATCAAATATTCCTCCCAAGTATCTCAATTCATCATTTTGATCAAAGCAAATCAAAGGGCCTGAGGCTTATTTCCCAAGGAAACCCTAATTCATCTGTTCATCACCTGTGCCTTGCTCATGAAGCAACCTCAACCCATGATCAACTGCAATCAAGGTAAGTTCTTTAACTCATCATTTCATGCATATTTGAACTTATTTTAGTGCCATTATTCATCAATTCATCAAGATATGAGGTTTGGACTTGAGAAGTTGATCAGTCAATTCATCTGACTATTTTGAAGTACACTGAGACCTAACCTTTTATGTGTTTGTCAAATGGAGATGACCCCGAGAGAAACAATGTTCTTACGAACCATATAAACAACTTTAATGTTCATCAAAAATTGATTTGAAGCTTGGAAGTTCATCATCCATTTCAAAACATTATAGGTCATTTTGACTGAAACCCTAATTTTAGGTCTACTTCCCAAGGACATAACTCCTTCATTTTTCATGATTTTGAGGTGGGATCAAATGAATGGGAAATTTTAAGATGTATAATTCATTTGTTATGTTGAACAAATTTTCATAATCCTAAAATAAATATATGTGATAATGCAAAACATTATAGGTCACTTTGGACCAAAAGCATTGAAATGTGAAAAAGTCCAACTTCAAGTGCCCATAACTTCTTCATCAAAAATCCAAATGATGCAAAATTTAAGTCAAAATTGATTGTATTGAAAAGATATACAACTTTAATGTTGAAGGTTTTGTCATTTGGAGCTTTCATCATTGAAACAAAAGTGCTTAAAGTTTGGCCATTTTTGAAATTCTCACATGTACAAGTTTTGCACCCTACACTTCATGATCATTTTTTTACCAATTTCCAAGTGTCAAATGAAGTTTTGATCAACATAACAAATGATCCTCATGCAAAAAGCTTTCCAACCATTACCCATAAGGTTATATTTCAGTTTGGGAAATGGCATTTTCGAAAGCATGAACAAGTTGGTACAATTTTGGAAACCATTTGAAATTGCATTGCATGATTTGATTATACACCATCTGCACGTCCAATTTGTATTTGTTGATGATTAGCTTGCAAATCCAAGAGGAATTGGGCCCTCCATGCGGCTGTACAGGCCCATGCATGGAGGCCCTTTCCATCCATGCAATGCTTTGACCATGCTTTCAGCCATGCCTTTTGCTATAAATAGATACCTTATGCTCCTTATTTCAATAACCTAAAGGCGCCTTACATGCTGCACGATTGATTCCTCACCCATACTCAAAGGAACTCACCATTTTCTCTCAATTTTTTCAAATCTAAACTTCAATTTCATTGATTGATTTTTAGATCTAAATCCTTGCTTACCTTAATCCATAGATCACACTGCAAGCTTAATCACCAAGAAATCGTGCTCTCAAGCTCTGCAAATCAGAGGTTTACTTCAGATTTTATTTTCTTCGAATCCACTTATATATTACTTGTTTCTTGTTGTTGCTGTGTGGTCCGAAGTCCTCTTCATAGAGGCAATCTTTTTGAGCTTTGAATTTTCAAAATCCAACAAGTTTCAGTTGAACTCCATAAAATTCAACCTCTGATTTCTCTCTCAATAGGAATCTAGAGTGGATTTGGTTGGCACAGGGGTGGTGTACATCACCCCAACTTTCATTTGGTACCTGGATCGTGGCTTTCCATGAACTTTTATTTCTCTGCAATTTTTGCCTTCGCCGGAAGCTGGCCAGAGAAGACGGTGGTGTACACCACCGTCCAGTCTCTAGATTCAATCATGGCCGTGCGTTTCACTTTCCAGATTCAATCTGATCCGTCCCATGTTATGACTTGTTTAATGGCTATGTGTGATGCATTGACTAAAGAACATGGTAGGCGCGCGCTCAAGGGCCACACGATTTGCCAGCTCAATTAATGAGCTCTGCATCCAACGCTCCACGCTTTTTGCTATTTTTAAATTCTGATTTTAATTTTCTTTTATTTATTTTAATTCCATTTCATTTTAAAAATGCATATCTCCTTCATTATTGGTCCAAAAAATGTGAGGCCAATTGCATTTTTCTTCTTTTAATTTCTAGTTTCTAAAAATGATTTTTAATATTTTTTATTTTATCATTTGATATTTTTTAGGAATTTTATCTTTTCTGGTTATTTTTATTTCATTCAAAATAGTTTTTGATATTCAAAAAATACAAAAATATTTTTCCAACCTCTTTGAATGATGATAGATCTATGAAAAATATTCTCATTAATTGATTTGAGATTTATTTGAGATTTTAATTCAATTAGGTTATTTTTATGTATTTTTAATTGATTAAAAATAGTTTCTGACTTCTAAAAATGCTGAAATTTTTTGTTAAACTTTGTTTGACCTTGTTGAACTTAGGATAATTCACTTGGACTTTTCAAAGTTGATTTGAAGTGAGTTTGAAGTTTGACCTTTCTTTATTATTTTAATTCAAGTATTATTTTAATTTTGAAAAATACAAAAAAAATATTCTATTTGTTCCTTGACTTCTAATCTTCATCTTGCTTATGTTTACAATTGTTTGACCTTGATCTTCTCTATCTTTGGTCAATGCTTGTTGATTATTTCACTTCATTTCCATTAATGTACTTTAATATTAATTCTTCTTCTTTTTCTTTTTTGATCAATGAGTTAAAGATTGGTGGTTAGCCTTGATGTATGAGAGGTATAACCTTCCTTGATTCAAATCTAATTCATCTTGATCATGGATCAAGTGAATGGCTTTGCATTAAGGATAGGTTGCTTCCTTATCAAGCAAAGAACCTAAATCAATACAAGATCATTTCTCATCTTCTTTTTGGCATGGCAAGTTGTAGGAGCTTGATTCACTAATCAAGATCTCTAACTTGTGTTGTTGCCTACATTATTATTGACCGGCCTCAGATAGTTGTGACTTCTACATAAGTCCAATTACGATTGCTTAACATAGCGCTAAATTGCCTTATGGTACACTAACTCTAACACTAACCATTAACCATTAACATTTAATTCTTGCACTTTACATTTATGCAATTTACTATTCTTGTACATATTATTCATTTGCTTTTGCTCTTTGCTCACTTGAGCACATGTTTATGTTAATGCAATTTTCCTTTTGCTCACTTGAGCACATAATTGTGTATATATTATTGTGCTTGTGCTTTTGTTTTGATTGTTGTGGACCAAAATGCAAAAATGGACAAAAAAGACTTAGATTCTAGGACATTCCCTATGAAAAAATGGAGTAAAATGCCTTAATGTTGAAGATGGATTAGAAGGACCAAATCTCTAAACTCACTCTTGTCCATTCTTAATTTACTTCATGGAACGTTTTGATGTGTGTGCTTTTGTGTTAGGGATTCCTATTTGAGCCAAATTAAAGAACCATTGTCACGTGCTTCTAAAGTGAGAGATACAAGAGCCATTGGAAGATTCCTAAGAGCTTTGCTTGATTGATTGATTGCTTGAGTATACATATTTGATTGCTTATTCCAAAGGATCGGAGCTACTTGGATCATTAATATGATCTCAAGAGAGGAACTCCATTTGCTGTCTTGTTTCTTATCCTTCATCTCTTGTATGATTAGGACTCTAGCCATTCTTCTTCTTCCCTCCACTCTAACCCAAGCCAAAACTTTTGTGCAAACATTAACACTTGTTTTCAAACATTAGAAACCTAAGCATTATGCTTTTGATTTTCAAACTTTCTTTTCATAACACTTATTTTGAATTGAACCTTTAAGTCAACTTTGACCATATTTTGTAAATACTTTTCATTTGTAAATATAACTCATTCAAAGGCTTTTGTGGTTTCAATGGCCACTTTCTTATCAAAAAATTTCATAACCTTTAGCTATTAGGTTTGAGTTATCCTTGAGGTAGATATAATACTCACCTATATCCTTAATGATGGACAATGAGTCTTCCATGCTTATTATAGGGTTAACCCCTCACTAGCATGTTGAAGCTATCCTCACATGGTAGATTTGTGGTTTTAGGTTGAGTTTTATCCCTTGGATAACAAAAGACCTTAAGGCTTTTGGACCAATCAATTCACCAACTTGTTTTGAGATTTTTACCCCGAACTACGAGGTTTTGATCCTAATCTTTTTAAGATGGTACGTAGGCAATGGGTTTATCCATCCAAACACAAATTGTAAATAACTTGTATATTCTCTTCTCCTCTCCTCAATCATGTTTGCACAAACAAATTTTCAAAAAAATACCAACCTTACAACAAGTGTGAAAAGGGCTCCCTAGGAGTACCTAGGATGTTTTGGATTCTTAAAACCTTCCCATTGCATAACCAACCCCCTTACCCCGATCTCTGACATTTTTACTAGTTTTTGATTCGATAAAACTTCTCGGTTTTTGTTCGCTTTCTAACCTTTCCTTTGGATAAATAGAAGTGCGGTGGCGACTCGACTTGTATGGTTTAATTTTGATTTAGTCCATAAATCTAAAGGTAATGAATACCCCGCTACAGAAAAGTGGTGACTCTGCTGGGGATTAGATTTTGCCTAGTTGGTTTTTCCTACTTTTCATATTTGTTGTATTGTATATTATTTTGTCACATATTTTTTGTGCAATTTGGGATTACTGTATTGTATGTAATTATTGAATTGCTTGATATGTTAATTCCTTGTATGCTTGGTGATCTTTGTGAGATGAGTTTTATACCCGAACTCGAGTGTACTTAGGATAGGAGAATGGCATAGTCTTGTTGGCTTGTGTGGAGTTATTCCTTAGCATGTTGACTTGCAAGCCCATTCACTTGGTGGAGGTCATGTTGGGATCAATAATGTCACACGAGTAGTCGTGGTTAGACATTACTCTTTCCAATATAGACTTTAGAAGCCAATGACCTTAGTTTACCAAGCCCATCTTGGCCTATTCTTAGGAGGTAGTGCAAAATTCGTTCAAGTGTAAGATTTGATACGATTGTTACGCGATACTACACTCATAAGAGTCTCTCTTGAGAATATTTTTGGTATACGAGTAGTCGTTTATCCAATAATATCCGAAAGATGGGATGATGACTATGGGAACCTCTTGTAGAACATGTTTGGCAGGTTTAAACCCTAGTACACTCCCTTTGGGTGGTTCTTAACTGAGACTCCATGCTCGTGACTTGCAACAAACCCTTGATTCATGGTTGATCCGTTCTTGTGTATCCTTAATATCAATGGAACTTGGGTGTTGATAAGGTGTAAACCATAATCCACCAAAATGGATGATTCATATTAAGGATGACTTGATCCATCCCATGACCTTTTGTATGGTGTGTTTTGCTTGATCCTTGAGCGTGATTGTTGCATCCATGCATTCATGCACCCATTTGCATCCATATCATCAAATAATTAGAAAATTTTCAAGGAACTTAAGAGGTCTATGTACTAAAAGATATCATATGTACAGGTTCAGACATGGATAGACAAAGAAGGGATACGAAGAAGTACAGGTTCAGACAACCCGACATGAAAGAGTTAAGGAAGTTGACATCCTATGTACTAGATCCCTTGGATTTCAAGGCTCGTCATGGGAAGCTTTTATCTATTTTGGCTACTCAAGTGGATGAAGGATTGATGAGTGTATTGGTGCAGTTCTATGATCCCTTGTACCGTTGCTTCACATTTCCGGATTTCCAGCTTTTGCCCACGCTTGAGGAGTATGCCTATCTTGTGGGTACACCTATCCTGGATCAGTTGCCGTTCAGTGGCTTAGAGAGGGTTCATACTTCTCAAGAGATAATTGATATGTTGCATATAGATGAGTCTCTGGTTGGTGCTCATATGACTACCAAAGGTGGAATTCAAGGTCTCCCTTCTGAGTTCCTCATCGCTCAAGCTTCTATGTATGGGAAGGCCATGAGTGAGGATGCCTTTGAGGCCATATTTGTACTTCTCATCTATGGGATAGTGTTATTCCCCAACATCGACAAGTTTGTGGATGTGAACGCTATTAGGATTTTCTCTACTCTTAATCCCGTTCCGACCCTGTTGGGTGACAATTATTTCTCTTTGCATATGAGGAATGCAAAGGGTGGTGGTACCATTGTGTGTTGTTTGCCTCTGCTGTACAAGTGGTTTATTTCGCACTTGCCGCAGATGGTCGCCTTCAAGGAGAACAAAGGATGTCTACGGTGGTCCACGAGACTTATGTCTCTCACTAATGATGATATCTTTTGGTACAACTTTGTATATGATGGTGTGCAGGTTATCGACTCTTGTGGTGAATTCTCCAATGTGCCTCTTCTTGGTACATGTGGTGGGATTAACTACAACCTTATTTTGGCACGTCGTCAGCTTGGGTTCCCCCTAAAGGATAAAACTAATAACATTCTGTTAGAGGGTGTATTCTTCCAGAAGGGTAAAGATCCCCAAGGCTTGAAGGATAGGATGGTTCACGCTTGGCGCAAGATCCATAGGAAGGGAGGGAAAGAGCTTGGTTTGAAGAACTGTATTGCTTTGGAACCCTATACTTCATGAGTTAGGAGGAGAGCTTCCTAGTACCTTATGCCTTATGAGTATCCGAGACCTACACCTTTGGTTGTGGATGGGCCTTCAACCCTCCCTGACCAAGGAGTAGAGGAGTTGAGAGACGAAGATTGTTCACGTGCCTGGATCCGTGAACGAGAGGAGTTACTTCAGCAGCTTAGAGATAAGGATGCATTGATAGAGTTTCTTGAGCATCAGGTTATCGATGAGCCTGATGATGTGGTGACTTCTCTTCTTCCTCAGTCTTCCAAGTTTTGGAAAAGGAAGTATGATCGACTCGCCAAAGAGAAGGCAAATATGGAGGCAGCCTATGAGAGGGAGGTGAAGAGGCTTCATGCAGCTTATCTTCCAGTCTCTAGAGCTTTAGATGATTGTTTCTAGGGTTCCATAGGATGTTCATTTTCCTTCTCTCTTGTATTGTATTTGGTTACCAAGACTGTACTTCTTTGGTGTAAATTTTTTTCCAGATATTATTAATGTGACATTTCCATATATGTCTAAATGATTAATATTTTCAAATAGGACTCTAAAGTTCCTCTGATAAATAAAATAAATCATATGCACAAGCATTGCATGCATCATGTGCATAAGCAGGTTTTGCTCCAGGCTTCTTGTTCATTGGTCTAACTTTGTGTTCTTCGTTTATTTTAAAGACAAGCTGACTCACTGGTACTACACTCGAGCTAATACTTCAAGATTGATGGATCACCTAGAGCAAGAGAACCGTGAACTCAAGGAGGAAGTGGCCAGACTGATTGCCCTGATGGAGTCATTCTTGGCCGCCTAGAGCCAGTCGTCCCCGACGCCTTCAACTCCTCCCCAGAGGACAATCATCTATGAGATTGCCTCTTCAACAGTGCCTGCGGCCAGCGCCCACTTTGCACCAACTGCTATGCCAGCCGGGTTTCCCTGGGGGATGCCTGCCAACTTTGTTCCTGAGGGTCTTGCCCCCATATTTGCTTCTCTACCGGCATCTAGCCCGGTCCTCGCTGTTCCACCTCCTGTCGTGCATATTATGCCCGGAGTAGACGACACCATCTACCACTCTGAGCCGTCTGAGGGCCCAAATGTCTATGAAAAGATGGATGCAATGAATGATCAGTTTCTTGAGCTCCGCAAGGAACTCAAAATTCTCAGAGGAAATGACCTCTTTGGGAAGTCTGCTGCTGAACTTTGCTTAGTTCCAAACGTCAAAATCCCAGTAAAATTCAAAGTACCTGACTTTGAAAAGTACAAGGGAAATACTTGCCATCTCAGTCATCTGGTTATCTACGCGAGGAAGATGTCGACTCAGACCGACAATGATCAGCTTCTTATTCACTATTTCCAAGACAGTTTGTCTGGTGCTGCCCTGAGATGGTATATGGGCTTGGACAACGCGAACATCCGATCCTTCAATGACCTTGGCGAGGCCTTCGTTAAGCAATACAAGTATAATATGGATATGGCTCCCGATAGGGATCAATTGAGAGCCATGTCCTAGAAGGACAAGGAAACTTTCAAAGAGTACGCCCAGAGGTGGCGAGAGTTAGCAACACAGATTGTGCCTCCGTTGGAAGAGAAAGAAATGACCAAGATCTTCTTGAAGACCTTGAGCTCATTCTATTATGAGCGGATGATTGCCAGCGCTCCTTCTGACTTCACCGAGATGGTGAACATGGGGATGCGTTTGAAGGAAGGAGTCAGGGAAGGGCGCCTGACCAAAGAAGAAGGCTCTTCTGCTAAATGATATGGGGCATTTGGAAAGAAGAAAGATGGCGAGGCACATGCTGTGACCTCCCATGTCAAACCTAGAAGACCCTCAGTAAGGAGGAAGACCGTGCGTCACGCCGGTAATCAGCATCAGGTGGCTCACATAGCACCTATTTTCAGAGAAAATCAGCACTATCAGCACAACAATAACCAGCAACAACAACAACAGCACCGTTCTCAACAGCAGGCCTACCAGCCTCGAAACAACAATCAGACTAGTACCAGCTATGAGAGGAAGAGGGTCACCTTTGATCCTATTCCTATGACCTATGCAGAGCTTTATCCCTCTTTGATAGAGAGGATGCTGATTACTCCATGTGACCCACCGGCTATACCTACCAACCCTCAGTGGTGGTATAAGCCCGAGCTACATTGTGTTTATCATTCCGGTGCTCCCGGACACAACGTGGAAATCTGTTACCCACTGAAGACCAAGGTTCAAGACCTTGTGAGAAGTGGTATCTTGTGTTTCGAGGACGTAGGTCCCAACGTTAAAAAGAACCCATTGCCCGAGCATGGGAAATCTGTTGTCAACGTGGTCCAGGGCTGCCCTGGTAAATATAAGGTCAAATATGTCAGCCATATTTGACAATCTCTGGTCAAAATGCACAGACTATTGTGTGAATACACCCATTACGAGCACGACCATGACAGATGCCGAGTTTGCACTGTCAATCAGAGGGGATGTCGCCAAGTCCGTAAAGACATCCAAGAAATGCTGGATGAAGGTGTAATTGAAATACTTCATAATCGTGATGTTGATGATGATGAAGTCAATGTAATATCTCCAGTATTTCGGATCCTATAGCCTGTTGTCATCAGGTATGATGGCAGCAAGCAGAAGGCTTCTCCCTCTTTGATAATTAAACCAGATGGCCCTGTGCTGTACACTTTTGATAAAGTTGTCCTCTGTCGTTACAATGCTGTGGCATTGGAAGATGGGAAGGAGGTGCCCCTGCCCTCTACTTCTGTTGTTAATATTGTCGATGTCAGCGGCCTGACCCGTAGCGGTCGTGTTTTCTCGGCTCCGCCGAGACCCCAAGCTGATGTCAGAAGGGCTGATGTTGTTGATTGTGTTGTGCGCCCGGTTGGGAATGTTGTTATTTCTCCGAATCCGGCACTTATTTCTAGTAAACCTGCCACTGTTGTGAGAACTCCTGTCTCTGCTGGCCAGAATGGCACCATGAAAGAAGACTGTGATGAGATGTTGAGGCTCATCAAAAGGAGTGAATACAACATTGTAGATCAGCTTCTACAAACGCCATCAAAGATCTCTTTGCTATCTTTATTGATGAACTCAGAACCACACCGTGAAGCTCTGTAGAAGGTGTTGGATGTGGCGTATATAGATCATGACGTCACAATAGAATAATTTGATAGTATTGTTGCAAACATTACCGCTTGTAACAATCTGAGTTTTTGTGATGCTGATCTCCCTGAGGAGGGAAGAGACCACAATTTGACACTTCACATATCTATGAGCTGCAAGGATGATGCCATGTCTAATGTGCTGGTAGACACTGGACCGTCACTGAATGTGTTGCCAAAATCCACTCTGGCCAGATTGTCATACCGGGGGCCTCCCATGAGGCAGAGTGGAGTGGTGGTGAAAGCTTTTGATGGATCCCGCAAAATGGTGATTGGAGAGGTTGAACTCCCAGTCAAGATCGGACCAAGTGATTTCCAGATCACTTTTCAAGTCATGGATATCCATCCATCATATAGCTGTCTGTTGGGCAGACCATGGATTCACGAGGCAGGCGCCGTGACATCCACCCTACACCAGAAACTGAAATTTGTTAAGAACAAAATGATGGTGGTGGTAGGGGAGAGAAGGCTCTCCTGGTTAGCCATCTGCCTTCCTTTTCTTACATAGATGCTGAGGATGAAGTTGGAACTCCGTTCCAAGATTTATCTATTGCTGAGCCTACTAAGAAAGGAACTTCTTCATTTGTGTCCTACAATGATGCTAAGTTGGCCATTGAGCATGGCACAACTACTGGTTTAGGACAGATGATCAAGCTGGAAGACAACAAATCCCGGGATGGCATAGGGTATTCTTTTGGAGCTTTCAAAAAGCATGGGCTGTTTCAGAGTGGTGGGTTCATCCACATCGTCCAAGACGAGGAAGCTGCTGCTATTGTGGAAGAGGATGCAGAGGAAGAATCTGGCAACTTTGTCATCACTGGAGGGGTCTGCAATAATTGGGTCGCTGTTGTCGCATCCGCGAAAAACAATCGGCGGGCTAAAACAAAAACAACACAGAGTCGCCACCGTGCGTTATTTATCCCAAAAAAGGGAAAGGAAACGCTCAGAGTAAACCTGGAAAAAGTATGGTCTCGCGACCAAAGAGAAAGGGATCGGGAGTCGGTTATGCAAGGGGAAGGTATTAGCACCCCTCACGTCCGTCGTACTCGACGGGATCCACGCTCAAAAGATAGGTTAAGGTTGCTAAAACAAACATCACACACACACACACTGAAGACAACACAGGTGGAGGAAAAAGAGGAGAGGGCTCGCTAGGACATCGCGTCCTATGCCTACGTATCTCGTCTGGAACGAGAATCAGAGCTGCCGTAGTTCGGCTCACGCACGCCAAACAAGACACACACAAACATAGGCAAACCTGGAACCCGAATGCCAATCGCTGGACTTACATCGGCTTTCGAACCAAACAAACACAATCAGGATACGGACAGCCAATCGCTGGGCTTACATCCATATCCTGACACACAAAAGGGTTAACAAGCAAACACACACAAAAAGAAAAAAAAGTGCCCGGAGAGACCTCGCACGGTCTCCTGCCTACGTACCTCATCTGGTATGAGGATCAGGGCGACGTAGTTCCCCTGAACGGGAAAGAAATTCTAACCAGATACAAAGGGAAACACACTACTAGGGAGTTGTACTCGAGCCTAGATGTTATCATGCATCATTGCCCTATGTTATGGTTTCTAACTACTTGCACAACAGCAAGCTAATCCTAACCAGGAAAAAGCAAATCATGCAAGCATAAACAAAACAAATCAAACATTCACAAGTAGCACACACTATATCCAGTCAAGTGAGGCTCAAACAAGGGTGAGGCTGCAAGAGCAAGCCAACTGTACAGGGTAGTGTTCGCTCTTAACCCTGACATTGAGAGTCAGGGTGAAGCAGATGAAAGGTGAGTGAAGATGAGACTTCACAGCTCTTATCCCTGGACAGGGAGAGCTTCAGACAAAGGAGCGTGGGTTCAGAAAGTGGGAACCCTTCTACACTCAAGACTCTGACTCAACTGATATTGGGTTAATGTCCCAATGCATCAACACAGTGGTGTGAGCAGAGGGACGACTCAACAAGAATAGCAGGGGATGGATTGCACATCCCTTGGGTTCTGCCAATTGCCTTAATCAAGGTCTTTTCCTGCTTGGGGACAAAGTTAAACAATCACAAACATTGCCTCTTAAGGAGGACTTCAGACAGGTGCCTGGCCAAGTAACAGGCCAGGTCTTCCAGACTACATGGAGACAAGAGAGTCTACCTCAATTGGTTTATACAACCAAGCAGCAGCACAAGCAAGTTCAAAGATGAACTGTTAGCGACTAAAGTACCTGAAATCAATCTAATTCAGTCAGTATACCAATCACAGAGTCAAAACAAACAGCATAAGAACCAACAGACAATGTACAATCAAACAATGCACTATGCAAAGCACAATCAACTCAAGTGAGCCAAGCATCCTACAAAACACACAAGTTAGTTCACAACAATTAACCAAATTCAATCAACTTGAATTAACATCCTCAAAGCATTTGCTTCTTCAACCTGAAAATCACATCCAAACGTGAGAAACAAGACCACTAGGACAAGCCTAGGGTCAAAAGGAGATGAAAAATTCAAAACAGCAAGTGAAAATTAATCAAAACCAAGATTTATCAAGCAAAAAGAGAATCCAATTGGTCTCACACCAAAACTATGCACCAAATCCATTTCATATACAAAACATGCCAAACTATGCACTTTGGAAACACATTAGAGCAAACAGAATGATCACAATCAAATCAATATCAAAACAGCTCAATAAATTCCACAAAAATTCAAGCCTAAACAGAACACATTCAATGAGCAACATACCAATTTTCAGGCTATTTGGACAAGTGGAAGTAGGGAAATTAAAATCAGGAAGTCATGGTATGCAAATACAACTTCAAATAAGGCCACAACTCATGTACCAACTTCAAGCAAGTGTAAAACAGTGGAAACAAAAGAAAAATGAATTGGACCAAAGCCAAAATGAAGTTAAGCATGTTAAGAACCACTCCACCAAATTTCATCTTCATATGATAAGGTATGAGAATTTCACAAGTCATATAAGTTGATCACTCAAGAAAAACCCTAAAATGACTAAACAGCAAACAAAAATACCAATCAAATAGGAGATGTATCAACAAATCCTACAAAAAATCATGGTTAAACCTAACATACAGATGGAATCACATGCAAAAATCCAGGGCAAAATACATAGCATAGGCATGGAAACAAAATTCATGAACATGGCATAACATAGTGTGACACACATTGTCACACTCAACTTGATCACATCATATCTTTCAATCCAGAAAAGCAAAATTAGCAAACTATACATCAAAATCACCAGAAAAGAGTCAAGAATGTGCATATAAAATTTCAAGCATTTTGGATAAGGAATCGAGATTTCATGATCAAAATGGCAAAACATACACATGAAGCATACATTCAAACAATCTCTAGGCATTTTATTTTTCCACACGTGCACAAAAATATTAAAAATCACCATAAAAAACTACACATCACAAGGAGAATGGTGAAAAAAGTCTCATCAAATTTGGCTTAAAAATGAATAACTTATGAATTTTTGAAGGTCATGGATCAAAATGAAATGGAATTGGAAAAAAGAAAATGAAATAATACAAATAATATTCAACAATGGCAATTTCGTAAATCTGAAGCGGCCAGGGCAAAACACCGCGTTTAAATAAATGAAATGGCGCTATGTGATTGGCCAATGGAAGCGGGAAACAGAAAATTCAAACGAGGCCAGGCAAAAATGGATCAAATGCTATTTGCAGCACGTTCTTCATCAAGTTCATCAAACAAATTCCAGAAAATTCATCAAGAACACATCTCAACCAAAATGAGCAAACGATATATCAATGGATTCGTCTGAACATGTATATCAATAATATCACCATGACTTAACCTAATTCCTATCATGTTAAGCAAATCGAGCAAAAATAGTTTTCACATCCAATGTTCAAATCCAAATATCTCACTCAATTCTCAACGATTTTCAATTCTACAAGCAGCATGCTACTCTATGCACTTAGATCTACACAAGCCACATCATGATTTTGAGGATTATGGAAATCGATTTCTAACCTCTTGATGATGGCAGTGATGAATCCGTGTGCTTCCAAGCCTCTAATGCCAAAACAGATGAAGATTGATGATGTGGAAGATGATTGAAGGAGGTCTTGCAGCTCAATTGTGCACCAGGTCCAAGAATTATGAAAATGCCATAGATGAGTGAGATTGCAACAGTCACGATTCTTCAACCTTTTGGCCTTGATTTGGTGAAACAGTTCCTCAATGATACATGTAGAGAAGGATCAATGCAAGAACCAGCACAATAGATGATGATTTCAATGGAAATTGTGGAAAAAAGTGTGTGAAAGTGTGAAGAAAATTGAGAGGTTTTTTGGAGGGAAAGTTTGTTAGATCTGAAATTGTGAAATGTGATTATGCATTTTCTGTTATGATTAATGCTTTATACCTCATGCTAATCCAGTTGTTAATCACAATTAACAAATCCAAGTGAAATTAGCAAAATGTAGTTTATGCATAAATGTCCAAAATGGCCTTTTGCAAAATCAGCCAATGCAACAGTAAAAACCAGTTCAAACAAGTCACATTGGATGTTTATGATGTGTTGGAATAGGCTTTGTATGCAAATACCATGTATTTTGGAAATTCACTATTTTTCCCACCAATTTTCAAAGTGAACACTTGAAAAATGACTTTTTGCTATGATGATTTTTGATGAAATGTGATAATGCATCATGATAGTACACATCAAATGTGGTTTGCTCAAAGAAAGATCACCCAATTTGGCCATTCCATTCAAAAGTTATGCCACTTTGAATTTCAACATTTTTGGAAAATGATTTGATCATAACTTGCCAACCACACATGAGAAATTCATGTTCTTGGACTTTTTGGAAAGGTGAGAGCAAGATCTACAACTTTCATGTTGAACAAATTTCCATTTGAAGCATTTTTGGACACGTAATTTTGAGGAGAAAAACTTTCCATTTTTGGCAATTTTCAATTACAAGTCACTTTCTATTTTTGGAAAATTTCCATCTGACTTTATTTTCTTCATTCTTGATGTTTGAAATGTCAAATGAAACTTGTTTAGACATGAATGAAGTGTCTCTAACCCTCTCCCACCTCCAAATCCATCAATTCAGGCACAGTTGACCACAGTTGACTTTTCTGACTGATAGATGAATTTGGCTATGCATTGATCAACTTGAGCTTCAAACTCCTGATGAAATGGCTCAATGATGAAACCCTAGCTTCCATAAGCTCCATATAATCATAAAATGATCCCCATATCCATTGTAGACCCCATTTCCTTGCCAATCCCTGATTGGCCCAATACAACTGATTCAACTGATTAGGGTTGACCAGTGGTCAAAACCCTAATCTCAAGGTATCTGATGAAGCACTTGATGATGACAAGACCATGATGATGATGATGTATCATTGCAACCAAGATGAAGATCAATCTCCTTGAGAACCAAGAAACCCTAATTTGTAGCACAACCCTCAGATGGCTAGTGATCAATTCAATGAAACCTTCAGATTGAATCTCAACCTCTTATCTTCTGACCCAGACTTATGAGGATGACTTGTTCCATGTAACCACATGATATGCAAAGATGCAACGCCTAATGACCTAAAAAATGCAATGCAATATGTTAAGCTAGTCCCAAGAGAGGAGGGCAAATTTTGAGGTGTTACAGCTGTTGATGTTCCAACCGTTGTCCATAAGTCAACGTAATGTTCATTTTGTTTAAAAACCCTTCTCCCATGCCAAAAGGAGGAGTGATGACATTGTTGGCTCATAAATACAATGATATTTTCATTCAATAAATTCATGTTAAATGTTTATTTTTCCAATTATCTTAACTTTTTTCTTTTTTGCATGAAATTGGTGATCACATAAAACCTTAAAAAATAGAATAAAATCAATATTTTCATCTGCATAATGATTTGCTTTGTTTGAATTCTAAAATCTCTTTATATCCAAAATCATTATGCAGGTTGATCAAACCCATTGAACATAATGATCCAACACTGTATCCCAACTTTGAGTTCCCTGTATTTGAGGCCGAAGAAGATGATATTGAAGAGATTCCTGATGAGATTACCCGTCTACTTGAGCACGAAGAGAAGATCATTCAGCCACATCTTGAGAATCTGGAAACAGTTAACTTAGGGTCTGAAGATTGTGTTCGTGAGGTGAAGATTGGGGCACTCCTGGAAGAATCTGTTAAGAAGGGGTTGATTGAGTTGCTACGAGGATACGTCAACGTCTTTGCCTGGTCATATGAAGACATGCTCGGTCTAGATACTGATATCGTGCAACATTTCCTGCCTTTGAAGCCTGAGTGCGTGCCTGTGAAGCAGAAGCTCAGAAGAACTCATCCTGATATGGCAGTGAAGATCAAAGAGGAAGTTCATAAGCAAATTGATGCAAGGTTTCTGGTGACTTCTACATATCCTCAATGGGTGGCCAATATTGTGCCCGTGCCTAAAAAAGATGGAAAAGTCTGAATATGTGTGGACTATAGAGACTTGAATAAAGCTAGTCCGAAAGATGATTTTCCTATACCACATATTGATATGTTGGTAGATAATACAGCTAAATTCAATGTCTTCTCATTTATGGATGGATTTTCCAGATATAATCAGATTAAAATGGCACCCGAGGATATGGAGAAGACAACATTCATCACACCTTGGGGAACATTCTATTATCGAGTGATGCCCTTCGGTTTGAAGAACGTCGGAGCCACGTATCAACGAGCTATGACTACCTTGTTCCACGATATGATGCACAAGGAAATCGAGGTGTATGTTGATGATATGATTGCAAAGTCAAGAACGAAAGTTGAACATGTATAGCACTTGTTGAAGCTTTTTCAGCGTTTGAGGAAGTATAAGCTTCGTCTGAATCCTGACAAGTGTACATTTAGAGTCTGTTCCGGAAAGTTATTGGGCTTTACTTTTAGTGAAAAAGGTATTGAAGTTGATCCTACAAAGGTCAAAGCAATACAAGAGATGCCTGCTCCTAAAACTGAGAAGCAAGTCCAAGGTTTTCTTGGCCGCTTGAATTATATTTCTAGATTTATATCCCACATGACTGCCACATGTGCGCCGATATTCAAGCTCCTCCGGAAAGATCGACGTCATGATTGGACCGAGGATTGCCAAAAAGCCTTTGGCAGTATCAAATAGTATCTGTCCGAGCCTCCGATTCTGTCTCCGCTTGTGGAAGGGAGACCCTTGATTATGTATCTGACAGATCTTGAAGACTCTATGGGTTGTGTCCTTGGTCAGCAAGACGAATCGGGAAAGAAAGAATATTCTATTTACTACCTGAGTAAGAAGTTCACCGATTGTGAGTCTCGATACTCGATACTCGAGAAAACATGATGCGCCTTGGCTTGGGTTGCTAAGCGCTTACGCCAGTATATCTTGAATCATACGACTTGGTTGATATCCAAAATGGATACAATCAAGTGTATCTTCGAAAAGCCTGCTTTAACTGGGAGGATTTCCCGTTGGCATATGTTGTTATCTGAGTATGATATTGAGTATCGAGCTCAGAAAGCTATAAAAGGTAGTATCTTGGCTGACCACTTGGCACATCCACCAATCGAGGATTATCAGTCAATTCAGTATGACTTCCCAGATGAGGAGATTTTGTATTTAAAAATGAAAGATTGTGATGAGCCTACGCTCGATGAAGGGCCAGAGCCTGGTTCCCGATGGAGCATGGTGTTTGATGGCGCTCTAAATCAGTATGGAAATGGTACTGGGGCAGTGATCATTACTCCTCAGGGCACACATTTTCCTTTTACAGCAAGGCTAACTTTCAAATGCACGAATAATATGGCTGAGTATGAGGCCTGTATCATGGGATTGGAAGAGTGTATTGATCTTCGGATCAAGCATCTTGATGTTTATGGTGATTCGGCCCTTGTTGTTAATCAGATCAAGGGTGAATGGGAAACGAATCAGCCTGGCCTCATCCCATATAGAGATTATGCGAGGAGGATTTAAACGTTCTTTACTGAGGTTGACTTCCATCATATCCCTCGAGATGAGAATCGGATGGCCGATGCACTTGCTACACTTGCTTCGATGATCGTGGTGAGACTCTGGAATGAAGTTCACAATATCACTGTGATGCGCTTGGACAGACCAGCTTATGTATTTGCAGTAGAGGAGGTGCAAGATGATAAGCCATTGTATTATGATATCAAGTGTTTTCTTCAGAGTCAGATTTACCCGCCTGGGGCATCTGTGAGAGATAGGAAGACTTTGAGGAGATTATCAGGTTGTTTCTACCTCAATGGTGATGTGCTTTATAAAAGGAATTTTGACATGGTTCTGCTCAGATGCGTGGATAGACACGAAGCAAACCTTTTGATGACTGAAGTCCATGAGGGTTCATTTGGTACTCATTCCAATGGACATGCCATGGATAGGAAGATGTTGAGAGCAGGCTACTATTGGCTGACAATGGAGTCTGATTGCTGCAAGTATGTGAAGAAATGCCACAAGTGTCAAATTTATGCGGACAAGATTCATATTCCCCCGACACTTTTAAATATGATTTCATCACCATGGCCTTTCTCTATGTGGGGAATTGACATGATTGGCATGATAGAGCCGAAAGTGTCTAACAGTCACAGATTTATTCTCGTAGCAATTGATTACTTCACCAAGTGGGTTGAAGCAGCGTCATATGCGAATGTGAATAGGCAGGTGGTTGTGAAGTTTATCAAGAATCAACTCATATGCCGTTATGGTGTGCCAGACAAGATCATTATTGATAATGGATCTAACTTGAACAACAAAATGATGAAAGAGTTGTGTAGTGAGTTCAAGATAGCACATCATAATTCTTCTCCTTATAGACCCAAGATGAATGGGGCTGTTGAAGCTGCTGATAAGAACATCAAGAAGATTATCCAGAAGATGGTTGTTACGTACAAATATTGGCATGAGATGTTGCCATTTTCTTTACATGGATATCGTACATTTGTCCGAATTTCAACAGGGGAAACCCCCTTCTCCCTTGTTTATGGCATGGAGGCCGTACTCCCAGTAGAGGTGGAGATCCCATCAATGAGAGTCTTGATAGAAGCCAAGTTGACTGATGCTGAATGGGTTCAAATTCGTTATAACCAATTGAATTTGATAGAGAAAAAGAGATTGACTACCATGTGCCATGGTCAATTATATCAGCAGAGGATGAAGAAAGCCTTTGATAAGAAGGTTAAGCCTCGTGTGTTTCGAGAAGGTGACCTCGTGCTCAAGAAAGTTTTGTCTTTCGCGCCCGATTCCAGGGGCAAGTGGACTCCAAACTATGAAGGTTCATATGTTGTTAAGAGAGCCTTTTCAGGCGGTGCTTTGATACTTACAACTATGGATGGGGAGGATTTCACTCGTCCTGTGAATTCGGATGCAGTCAAGAAATACTTCGCCTAAAATAAAACAGAATAGCTCGCTAAGTTGAGAACCCGAAAGGGCGGCTTAGGCAAAAATGAGCGTCTCGGTGGATTGAAATCCCGAATGGGCGATCCAGGCAAAAGTTAGAGACATAAAAAATGAATATGTATCCCGCTAGATTGAGTACCTCACCCTGGGGCAATCTAGGCAAAAATTAGGGATTTGGCAACTAACTGCATCCTGACAAGACTTTGTTCTACAACTGTCATCTGTCAAAGATTCTCGCTCAGTCATCGTCAACTGAAGCTTCAAATACATTGGATTCAGAGTTGGTGGAGAGATGGTCATTATGTTCAATGTAGCCCTTTTCCAACATATATCACCAATTTCAAATTTGTAAAGATTCATGGAGTCTTGCCATTTGCAAACTACCATTCCATCAAATAAATTTGAGCCTTTATCCAATTCTTCGCACTCTTATTTGTTCCTGTTCAACAAATATTTTGCATGTTTTAATTGAAAAATATCATTGTTTTAAATAAATAAATTTTCATAAATTGTTTTCAAACAAAGTGAATATTCACAATGACAAAAAGGATACTTGGGACGTCTTCAGTGCTTTCCCGAGGATGGTATGATCTCCAAAAGGGTAAGACATTTGTTCATATTCCCAGCATACTCGTATCCTCTTCATTATCTTTCAGGTTGTCTCCTCCGCGAGTGCAGAAGAAGATTATGCATTACCAAATCCCCGAAGAGTTTGGGAGTCTGGTCCTAATCCTCTAGCTCCTCAGTGAGGCTGAACTTGGCATTTGTGTTATCAATTATATGGTTGTCACCCCTTTGCGTGGATTGACCTAAAATCCCTTATAGATTGATGAATTTAGTATGCTAATCTTTTGAAGAGGTTGGTATTCTCCCACTTCCAGTTAGAAATCTCTCCGCCAGGGTGAATAGGAAATCCCCAGCATGAGCGGAATTTGGTTTGTAGCTTTTCCCCTGTGGACTTGTCTACTATGATTTCCTGCAGATTTGCTCCTCGACCATCCTCAGCAGGGTTGATCCCACTTTTACTCCCCAGTATGGTCACCAGAAGGGTATCCCCAGTGGATTGCTTGCAGGTAATCCCCGGTTCAGTCATCAGCAGTGTTTCCCTAGTGGAATTGTCTGATCAGAGCCCGTTTGTTGCTTCCTCCCGAGCAGAGTGGTTGATGAAGATGTTTATCTTTCCATCCCCAGCGGAATAGTGTCCCTTTCTCCTCGGCAGATATGATTTCTTCAGCAGTGCAAGGAATGTGTTGGTTTTGGAACTTTTGGTTGGTGGTTGTTCCCCACAGAGTTTCATTTCCCTCTATGTTGAGTTCCCCAGTAGAGTTGCTTCTACGGAGGATTTCATCTGTGTTTGGATTCCTCAGCCAAGACTTTGCCTGATTGCAGAGTAGTATGGGAGCTCCTGAGGAAGATGTGTTGATCCCTTCCCCATGGGAGTGATTGGTTCTCCTTTCCCTGCAGAGATCTTTGTTTTCTAGTATCCGTTTGGATGTTCTCCAGTGGGCCTGGCTCTCTCTTTTGAGATTTAGTATCGGACGTTTGTCCATCGATTCTTGGACCTGGTTGTGTTAGATATGTCTGTTTGTCAGCATTAATCATACATAAACTACACATATACATGCATATTCTTAACATTCAGATATCCATGTTGCATTCTTTGCCATATATCTTTGATTGTTGTCTCCTGTTATTTGGTGATACATATTTCTCCAAACAGATGTCGGTGTTTGATCTCTCCATAATAGAGTCAGCCCCATAGGCATAAAGTGTTTACCCTTTCTTCCATATTCCTCACTGAGTTATGTCCTCGTGGATGACTGTTATTTCAGTTTCCTCCCAAAATATATACTGGGATGGAGTGTCTCCCCTGAGATATATCCTCATTGGGTTGAGTCTTGTTTCGGTATGTCTCTCTAGTTTGTTCCTAGATCGACTCTTTTTGTTATTTCCCCTGCACTTCCCCGTAGTTTAGATGAACGATTGCTCAGTAACCAGTAATTGTCCATCTTTTCCCTGGCGGAGTCTGTGGCCTTCTACCCAGTAACTGGTAGTCGTAAGTCCTATTTCTATGGTTTTCTACCCTCATACCGATAGTTGTAAACCCTATTTTATCCCCTTGCAGAGTTAACCTTATTTTGTTCATCCTAACCGATGGTGGTTACTCTTCCGTGGTTTTCTACCTAGTATCCGGTAGATGTAATCCCCTCTTTGTTGGTTATCTTTATCCCATATTCGGTACTGATATTCCTTCACTTTTTGAGTATATCTCCCAGTAACCGGTGATATATCTCTCGGATCATTGCCTTTGTCAATGTATCCCCAGC
The DNA here is from genome assembly GCF_024323335.1 of Lathyrus oleraceus. NCBI lineage: Eukaryota > Viridiplantae > Streptophyta > Magnoliopsida > Fabales > Fabaceae > Lathyrus > Lathyrus oleraceus. Next base: position 184,917,812 of record NC_066584.1, on the reverse strand, counting down.
GAGTCATCTTTCATTTACCCTTTTTGTTTGGTAATGATCGTCTCTCCCCTTCGATTGGTCATCAGCTTATACCTAGTATTCGGTATCCCGATGTCCTTTCCTTTCAGTCGATTCATCCTTTTTTAACCCAGTAACCGGTTGTGGATAATCTTCCATGCGAGTATATTATCTATGTTCTGACGGTAATAGATAATATATCTCATGCGCTCTTTGGTCGAAGTATTTTGTTCTTCCCCAGTCGAGTAAGATCCGTATCTCCTTATGGATTCGTATCTCATGAGTGTCTTGTGATGAGGACGTAATCCAAGACATAAATGATACAATGCAAAGCTTAGGAGGTCCTATGACAAGGGCACGTGCAAGAAGAGTCAATGATGCTTTAGTTCACTTCATGATCAAGTCAATAGAATGCATGGGCCAGATTGAAGAAAAAGAACCCAAGTTTATTCTTATCATCCAAGCATATGATAAAAGGCCCAATAATGCATAAATAAATAAAAATAAAGGAAATGCCAATAACCAAACTATAAGGGACGAAAATTGCAAGAGAAGTGGTAAATAAAGAATTGCCATTATTCTGCCCTTTCAAGAACCCCACTATCTCTTCTTTATTTTGCACTTTTTTTTAATAAATCAACCCACTATCATGATAATTAGTGGCTGAAAACCCTTTGTTTTCTTAGGAGTTAATTTTTACTTATTTCATCATCTTAAGCCATTCCTATATAAAGGAGGCATGTATCTTGTTTTTGGATGAATGAATTTTGTCAAGTTTACACATTGTGTAAGTGAGAGTATTTGCTCTTAGGTTCTGGATTGGACCAAAATTGATCGTATCAAGAAATCCTTTTCTTGTGGTGATCCCCATCCATAGGCTTATCATTCTCTCTTGGATTAGAAAGAGTGTGGTGCCCCTTCTACTTAATTCCATCTCTTATTTCTCATTTATTTCATATCAGTCTCGTTTATTTTATATGCATGTATCAAATTCTGTCATTCTTTCAATTATAAGGCAGATTACTTCCTCTGAGTCACAAAAGAATTAATATTCCAAAAGTTAACAAAGTTGTTTCAGGAATTTTGAAGGAAATGCATAATTCTCAAAAGTTAGTACATATCAAGTGTTATCAGAGCATATTCCAAAAAAAAAGGGGCCGAAATGTGGTAAATTATCTATATTCTTGGTAAATTATCTATATTCCAAAGTTCTTCATTATTATCGAAAAAAAAGGGTATAAAAAAATTGAAAAAAAAGGGATCTGATTGTTAAAGATTGTGATTCAAAAAAAAAATTATTATTTTTTCTTGCCACACTCTTAAAATTCTCCTGGTTTCCTTTGTTTTAGAGTCTTTTTTTTTTTGTTGCTGGTTTTTAAGTTTTTGTGTGTTGATTATCATCTGAAATTGATTTCTTTGTGTTGATTCATTTTGGTTTCTCTAAAGAACTAAAAGAGCAAATTAAGTGGTAAAAGGCAGAGTGTTTTTTATTATTAAAAAAAGCCAAAAAAAAAATTGAGTGAAACACGAGTGATTGAGTGTAAACACGTGAGTAGAGTGGTGAGGTCCATTTTTAAAACACTTGTTCCTAATTTCACAAATATTTCACAAGTATGTCTAGTCCACCTTCACCTAGAACAACAGCTTTAACTGTTCAGATCGCAGCCATGCGTGACAATTTTGTAAGATTGTTAAGAGAACAAGGTGAACAACTTCAACAAAGAATTGATGAGTTGGAAAGGAGGCCCCAAAATTCTAATGATGGTAGTGGTGATGAGGAGGAAAGAAGACGTAGAAGGAGACAAGGGAGAGATAATTTGAGGGGCATAAAAATTAAAGTTCCATCTTTTGTTAGGAAGAGTGACCCGGAGGCATATCTAGAATGGGAGACTAAACTTGAACAAATTTTTAATTGCCACAATTATTCTAATCTTGAAAAAGTGCAGGTTGCTTCTATTGAGTTCAAGGAGTATGCCTTAGTTTGGTGGGATCAATTGACCAAAGATAGAAGGAGGTATGCAGAACGACCAATTGATACTTGGGAAGAGATGAAAAGAATCATGAGGAGAAGGTTTGTTCCTTCCTATTATCATAGGGAATTGCACAACAAATTGCAAAGACTCACTCAAGGTTCTAAAAGTGTTGAAGAATATTTCAAGGAGATGGAAGTTCTCAAAATTAGAGCTAATGTAGAGGAGGACGATGAAGCAACTATGGCTAGGTTTCTCCATGGTCTAAATCATGACATTAGTGACATAGTGGAACTTCATCACTATGTTGAAATGGATGAATTGGTACACCAAGCTATCAAAGTGGAACAACAACTCAAAACAAAGAGCCAAGCAAGGAGAAATTCCACCACTTTCAATTCTCAAAGTTGGAAGGACAAAACAATGAAGGAGGGTGCTTCATCATCTAAGGAAGCCACGATTGAAAACAAAGGTAAAACTATTACATCTTCTTCTTCAAGTGTTTCAACTAACAAAAGTGTTAAGTGTTTCAAGTGTCAAGGCCAAGGACATATTGCATCTCAATGTCCAACAAAGAGAACTATGCTTATGGAAGAAAATGAAGAAATTGTTGAAGAGGAGGATGGTGATTATGATGAGGAGTTTGAAGAAGAAATACCTAGTGGAGATTTACTCATGGTGAGAAGAATGTTGGGAAGCCAAATAAAGGAGGAGGATACAAGTCAAAGAGAAAACCTTTTTCATACAAGATGCTTTGTGCAAGGAAAGATTTGTTCTTTAATAATTGATGGAGGAAGTGGTACAAATGTTGCAAGCAGGCGTCTGGTTTCTAAACTAAAATTGGAAACAAAACCTCACCCTAAGCCTTACAAACTCCAATGGCTTAATGAAAGTGTAGAAATGCTTGTTAATAAACAAGTTGAGATTTGTTTTAAAATTGGAAAATATGAGGATGTAGTGTTGTGTAATGTAGTACCAATGGAAGCTAGTCATTTGTTATTAGGTAGGCCTTGGCAATTTGATAGAAAAGCCAATCATGATGGGTACTCCAATAAGTACTCTTTTATGTATCATGATCAAAAGATCAATCTTGTACCGTTAAATCCTAGTGAGGTGAGAGAAGATCAAAGAAAAATGAGAGAAAAATATGATCAAGAAAGAAAAGAAAAAGAAAAAGAAAAAGAAAAGAATGAAAAGAAAAAGAATGATAAAAGAGAAAAGAAACAAAGTTTAATTGCAAAAAAAAAGAGATGTGAAAAAAGCCATTGTGTCACACCAGCCTTTGTACTTGCTCTTTTGCAAGGAGGTGCCTTTGCTAACCACTATTTCTAATGAAAAAAAAATGCCAAATTGTGTTGAGTCTCTTTTGCAGGAATTTAAAGAATTGTTTCCGAAAGAGGTGCCAAGTGGTTTACCACCTATAAGAGGAATTGAACATCATATTGATCTCAATCCAGGAGCATCTTTGCCTAATAGGCCAGCATATAGAAGTAATCCACAACAAACTCAAGAGATACAAAGGCAAGTTGTTGAATTGATAAGTAAAGGATGGGTAAGAGAAAGTTTAAGTCCTTGTGTTGTCCCTATTATTCTAGTCCCTGAAAAGGATGGTAGTTGGAGGATGTGCACTGATTGTAGGGCCATTAACAATATTACCATTAAATATAGGCATCCTATTCCTAGACTAGATGATTTGCTTGATGAATTGTTTGGTGCATGCTTATTTTCTAAAATTGATTTGAAAAGTGGATATCACCAAATTAGAATAAGGGAGGGGGGTGAATGGAAAACTGCTTTTAAAACAAAATTTGGTTTGTATGAGTGGATGGTTATGCCTTTTGGATTAACTAATGCACCTAGTACTTTCATGAGACTAATGAACCATGTGTTAAGGGAGTTATTGGGTAAGTTTGTTGTTGTGTATTTTGATTTATAGCAAGAACTTAGATGATCATTGCATTCATTTAAGAGCTGTTTTGCAAGTGCTAAGATATGAAAAATTGTATGCCAACCTAGAAAAATGTGTCTTTTGCACCGATCATGTGATTTTTTTAGGTTTCATTGTGAGCTCTAAAGAGTCCACGTTGATGAGGAAAAGGTGAAAGCCATTCGAGAGTGGCCTCCTCCCAAAAATGTAAGTGAGGTAAGAAGCTTTCATGGTTTGGCTAGTTTTTATAGGAGGTTTGTGAAGGACTTTAGTACCTTGGCAGCACCCCTCAATGAAATTGTTTAAAAGGATGTTGGTTTTAAATGGGGTGAAAAACAAGAGCAAGCCTTTGCTTCCCTAAAGGAAAAGCTCACCCAAGCACCAATTCTTGCATTGCCTAATTTTTCTAAATCTTTTGAAATTGAATGTGATGCATCTAATGTGGGAATTTGAGCTATTTTGTTGCAGGAAGGTCATCCACTTGCTTATTTTAGTGAAAAGCTAAAAGGGGTTGCCCTTAATTATTCTACATATGATAAGGAATTGTATTCCTTGGTGAGAGCTCTACAAACTTGGCAACATTACTTGCTGCCCAAAGAGTTTGTCATTCATAGTGATCACGAATCCTTGAAACATTTGAAGGGACAAGGTAAGTTGAATAAGAGGCATGCCAAGTGGGTTGAGTTTCTTGAACAATTTCCTTATGTAATCAAGCATAAGAAAGGTAAATCTAATGTTGTGGCAGATGCACTCTCAAGAAGACATGTCTTGCTTTCTACTCTTGAAACAAAAGTTTTTGGTCTTGAGCATATTAAAGATTTGTATAAAAGTGACCTTGAATTTTCTTCAAAATTTTTAGCTTGTGAGCATACTGCCTTCAATGGGTATTTTAGGCACAATGGTTATTTATTTAAATAAAAAAAACTATGTGTGCCTAAAGGTTCCATTAGAGAATTACTTGTAAAAGAGGCGCATGAGGGAGGACTAATGGGTCATTTTGGGGTTTCTAAAACTCTAGAATTCTTAAAAGAACATTTTTATTGGCCTCACATGAAAATTGATGTCCAAAAGCTTTGTGAAAGATGCATTGTGTGTAAAAAGGCTAAATCAAAAGTTATGCCTCATGGTTTGTATACTCCTTTGCCTGTACCTGAATTTCCTTGGATTGACATTTCCATGGACTTTGTTTTGGGGCTGCCTAGAACAAAGAATGGCAAAGATTCTATTTTTGTAGTTGTGGACAGGTTTTCAAAAATGACACATTTTATTCCATGTAAAAAGGTGGATGATGCGTGTCATGTTGCTGATTTGTTCTTTAAGGAAGTGGTGCGCCTACATGGCTTACCAAGGAGCATTGTCTCTGATCGTGACTCCAAGTTCTTAAGCCATTTTTGGAGGACTTTATGGGGAAAGGTGGGTACAAAGTTATTATTTTCCACTACTTGTCATCCCCAAACAGATGGACAAACTGAAATAGTAAATAGAACTCTTTCTACTCTTCTTAGGGTTGTTCTTAAAAAGAATTTAAAAATGTGGGAGGAATGGTTACCTCATGTAGAGTTTGCTTACAATAGGGTTGTCCATAGCACTACACAACATCCACCTTTCGAGATTGTGTATGGTTTTAATCCTTTAACACCTCTTGATTTGTTACCATTGCCTAACACATCTATTTTGGAGCATAAAGATGGGAAAGCTAAGGCTGAATTTGTGAGAAAATTGCATGAACAAGTAAAATTGCAAATTGAAAAGAAAAATAAAAGTTATGCAAAAAGTGCAAACAAAGGGCGAAAGAAAGTTATTTTTGAACCCGGGGATTGGGTTTAGATACATATGAGAAAAGAGAGATTCCCGTCACAAAGGAAGTCCAAACTTCAACCTAGGGGAGATGGACCATTTCAAGTACTTTCAAGGATCAATGACAATGCCTACAAAATAGAACTTCCAGGTGAGTATGGGGTAAGTACTACTTTTAATGTGGCTGATTTATCTCCTTTTGATGTAGGTGATGATGGTCTAAATTCGAGGTCGAATTCTTTTCAAAAAGGAGGGAATGATGAGGACGTAATCCAAGACATAAATGATACAATGCAAAGCTTAGGAGGTCCTATGACAAGGGCACGTGCAAGAAGAGTCAATGATGCTTTAGTTCACTTCATGATCAAGTCAATAGAATGCATGAGCCAGATTGAAGAAAAAGAGCCCAAGTTTATTCTTATCATCCAAGCATGTGATAAAAGGCCCAATAATGCATAAATAAATAAAAATAAAGGAAATACCAATAACCACACTATAATGGACGAAAATTGCAAGAGAAGTGGTAAATAAAGAATTTCCATTATTCTGCCCTTTCAAGAACCCCACTATCTCTTCTTTATTTTGCACTTTCTTTGTAATAAATCAACCCACTATCATGATAATTAGTGGCTGAAAACCTTTTGTTTTCTTAGGAGTTAATTTTTACTTATTTCATCATCTTAAGCCATTCCTATATAAAGGAGGCATGTATCTTGTTTTTGGATGAATGAATTTTGTCAAGTTTACACATTGTGTAAGTGAGAGTATTTGCTCTTAGGTTCTGGATTGGACCAAAATTGATCGTATCAAGAAATCCTTTTCTTGTGGTGATCCTCATCCATAGGCTTATCATTCTCTCTTGGATTAAAAAGAGTGTGGTGCCCCTTCTACTTAATTCCATTTCTTATTTCTCATTTATTTCATATCAGTCTCGTTTATTTTATATGCATGTATCAAATTCTGTCATTCTTTCAATTATAAGGCAGATTACTTCCTCTGAGTCACAAAAGAACTAATATTCCAAAAGTTAACAAAGTTGTTTCAGGAATTTTGAAGGAAATGCATAATTCTCAAAAGTTAGTGCATATCAAGTTAGTGCATATCAAGTGGTAATCAGAGCATATTCCAAAAAAAAAAGGGCCGAAATGTTGTAAATTATCTATATTCTTGTTCTTCATTATTATCCATTTATCATTATAAAAAAAAATTGAAAAAAAGGGTATAAAAAAATTCGAAAAAAAAGGGTATAAAAAAATTTGAAAAAAAAGGGTATAAAAAAAATTGAAAAAAAAAGGGATCTGATTGTTAAAGATTGTGATTCAAAAAAAAAATATTTTTTTTTCTTGCCACACTCTTAAAATTCTCCTGGTTTCCTTTGTTTTTAGAGTCTTTTTTTTTGTTGCTGCTTTTTTAAGTTTTTGTGTGTTGATTATCATCTGAAATTGATTTCTTTGTGTTGATTCATTTTGGTTTCTCTAAAGAACTAAAAGAGCAAATTGAGTGGTAAAAGGCAGAGTGTTTTTTATTATAAAAAAAAGCCAAAAAAAAATTGAGTGAAACACGAGTGATTGAGTGTAAACACGTGAGTAGAGTGGTGAGGTCCATTTTTAAAACACTTGTTCCTAATTTCACAAATATTTCACAAGTATGTCTAGTCCACCTTCACCTAGAACAGCAGCTTTAACTGTTCAGATCGCAGCCATGCGTGACAATTTTGAAAGATTGTTAAGAGAATAAGGTGAACAACTTCAACAAAGAATTGATATATACTCCCCAATTCATGCTTGGTTGGTCACCTATTATATGCCCAGTAATCGGTATCCCTGGTGTTCCTTCCTTTCCTGCTCCCTATTATGACTTTTTGTCCCCTGTGGAGTCAGATTTCCTGAGTCGAAATATACCCTTTTTTAGGTCTTCCTCAGATGATTTTGGATGTTTGATATCTCTCACCCTTATACCGGTCTTAGATATTCATTCTCCCTGAGCGTGTTTGTTCTCACACCCTCATACCGGTGTTTTGAGTACATGTCTCTTTGAGCTTATTACCCAGTAACCGGTAATACCTCATTCTGTTGTTTCCTCAGATGAGTCCTCGTTGGACATTCCCCAGCGAAGTCCCTTAGTGGATTTTCCCCATCTGATTCCGGATTTTCATCCGAAGTATCCTTTGTGGATAGTTTTTGCTGTATTGGCATATTCCCCAATACATGCATCTCTGAGTCAGCTTGAGTCTTTCCATTGATTTATGGAATTCCCCTCGTATCTCTCAGCAAGTTCTAAGTCGTGACCTGCTCACGCAATTTATTCCCTTTCTTATCCCCATAAGAATCCCCAGAGTCTCTGTCCTATTGAGTGTATTACTCATATGGATTGTCAATTTCTCCTGATTTCTTTTCTTCTTTGTGGACACATATCCCCACAAAGTATTACCCTTTTTGCATGCATACGTTTGCATCATGAGGTCTCTTAGGGGCCAAAATTTGTCTCCGGCTAGAATGACCTTAAATAGGGGCATCTGTAAGACCCTAATTTTGACCCTAAGATCCCTCATGGCATCATATCATTGCATTTGCATCTTGCCTCAAGGATCATAAGCATCTTGGCTCCTTACCTTTGGGTTGGGAACTTTTTGGATTGGTTTGAGATCACCAAGCATGCTTGAATTGTATATTATTGCTTTTCTCATTTTATTCACTAACCAAAACCACAAAAATATGTCACTAACATCTTTTGTTTGTAGCTTGAGCAGTCACAAGATCCAAAGCTTCTAGGAGATCCTATGTGCATTGATATGGCCAAGAGAAGATGAAAGCAAACATGGAAATGGTTCCCAAAGCTCTCATCCATCAAATATGCCTCCCAAGTATCTCAATTCATCATTTTGATCAAAGCAAATCAAAGGGTTTGAGGCTTGTTTCCCAAGGAAACCCTAATTCATCTGTTCATCAACTGTGCCTTGCTCATGAAGCAACCTCAACCCATGATCAAATGAAATCAAGGGAAGTTCTTTAATTCATCATTCCATGCATATTTGAACTTATTTGAGTGCCCTCATTCATCAATTCATCAAGATATGAGGTTTGGACTTGAGAAGTTGATTAGTCAATTCATCTAAATATTTCGAAGTACACTGAGACCTAACTTTTTATGTGTTTGTCAAATGGAGATGACCCCAAGCGCAAAAATGTTCTTGATAACCATATAAACAACTTTCATGTTCATCAAAAAAATATTTGAAGCTTGGAAGGTCATCATCCATTTCAAAACATTATAGGTCATTTTGACTGAAACCCTAATTTTGGGTCAACTTTCCAAGGATATAACTCCTTCATTTTTCATGATTTTGAGGTGGGATCAAATGCATTAGAAATTTTAAGATGTCTACTTCATTTGTTAGGTTGAACAAATTTTCATAATCCTAAAATAAATACATGTGATAATGCAAAACATTATAGGTCACTTTGGACCAAAAGCATTGAAATATGAAAAAGTCCAACTTCAAGTGCCCATAACTTCTTCATCAAAAATCCAAAGTATGCAACATTTAAGTCCAAATTGATTGTGTCTTGAAAATATCTACAACTTTGATGTTGAAGGGTTTGTCATTTGGAGCTTGCATCATTGAAACAGAAGTGCTTAAAGTTTGGCCATTTTTGAAATTCTCACATGTACATGTTTTGCACCCTACACTTCATGATCATTTTTTACCAATTTCCAAGTGTCAAATGAAGTTTTGATCAACATAACAAATGATCCTCATGCAAAACGCTTTCCAACCATTACCCATAAGGTTATATTTCAGTTTGGGAAATGCCATTTTTGAAAGCATGAACAAGTTGGTACAATTTTGGAAACCATTTGAAATTGCATTGCATGATTTAATTATACACCATCTGCACGTCCAATTTGTATTTGTTGATGATTAGCTTGCAAATCCAAGAGGAATTGGGCCCTCCATGCGCTTGTACAGGCCCATGCATGGAGGCCCTTTCCATCCATGCAATGCTTTGATCATGCTTTCAGCCATGCCTTTTGCTATAAATAGATGCCTTATGCTCCTCATTTCAATAACCTGAAGGCGCCTTACATGCTGCACGATTGATTCCTCACCCATACACAAAGGAACTCACCATTTTCTCTCAATTTTTTCAGATCTAAACTTCAATTTCATTGATTGATTGTTAGATCTAAAGTTCCTCAACCTTGCTTACCTTAATCCATAAATCACACTGCAAGCTTAATCACCAAGAAATCGTGCTCTCAAGCTCTACAAATCAGAGGTTTACTTCAGATTTTATTTTCTTCGAATCCACTTATATATTCCTTGTTTCTTGTTGTTGTGTGGTCTGAAGTCCTCTTCATAGATGCAATCTTTTTAAGCTTTGAATTTTCAAAACCCAACAAGTTTCAGTTGAACTCCATAAAATTCAACCTCTGATTTCTCTCTCAATAGGAATCTAGAGTGGATTTGGTTGGCACATTGGTGATGTACATCACCCCAGCTTTCATTTGGTACCTGGATCGTGGCTTTCCATGAACTTTTATTTCTCTGCAATTTTTGCCTTCGCCGGAAGCTGGCCGGAGAAGACGGTGGTGTACACCACCGTTCAGTCTCCAGATTCAATCATGGCTGTGCGTTTCATTTTCTAGATTCAATCTAATTCGTCCCATGTTATGACTTGTTTAATGGTTATGTGTGATGCATTGACTAAAGAACATGGTAGGCACGCGCTCAGGGGCCACACGATTTGCCAGCTCAATTAATGAGCCCTGCATCCAACGCTCCACGCTTTTTGCTATTTTTAAATTTTGATTTTAATTTTCTTTTATTTCTTTTAATTCCATTTCATTTTAAAAATTCATATCTCCTTCATTATTGGTCCAAAGAATGTGAGACCAATTGCATTTTTCTTTTTTTAATTTCTAGTTTCTAAAAGTGATTTTTAATATTTTTTATTTTATCATTTGATATTTTTTAGGAATTTTCTCTTTTCTGGTTATTTTTATTTCATTCAAAATAGTTTTTGATATTCAAAAAATACAAAAATATTTTTCCAACCTCTTTGAATGATGATAGATCTATGAAAAATATTCTCATCAATTTATTAATTGATTTGAGATTTATTTGAGATTTTAATTCAATTAGGTTATTTTTATGTATTTTTAATTGATTAAAAATAGTTTCAGACTTCTAAAAATGCTGAAATTTTTTTTCAAACTTTGTTTGACCTTGTTGAACTTAGGATAATTCACTTGGACTTTTCAAAGTTGATTTGAAGTGAGTTTGAAGCTTGAGCTTTCTTTATTATTTTAATTCAAATTTTATTTTAATTTTGAAAAATACAAAAAAAATATTCTATTTGTTCCTTGACTTCTAATCTTCATCTTACTTCTGTTTACAATTGTTTGACCTTGATCTTCTCTATCTTTTGTCAATGCTTGTTGATTATTTCACTTCATTTCCATTAATGTACTTTAATATTCATTCTTCTTCTTTTTCTTTTTTGTTCAATGAACTAAAGATTGGTGGTTAGCCTTGATGTATGAGAGGTCTAACCTTCCTTGATTCAAATCTAATTCATCTTGATCATGGATCAAGTGAATGGCTTTGCATTAAGGATAGGTTGCTTCCTAATCAAGCAAAGAACCTAAATCAATACAAGATCATTTCTCATCTTCTTTTTGGCATGGCAAGTTGTAGGAGCTTGATTCACTAATCAAGATCTCTAACTTGTGTTGTTTCCTACATTATTATTGACCGGCCTCAGATAGTTGTGACTTCTACATAAGTCCAATTACGATTGCTTAACATAGCGCTAAATTGCCTTATGGCACACTAACTCTAACACTAATCATTAACCATTACCATTTAATTCTTGCACTTTACATTTATGCAATTTACTATTCTTGTACATATTATTCATTTGCTTTTGCTCTTTGCTCACTTGAGCACATGTTTATGTTAATGCAATTTGCCTTTTGCTCACTTGAGCACATAATTGTGTATATATTATTGTGCTTGTGCTTTTGTTTTGATTGTTGTGGACCAAAATGCAAAAATGGACAAAAAGGACTTAGATTCTAGGACACTCCCTATGCAAAAATGGAGTAAAATGCCTTAATGTTTAAAATGGATTAGAAGGACCAAATCTCTAAACTCACTCTTGTCCATTCTTGATTTACTTCATGGAACTTTTTGATGTGTGTGCTTTTGTGTTAGGGATTCCTATTTGAGCCAAATTGAAGAACCATTGTCATGTGCTTCTAAAGTGAGAGATACAAGAGCCATTGGAAGATTCCTAAGAGCTTTGCTTGATTGATTGATTGCTTGAGTATACATATTTGATTGCTTATTTCATAGGATCGGAGCTACTTGGATCATTAATATGATCTCAAGAGAGGAACTCCATTTGCGGTCTTGTTTCTTATCCTTCATCTCTTGTATGATTAGGACTCTAGACATTCTTCTTCTTCCCTCCACTCTAACCCAAGCCAAAACTTTTGTGGAAACATTAACACTTGTTTTCAAACATTAGAAACCTAAGCATTATGCTTTTGATTCTCAAACTTTCTTTTCATAACACTTATTTTGAATTGAATCTTTAAGTCAACTTTGACCATATTTTGTAAATACTTTTCATTTGTAAATATAACTCATTCAAAGGCTTTTGTGGTTTCAATGGCCACTTTCTTATCAAAAAAATTCATAACCTTTAGCTATTAGGTATGAGTTATCCTTGAGGTAGATATAATACTCACCTATATCCTTAGTGATGGACAATGAGTCTTCCATACTTATTATAGGGTTAACCCCTCACTAGCATGTTGAAGCTATCCTCACATGGTGGATTTGTGGTTTTAGGTTGAGTTTTCTCCCTTGGATAACAAAAGACCTTAAGGCTTTTGGACCAATCAATTCACCAACTTGTTTTGAGATTTTTACCCTGAACTACGAGGTTTTGATCCGAATCTTTTTAAGATGGTACGTAGGCAATGGGTTTATCCATCCAAACACAAATTGTAAATAACTTGTATATTCTCTTCTCATCTCCTCAATCATGTTTGCACAAACAAATTTTCACAAAAATACCAACCTTACAACAAGTGTGAAAAGGGCTCCCTAGGAGTACCTAGGATGTTTTGGGTTCTTAAAACCTTCCCATTGCATAACCAACCCCCTTACCCCGATCTCTGACATTTTTACTAGTTTTTGATTCGATAAAACTTCTCGGTTTTTGTTCGCTTTCTAACCTTTCCTTTGGATAAATAGAAGTGCGGTGGCGACTCGACTTGTATGGTTTACTTTTGATTTAGTACATAAATCTAAAGGTAACGAATACCCAGCTACACTAATCAATAGCTTGGTCTCCGATTCTAGCATGCATGACGAGATAACTGAGCGGACAAGTATTCCCCTTTTACTTTTCAAAGTCAGGGACTTTGAACTTTATCGGGATTTTCACATTAGGAACTAAGCAAAGTTCCGCAACACTCTTACCGAACAAATCTTTTCCCCTAAGGGTCTTCAACTCCTTTCGCAGCTCAAGGAATTGGTCTTTCATTTCATCCATCTTTTCATAAACATTCGGATCCTCATAGGGCTCGGAATGATAGATGGTGTCCTTAACACGGGGTAAAGTGTAAACAACCGGTGGTGGAACATACATGACCGAGCTAGATGTCAGCATGGAAGCAAAAGTAGGCGTGAAACCCTTGGGCACAAAGTTAGGCGGCATTCCTCACGGGAATCCGGTAGGCATGGTATGTGCAAAGCGAGCAGCAGTAGCATGAATGATAGAGGTAGCAACCTCTGAAATGACAGTCCTCTGAGGAGGAGGAGTTGCAGGCGTTGGAGACGATTGACTCTGAGCAGCTAACACTGACTCCATCATGGTAGTCAGGCGGGAGATCTCGTCCTTCAAGTCTTTGTTCTCTTGCTTTAAATGTTCCATGATCCTTGAGTGATTGGCGCAGATATTGTATCGATGAGTCAGCTTGGATGAAGCACAAAAGAAGAACCAATAAGACATCTGGCGAGAGAGAAACCTGCTATGCAAATGATGCATGAAATGCAATGTTTTGATTGTTTTTATGTTCAAGGAACTTATTGTTTCATTTGCAAATATATAAATAATAACAATTGCATAATTTGATTGACCATGAAATCTCTTTTATTTATATAATTCGAAGGATTACATTGAGTACAATTTCAGAAACCAAAAATACAAAATACAAGAGAAAAGGAGACTAGTCGTCCTAAGGATCCCTAATAACAGTATCAGAAGATCGGGCTGCAAGCGCGTACTTCCTTCGGATGTGTCGAATCTCGAACTCAAAAGAAGTCTTCATCTGAGCCTTCTCAAGGACAAGCTGATCAACAATCTTCTTCCAAGCAACGGAAGGCTGAGGCATACTAGAGGAAGATGAAACCTTTGGCTCTCTCTGTCTCTTTATTTCTCGGTCTTCAAGAAGCTCAATAAGTGTATCCTTGTCCTTAGACTCAAGCTGCAATTCCTCATGCTTTCGACTCAAAGCATGGAAACACTCTTCCCACATATCCTTTTCTTGCTTCATCTTGGTGAGCGTGTCTTCCAACTCCTCTACATCTTGGTTAGGGAGAGTTAATGACTCAACCACAACCATAAACATAGGTCTCTCACGAGCATAAGGCATCTTCAATTCCAAAGCTCTCTTTTTCACCCAAAGAGTGTAAGCTTCCAAAGCTACACAATTGCATGGACCAAGCTCGGATCTTCCTTTCCTATGCACATTATGCCAAGCATGCCCAATCTTCTGCTTCAAATGTTGGGGATCTTTACCCTCTTGATAGAAAAGACCTTCTAATAAAGTGTTATTAGGTTTATCTCTCAAGGGGAACCCAAGTTGACAACGGGCCAAAGCAGGGTTGTAATTGATTCCTCCTTGTGTACCAATAAGAGGCACATTAGAGAACTCACCACAACTATCAATAATCTCCAAACTACTCAATGAAGAATCATACCAAACTATATCATCATTAGTGAGAGACATAAGTCTCGGAGACCACCTTAGACATTGTTTGTTCTCCACAAAAGTAGGCGTCTGAGGCAAGTGCGAAATAAACCACTTGTACAGAAGAGGAACACAACACACAATCGTCCCACCACCTTTAGAATTCCTTAGAAGCAAAGAGAATTACATATCTCCTAACAGAGTAGGCATAAGATTCCCAATCAAGAAAGTTCTAATGGCATTAACATCCACAAAACCATCAATGTTAGGGAACAAAGCTAAACCATATATAAGCAAGACAAAGATAGCTTCAAAAGCATCCACACTACCGGCTTGAGCAAAGGCAATAGCTTCCTTGATGAGGAACTCAGAAGTCAATCCAAACAATCCTCATTTCTTCACCCGATGAGCCTTAATCTCAGACTTCTTCAGATGAAGAGCTTCAGCTATAAGATGAGATCTGGGAATCTCTTCCAATCCACTAAAGGGCACTTTGCTAGAAACGGGTATTCCCAAGAGATGGGCATACTCCTCTAACGTAGGCACAAGCTGATAATCTAGAAAAGTAAATCAACGATAGAGAGGGTCATAAAACTGAACCAATACACTCAAGAGTCCTTCAACCACATCAGTAGACAATACAGATAGGAGCTTCCCATGACGTTGCTTGAAGTCCAAGGGATCTAATACAAAATATGACAATTCCCTTAACTCTTTCAAGTCTGGACATATGAAACTGTACTTCTTAGTGTTCCTTCGTCTACAATCCATGGTCTGAAAATATTTGCAAACAAGACCTCAGTTCCTTGAAATTATTTTTCGTGTGATGAATGTTATGATGCGCACAAATAAGGGATCACACACAAGGCAAACAAACAAAGGTCAAGGAATCCAGTCATTGTCAAGATCAATCATCCATTTTGGTGGGTTATGGTTTTCACCTTATCAACACCCAAGTTCCATTGATATTGACAAGACTTTATTGGATCAACTAAGAATCAAGGGTTTGTTGTGAGTCACGAGCATGGATTCTGGGTAAGAACCATCCAAAAGGAGTGAACTAAGGATAAAAGCATGTAAATCATGTTCTAAAAAGTTCCCAGAGTCTTAATTCCATCTATCAGATATTACATGTTAGGATGACTGACTCATCAACCCATAATATTCTCAAGAGAAACTCGTCTGAGTGTAGTATCGCGTAACAACTGTTATTAAGTCTACACTGTAAGTTGTAAATGCGCCTAAGAGGGGGGGTGAATTAGGTGGTAAACAATTTCTTCGATCTTGTTTCCGGTTCTTGGTTATTTTTCGTTTAAGTGCTGAAAAATAAATTGCGGAAAGTAAAAGGACACCGGAAATTATAGTGGTTCCCTTCACACTCCGAAGGTACTCCACTCCCCTTTCGACTCGAAAGAGATTTCACTATAGTTAGAATTATTGTACAGCCTACTCACACCAACGGTGATGCTTACTATCTAACCTATAGGTAATCAAGTGTATGAAGAACAATCCTCTTCAACACTTCACTTGTTTCCAACAATCCTGGACAACAAGGTATGATACAAAAATCAGAACTTAATTAAAAAGTTGATGATGAATCTTGAATATATTAATCACTTGGATTAATCTTCCCCTTTGGATATCAATCACTCAATGTAGTATACAAGTGTTCAAACCAAATGATATGTATTCTTAGCAAGGTATATGAAGGTTTAATGCAAAGAATACTTTTTTAAGAAAGTTTTTGGACACTTGATAAAAATCTGAGTTTTTATAAGAATGATTAATTGAAAGTGTTTGCAAGAAAGGAGGTGGTCATAAAAAAATGAGTAATGATGTTTATATATTGCTACAAACATCTTTTTGAAAGAGTATGATGAATGAAAGGATGCAGTGATTCAAAGGAATGCAAAGAAAACATTTGAATGAAGAAATGCACCAATCTGCCAAAATTCGTCAGTGGTAACCGGTTACTGCTCGGTGGGTAACCGGTTACTGCTCGGTGGGTAACCGGTTACTTTCTTCCAACGTCCAAAAAATATTTGAAAAACAACAGTGGTAATCGGTTACTGCTCGGTGGGTAACCGGTTATTGAAGCCCAGTTTTGAAAAATAGAATTTGGCAGAATGTGAAAAATGAAATGCAATACATCCTAATTTTCTATATGAACCAAGATATCATGGAATAAATATTGAAACACTTGTATATCATATTAGTGAAAGTTTTAGATATACCAATGATGATACTTGATCCTTTGAAATGATATACTTCACTTGAATCTTTACTCCACTTCAATTCACTTCAAGTCTTTGACAGCTTTTTGATCTTTTCACATGAGAATTATTGAGAGATGTTGTAATCATCAAAATCATCAAGAAGCCATGACTTCACAATCTCCCCCTTTTTGATGATGACAACTTACTACTTGAAAGTTGATTCTAAACTTGTTTCTCTAATCCAAGGATATCTCCCCACATGCAAGTGCTCCCCCGTTCTTTTGGAATATGAGCAAAGCTTTGGAAATGTGTATCTTTCCATGGTATGGATGTTATGGACTTGTGCCTAGTTCCTAATGTGGTGCTTCCTGCTAAGTTCAAAGCACCAGACCTGCCAAAATACAAGGTTTTAGGCTGTCCCATAAGTCATGTCATCATGCATTGTAGGAAGATGGCATCCTACATTGATAATGATGAGCTCCTTATCCATTGCTTCCAAGACAACTTATCTGGGGCATCCTTAGATTGGTATATGAGCTTAGAACACAGTAAAGTCAGATCTTGAAAGGACTTGTCTGAAGCATTTCTCAAGAAATACAAATATAACCTAGACATGGCTCTTACCAGGTTATAGCTACAAAATCAAGCCCGCAAGAGCAGCGAGACATTCAAAGAAGACGTTCAAAGTTGGCGTAAGATGGCTTCTAGAGTTAGACTTGCGCTAACAGATGCTGAATTGGTTGATATATTTATGAGCACACTCCAAGGTATATACTATGAGAAGATGGTTGACAATTTATCATCCAACTTTGTCGACATAGTAACCATTGGAGAACGTATTGAGAATGGGATGAAAACATGAATGATTGCTAGTGTTGATAGCCACACAATGGTCAAGAAACTTAGTGTTTTGCTAAGAAGAAAGAGGCTGAGGCAAGTGTTGTAGTAGCAAATGTCTACCCTCAAGTTCAGGCACCTATGGTGCCTATGCCATACTACCCGTATCTGTAAGACCCCAATTTTGACCCTAAGATCCCTCATTCTATGTCATCATATGCATTAGCATTGGGTTCATACCTTGGCATCCTCCTTACCCCTCTTTCATTGGGTTTGTTTTGGGAGATATCACCAAGAACCATGTGATTGTATCATACTTGTATATTATCATTATAGTAACCAAAATACCAAAAATATGTCTTTGCATTTGCCTAACTCTTTTGTAGGTAGGGCATGATCACCACTGATCCATCATGTTCACATCTAGGGTTTGAAACCCTCATTGCTGAGAGCACAACCAAGGAGTGATCCACAATGCCCCTAAGCATCATATATTAGTCCCCATGATCTCTACGTGTTATTTTGATCAAGCATTCTTCAAGAGTCTGGAGTTGATTTTGTCTTGGAAACCCCAATTCATCTGGGTATCTTGAGTAACTTCTCCAACAAGCTTCTTCACCAATTGATCAAATTTCTCAAGGGACACTTCAAGTTCCATCATCTTATGCATATATGATCTACCATGAGCCTAAAAAGTCAAGAGAATTGTAAGTTAGTAAGTTGGTTGATGGTGGTTGGCGAGATGAATTCATCTGATCAAAACTAGGTCTCCCTAGACCCTATATCCTACAATTTTCATCATATGAAAATGATTCTAAGAGAAACGTTATTCTAAATGACTTACAAACAACTTTCATGTTGATGTCTAGAGCTAATTTTGCTTGGAAAGTCACTTTCTATGTTGAAACATTATAGGTCATTTTGTCTAAACCCTAATTTGAAAGTCAACTTCCCAAGGCCATAACTTGCTCAATTTTTGTGAGATGAAATATTTCCAAGTTTCAAAATCAAATTCAAGATGTCTACTTCAACCATTATGTTTGGAGTGAAAGCTAAATCAACTTTTATGAACATGTGATATGAGGATACATTATAGGTCATTTTGGACCAATGCCATTGAACAAGTGATTTTCCTCAACTTCAAAAATGCATAACCCACTCATTCTAAATCCAAATGATGTAAACTTTGTGACCATTTTAAAGGTATTTGAAATATGTACAACTTTTAAGAAGATACTTTTCTCTTTTGAAGCTCACATAAAAAGTTAAGCAAGGTGGAATAATTGAATATGTGACTTGACACTTAGAAAAATCTTCAACATGTTAAAATTTCCAAACTTCCACCTAATAATTCACCAAGGTACAAGTTCCAAATGGAAATATGTTCAACATAAGATTTGTTCCTCTTGATCTAAGCTTTCCAAAGAGTCCTAATTCATTCATTTTGGACTAAGTTTGATGGGTCTGTGCATGGTGTAAACATGCCTGTATCAGTTGGCAAGGTTCAAGCTTCAAGTGATCAAATAACTTTGCCTTGCCACTCAAGCTTCATGCAAACCTTATTTCAGTTGATTATGGACTTAATTGGATTGCTTCATGGGCCTGTACACGCCCATGCAAGCATGTGCATTGCATTGCCAAATTTGGACAAATTTTCAAGTGTGCAAATAACACTTCATTTTGCTATAAATAGAGACCCTATATACTCATTTCAAAGGACTTTTGCGCGCCAGCTTTGCCTCCACACTTCAAACCCTCACATTTGAAAGGAAAATCTGAGAATTTTCATTTTGAAAATTGAGTTTGAATCTCACTGTTTGGAGATTCAAAAACTCCAAGATCCAAAGCTTTGCATTGTTTTTAAGCCACTTCAACAAGCTTCATAAGCAAGATCAAGCACGTATTGAAGCAAGAGAGATCTATTTCTGCACAACATTGAAGGTAATTTTCCAGATTTTTCTTCTCTTCGATTCTCTCTTAATACTCATCAATTCTCTTGGATCCTTGGTTTTCTAAAGTCCTACCAATGTAGGCAAGAAGATTGAGTTGCTTTGAGGTCAAATCGAATCAACTCAGTTGACACACCTCAAAATTCAACTCAACATATCTCTCTATATATTTGGAGTTAATTAAAATTGAGGTGATATTCGTGATCTATGCCATTTTATCTTTCAGATCATGCCCTCCTTTTTCATTTATGATGTGGTGATGAATGGACCAGTCTGACCAAGGTCGCCTGAGAAGACGGCTGACGATTTGCTCCGACAATGATGTGGCACGGTCCAGAGCCATTAGATGGATTCAAAATGTTTTAATCATGAGCGTACATGTTGATCACCAAGCGTGTGGATGTTTGACTCAGGCGTATCATGGAACGCGCACGCTCAAACACTTGATTTGTCACCTCAATTAATGAGGCAGATCAAGTGGTCCACATTTTTTTGATTTTTTTATTTTAATTTTTATTCCTTTGATTTTCATTAATTCATATTAATTTTAATATTGATCCAAAAAATATGAGAGTTTCACCAAAAATTCTTAAATAAAATTCTCTTTCATTTTTTGAATTAAATTATTTTTTGGATCATTATTAATATTTTTCATGATTTAATTCATTTTGTGAATATTTTTAATTGTTTAAAAATACTTTTAAGTCTCCAAAAATTCTAAAAAAAATTCTCCAAGATCCTTTGACCTTGCTTGACCTATGATAAATCTCATGGCCATTTCTTTGGTGTTTTGATGAGGTTTTAGGAAATTGACCAATCAAATTTAATTTACTGTATTATTTTTAGTATTTTTAATTGAATAAATGCCAAATAAATTGTGTAGAGCCATTTTGATTGGCTTTGGAAGGTTGACTTGTGTTGTTGGGCCTTGGTCAAGGTTGATTTGACTTTGTTAAGTTAAGATCATTGGATTTAGGGGGTTGATGGAATGTACATTTCATCTCCCAAAATGAATGAATGATCTTAATTTGGTAAAAGTTCTCCTTTGTCCAATTTGAGTTTGATCCATTTCCCCTCCCTCTTCATCTCATTCCCCTTCCTTATTGCATTCATGTCATGGACCTATGATATCTCAATATCCTGAGGCTAGTTGATTGCAAAATCAACATAAGTATGGATGAAATTAGATCCCCCACTTTGCATATTCTTTTGTGTGTGATATGTTTCATGAGCATAGTTTATTATACTATGGCTCTAACATGCATTAACACCAAAATTCTATTGTTCGACTTCAAATAGTTGTGACTTCTACATAAGTCCAATTACGATTGCTTAACATAACGCTAAATTTTGACACAAAAGGCATAACATTATAGTTAGTGAGATTGTAAGTCTCCCCTCTTTCATGGTATTGTGTGGAAACTTGGCCTTTTTTCCTTCCTTTGGAAGATGTCTTGGTTCAAGGATCCATGCTTGTGATAAGTGGGTTGAGTGTTCTCCAAAGAATGACTTAAAACAAAAGCAAAAGCAATACTAATTTCTAACTCATTAACAACTAACATTTAATTCCAAGTCATTTACTTTTGATGCACTTTATTTTTAAGACTTATTCATTCGCCATTATTCATACCATTCTAATTTTTTATGTGAATGTCATTTTCACTTTGTCCATTTAGACCATATTTTTTTATATATTTTGTTTGTGTATATTATGTTTGTTTGTGTGGTCTTTGACCATTAATGTACATAATAAGAACAAAAACCCTAAAAAATATCTTGTGTGGACTGTTGGTTTGATCTGAGACAATTGGACTTAGAATTTAGGAAACATTCCCTATGCAAAGGACTTGGCCAATGCCAACTTTCATGTAACCAAGTGC
Source organism: Lathyrus oleraceus (assembly GCF_024323335.1). NCBI lineage: Eukaryota > Viridiplantae > Streptophyta > Magnoliopsida > Fabales > Fabaceae > Lathyrus > Lathyrus oleraceus. The sequence continues at coordinate 184,896,248 of NC_066584.1, read as the reverse complement.
TTGTAGCTTGAAACTTCATCTGATACATCATTGAAGATCCATTTGAGTTCATCTGCAACATGATCATTGTGAAGTTGTTATTTTGAACCTGTGACTTATGCATTGTGAAATTCATCTGCTAAATGGGTAAATTTGAAGAGGATCACGGAGTTGCTAAGCTTGGATGTGGCTATCTTTATTTGATGCCATGCTCTTCAAGTTGATATTTTGTGCATTGTTTGTTGCTTGATTCTAATATCCAAGGGAGTTTGGGTTTCTATATGACATTCTTGTCTATTGGATTGCAACCCATTGGTCAAATCTTTTCAACTCTCAACTTTTAAATTTTTGCTTAGGATTAGTCTCTTCATCTCCTCCCCATTTCTTTAATTTCAAAATCTCTCCCTCCTTTTAAAAATATTATTTGCTTGTGTTTGTAGATTTTCAAACTTTGACCACTTTTGCAAACTAGAAACTTTGGCCTTATGCCATTGCATTTTCAAATTTTCTTTTCTTAATCAAACTTGTAAATATACTTAACTATACTTGACTTAAAATTTTCAAAAGCCAAAAAGAACTAACTCATTCAAACCATTGTTAGGCCTTTGTGCCTTTCAAACTTAAATTTTTGTTAAAATGCAATGCATCCACTTTGAAATTTATACCACGGACTACGAGGTTTTGATCCCTCATTTTTATGTTGGTACGTAGGCACAAGTCTGAAGGTCTTGTCAAACACAAAAATATAATTAATGAATTCTTTTTTCATCCCCCCATTCTATTTGTTTGCAAACATCATTTGTACAAAAAACACATATGCACACAAGAAAGGGCTCCCTAGGAGTACCTAGGACACTTTGGGTGCTAACACCTTCCCTCTGTATAACCAACCCCCTTACCTGTAATCTTTGGCATTTTGTTAGTTTTAATTTGAAAACTTCTTATTTGTGGGTTTTGTTCGTACTTTTCCCTTTTCCCTTGGAAACAATAAAAGCGTGGTGGCGACTCTTGTTATTTGATGTCTAGCTTATCCATAGCTTAATGATCATGAATTTACCGCTACAGAAATTAAGTGGCAACTCTACTGGGGAGTAGTCTCCAGTGGGTTTAGCCTACTTTTTGTGTGTATATAATTGTATATTTTATGTATGTATATTTGTTTGTGTGATATAATTTTCTTGTTGTGCTTGGTGATCTCTGAGTTGTGAGATAAGTTCTAACCCGAACTTGAGTGAAATTAAGATAGGAGGATGGTATAGTCATGTTCAACTTGTGTGGAGTAGTCCTTAACAAGTTGGCTTGAGATCCATTCACTCAGTGGAGACCCTTTTGGATTTGGAAATCTCACACAAGTATTTATGGTTAGGCATTACTATCTCTGATTTAGGGTCCGAGAAGCTGAGGACCGTAGAACATTTAACCCCTCTTGGCCTATTTAGTACGTAGTGCGGAGACTATTCAAGTGTAGACTTGATAACAGTTGTTATGCGATACTACACTCAGACGAGTTTCTCTTGAGAATATTATGGGTTGATGAGTCAGTCATCCTAACCTGTAATATCCGGTAGATAGAATTAAGACTTTGGGAACTTTTTAGAACATGATCTACAGGTTTTATCCTTAGTTCACTCCCTTGGGGTGGTTCTTACCCAGACTCCATGCTCGTGACTTACAATAAACCCTTGATTCTTGGTTGATCCAATCAAGTCTTGTCAATATCAGTGGAACTTGGGTGTTGATAAGGTGAAAACCATAATCCACCAAAATGGATGATTGATTTTGACAATGACTTGATTCATCCCTTGACCTTTGTCTGTTTGCCTTGTGTGTGATCCCTTATTTGTGATTGTTGCATTCATGCATTCATGCGCATCATAACATTCATCACACGAAAATTTCAAGGAATTGAGGTGTTATTTGCAAATATTTTCAGACCATGGATTGTGGACGAAGGAACACTAAGAAGTACAGTTTCAGATGTCCCGACTTGAAAGAGTTAAGGAAGCTAGCATATTTTGTATTAGATCCCTTGGACTTCAAATAAATCCATGGGAAGCTTCTGTCTATCTTGTCTACTGATGTGGTTGAAGGACTCTTGAGTGTGCTAGTGCAGTTTTATGATCCTCTCTACCGTTGCTTCACTTTTCCCGATTATCAGCTAGTGCCTACGTTGGAGGAGTATGCCCATCTCTTGGGGATACCTGTTTCTAACAAAGTGCCATTTAGTGGATTGGAAGAGATTCCCAAATCTCATCTTATTGCTGAAGCTCTTCACTTGAAGAAGTCTAAGATAGAGGCTCATTGGGTGAAGAAATGAGGGTTGTTTGGGTTGCCATCTGATTTCCTCATCAAGGAAGCTACTGCTTTTGCTCAAGCCAGTAGTGTGGACGCTTTTGAAGCTATCTTCATGTTGCTCATTTATGAGTTAACTTTGTTTCCTAACATTGACGGTTTTGTTGATGTTAACGCCATTAGAATTTTCTTGATTGGGAATCCTGTGCCTACTCTGTTAGGTGATATGTACTTCTCTTTGCATCTAAGGAATTCTAAGGGTGGTGGAACTATTGTCTGTTGCATCCCTTTTCTGTATAAGTGGTTTATTTCTCACTTGCCTCAAACACCTGCTTTTGTGGAGAACAAACAATGTCTACGGTGGTCTCAGAGACTTGTGTCTCTCACTAATGATGATATAGTTTGGTATGATCCTTCTTTGAGCAGTTTGGAGATTATTGATTATTGTGGTGAATTCTCTAATGTGCCTCTCATTGGTACACAAGGAGGAATCAACTACAACCCTACTTTGGCTCGACGTTAACTTGGGTTCCCCTTGAAAGACAAACCTAATAACACTTTGTTAGAAGGTCTTTTCTATCAAGAGGGTAAAGATCCCTAACATTTGAAGCAGAAGATTGTGCAGGCTTGGCATAATGTGCATAGGAACGGAAGATCCGAGCTTGGTCCGTGCAATTGTGTAGCTTTGGAGGCTTACACTCTTTGGGTGAAGAAGAGAGCTTTGGAATTGAAGATGCCTTATCCTTGTGAGAGACCTATGTCTGTGGTTGTGGTTGAGCCATTAACTCTCCCTAACCAAGATGTAAAGGAGTTGGAAGATGCACTCGCCAAGATGAAACAAGAGAAGGATATGTGGGAAGAGCGTTTCTATGCTTTGACCAAAAAGCATGAGGAGTTGCAGCTTGAGTCTAAGGACAAAGATGCACTTATTGAGCTACTTGAAGACCGAGTGACAAAGAGACAGAGAGAGCCGGAGGTTTCATCTTCCTCTAGCATGCCTCAGCCTTCCATTGCTTAGAAGAAGATTGTTGATCGGCTTGTCCTCGAGAAGACTCAGATGAAGACTTCTTTTAAGACCGAGATCCGAAGCATTCAAAGGAAGTACGCGCCTATAGCCAGATCTTCTGACGTTGTTGTTAGGGATCCTTAGGATGACTAGTATCCTTTTCTCTTGTATTTTTCATTTGGTTTCTGAAATTGCACTCAGTGTAATCCTTCCAATTATATAAATAAAAGAGATTTTATGGTCATATCAAGTTGTTGCAATTATTGTTAAATATATATAAATTTGCAAATAATACAGTAAGTTCCTTGAAAATAAAAACAATCAAGCATTGCATTTCATGCATCATTTGCATAAGCAGGTTTCTCTTTCACCAGATGTCCCATTGGTGTTTCTTCTGTGCTTCAGGCAAGCTGACTCATTGATACCATACTCGCGCCAATCACTCAAGAATCATGAAACATCTTGAGTAAGAGAATAGAGACTTGAAAGAGGAGATCACCCGCCTGACTGCCATGATGGAGTCAGTTTTAGCTGCGCAGAGCCAGTCTTCTCCAACACCCACAACTCCTTCTCCTCAAAGGATTGTTATTTCAGAGGTGGCTACCTCTACTGTTCCTGTAACTGCTGCTCATTTCGCACCCAACATGCCTGCCGTATTCCCGTGGGGAATGCCGCCAAACTTTGTGCCCGAAGGCTTTGCGCTTACATTTGCTTCTATGTCGGCATCTAGCCCGGTCATGTCAGTGCCACCGCCTGTTGTGCATACCTTGCCTCGTGTGGAAGACACCTCACAGTCACCACACCGAATAAGATATCTAGGGACACCTCAGATATTGAGTCGAAATTATCAGTCAACATCTCATCTTCAACAGCGATTTGATTATACCTTTCTCTGGACGCTACTGTTGGATCGTTAAATTTCCTTTTGTTGAAGCTTGAGTTTTCCCTTTGTCTCGCAGGTACGTTAGTGCTAGACTCGGCTTTGTCTTTTTCACCAGCATCCCTCTAGGATTTCCTTCTCCTTTTCTCCCTTCTCCATTGAGACCTTATCATAGGGTTTTTTCCTTTATAATTCTCATAGACATGAGAGGTTCTCTCGTCGACCTGAAATTCCCTACAGTAAGCTAGCGATGAACCACTTTCGAACTCGAAGCTCTGCCATTTCCCTTGACCGCGTTTCCTACCCTTTACTGGCTTTACCCACTTCCCATTTGACACTTCCGTACTAGGTTTGAAAGAAATGGGTTTAGTAGCAGGACCTTTTCGCTTTGCTTCACCTACTGTCACCATCGGCCGTCTTGGACCATGGTATCTCCTTGGGTCGAAAGCCCTCATGGACTGAACAGCCGGTTGACTTTGAAAAGCTTTGTTACCCCCTTGGTGATTCACTCTCCTTACCCCTTTGATATTTTGGGCCGCCTTCTTGTCGAACATAGCGCTGCATCGAGGGCACAACATGACTTCCGATTGCTTCTTCTGGCACCTTCAAAGGAAGTTAGACATCGCTTCGTCCTTTTTAGGGAAGACGGTTTTATTATATTCTTCCTGTCGACATTCATCGTTAACTTCCATGGAGGTCTCCTGGGATATCTCGACCATATTAACCTCCATGTTGACATCTTCAGTGTTGTCAACTTTTGGAATTGTAATTGAAGGCCTTCAGTGGCCTTGTCTATCTGCACGAAACCATCAGTGGTTTCCTTGGTGATTATCATTAGTTTGGAACCTTCAGCGACCCCAGCGTCAGAGACATCAGCATTTTTTGGTGGAATCTCCCACAACTTTTTGAATGAAGTCATTAAGAGATTCCTGATCAAGGCATTTAGAAACCTTAGCCATAACAGGTTCATTGACAAAGTCTTTAGTGACTTCAGTCATATCGAAATCATCAGTGACTTCGACTAGGTTCACTTCCTTTGGCTCTGTATAATGGGCATCAGCTACTTATAGAGGATCATAGTCAATCTTCATCTGGCTCCGAGTTTTGTCTCCAAATTTGAGAGTCCCTTCTTGGATGGCATTCTGCACAAGATCCATGAAAAGAAAACATTGAGATGTCTTATGACCCAGAAAACCATGGTATTTGCAAAACCCTCTTTTCTTTATTTGTCCTAAAGGAGGTACTTTAGCACCCGTGGGGTACTATCATTTAAGCATTCTTAATTAACAAGTTAAAAATTTCGTCACATTTTGTAACGTCGAAAGCATAAGTTTTCTTGGGAAATTTATCATTCTTTTCTGGTTCGATAGGGTTTTTTCCATTCAAAGGGGCCAAAACTTTACACACATAAGGTGGCCATTGCTTCAATTCAGCAAGGTCGATCTCGTTTTCATCGAAGTCTGAAAGCCCGTTACAGGACCCTTCATCATCATTTCTGAAATCGACATAGGCTACCCTTTTATTTTTATTTGCCCTAGCCTTTTCTTCCTTCAAACATTCTAACTGTCGAACCCTATCAGCCAGTTGGGCCATATCTCTTAGATACTGGGTATCTAATTTCTTCCTAATCGAATAGTTATGCCCCCCAATGGCCATTTCAACTAGTTCATGCTCTGGAACTTGTGTAAAACACCTAACTTTGAGTAATCAAAACCTATTCAGATAGTCATCATTTGGCTCAGTAAACTTCCGTTTAATACTAGCCAGTTCCTTCAGACTTATCTTCGTTTGTCCTATGTAAAATTGCTCATGGAACATTCTCTCTAGTTGATTTCAAGTGTGGATTGAATTTTATGGCAAGGTAGTGAACCATGTGAAGGCATTCTTTGTGAGAGAACTTGGAAAAAACTTTATCCTAAGGTTCTGATTGTTTGACATGTCTCCTGCCTCAATTAAATTCTAGCCACGTGTTCGATAGTGGATTCAGTAGTATCCCCAAAAAACTTAGTAAATTTGGGGATTTTTGTTCTAGGGGGTGCTTCTGCTTGTAAGATATACTCTGACAGAGGTGATGTATAATTTGGCCTTTGAAGGCCAAAGTTTACCCCATTTCGAACCATAATCCTCTCGACCATGGTTGCTAGATTATTATCTGCTACTAAATCATCATATCGAACTTACCGTATGATATCATCGGCATTTTGGTTTCTATTTACCATTACTACCCTTGGTTCCCTTTCTCTGGGTATTTTTGGTTCGATCCTAGGGGGTACAACTCCTACTTCCTGATTCAGCATCTCTGGTTGCAGTTGATTTTGTGGGATCTGGTTGATAGTAAGGTCTTCTTCGAGGGTGTCTCTGGGGCTGAGGTACACCCAGGAATTCAGACATTCGTGCCACTTGCACTGTTATCTGTTGATTCGACTGAGCCATATTTTGAATCAGAGGATTTAATATGGTGTTCAATGTTTGGGTTAACATTTGGACCATCTCATGGTTACTTTCGTCCATCTGTTGTCTCCACACTGCTGCAGAGTTATTGGTAAGACTAGGTAGTTGTGTCTGGTGTCTCAAACCTAAGGATTGGTTATTTCGACCCATGTTAACCCCAGACTCTTGTACTAGAGAGTTTATGTTAACCACTGGTTCTGAGAATGTCGAACCAGCATTGTGTAAACTGGCCATCACTGAAGTTGGCATTCCATATGGCTGTTCTCGACCACCAAATGGTATCGAGAAACCATGGGGTACCAAAGGCCTGTTTGGAATATTTCCAATTGGTGAGGGAGTATGTGGAGGCCCCCTAGGCCCGATGTAAGTTAAAATCGGTTCAGTATGGGAGATCGAATGCGTTGGCATCGAACTCGCCATAGATGACACTATTTCAAACACATGCATTGTGGCCGTGTTCACCCATATCAAAGAAGAAAGGGGGCGTTATGTTACTGGTTGATGGATTTTGAGAGTTTTGGTTATCTGGCGCATTTAAATTCGCCATCCTCGTATGGGATTCTCTCTTTGGTCGTTGTTCGTTGTTTATGGCTACTTTACCACTCCTTAATAACATACAACGAATCCTTTCTGAAAAAGGGAGAAAATGAATTAACAATCAGAAATAAAAACAATTCCGAAAACGTTAGCACGGTCCCACTAGGCGTGCCAATTTGTTTACCTTGAAAATTGGTAAATAATTGTTGATCTTCCAAATTTCTAAATTAGGTTACTCACATGATCAATCAGATTGATCCTAGACATGTGCTAACTGTTTTTAAAGTGAATTCTAGTAACTATGAACACTTCGACAATGTCTGTGGAACTGATGATTAAAACTTAGACAGTAAAAAGCTAATATGAATTAAAGATAAAAACTGTAAAAGAACGTGATGATAACCAATTAGCAAAGGAAATGTTCGAAATAAATAAGTATTAAGACTGTTTGAAATAACAAAGTAAAAAAGACTATTTGAAATAAAGAAGTAAAAAGATGTATTTCTGGAAAAGTAATTGTATTGCTTCAAAAGAACTAACAATGGTGTAAACAAACATACATTTCTTAATTTAAGGTTCCTCTTCACATGGGTACTTGGTAAATTTTACAGACTCTATACACACTTTGACACACCACTTGATCTTAAGACTAAGACCCTTTATTTATACTCAATCGAAATAACTGTTTATAACGACCCTTCAATCACGTCGAGACACATGGCACTTTGCATGGATGCAACTATCCATTATGCCCCACGTGTACCTTCAGCAGTTTCATATAAGAGCAAAGTTCCCTCCTTTATTTGAATTTTGAATCTCTAATCGAAAACCATTTTCAACCATTTGAAGAAATATATCTAAGTCTTAACTGCACGGTGGCCCTTACTACCCAGGGACTTCCGACTGAGTCTCTTTAATACTCTACCCGGTCGAAACATCTCTTCATGGTTGAAACATCTCTATATAGGATTTCCCTTTTGGTAATTCTACAGTGGGCGTCGAAATTATGAGCTAACATGATGTTGGTTAGAGCTTGGATTAGATTAAGGATTTATGTGAATTTGGAATTCAATTCCTGAGTAAATTTTAATTAGGTTAGGATTAGGAATTAATTTGTGTTGGGTTTTAATTAAGATTAAATTTAAGTACTTTAATTAGAATTCCTGTTTTAGAATAAATATAAATTTATGTCAAATTAATTTTTTAGGATTTAATTAGTTTAAATTTTAATTAGGTTTTGTTAAAACTAACTAATTGTTTTGCATAATTAGGTATAATTAGGAGTAGTTCTTGATTAAAATTTAGATTCTATTTTCCTAATTAATCCACTTTTGACATAATGACTATTTTTCCCTTAGGGCTTAGAATCCTGATTTTAAAAGGCATGACCCCTTAGTTTAGGGTCTTGATCAAATTTTGTCTGATTTTATCTAGAGTGACTTTGCGTACTGGGCATAGGCCCTAGCTATTCAAAGCACTCGTCCTTGTTCATAGAATTTAGTGCAATTTGAATCATGCATTTGACAAGTCTTATTCAAGCAAGCATATCAATCATTTACCACTTCAATAATAGAGAATCTCTTACTATTGACAACTTATGGTTGTACCCCCTCTCTCAATCGAGTCTTTACCCTGAGAGTCATGGACTCTGACACTTATTCATAGCCTTGTAAGGGGATAAACCTTGGCATTTTTTCTTTTCCTTGAAAGGTGATAAACCTTGGCACTGTTTCTTCGCCTTGAAAGGTGATAAACCTTGGCACTTGTTCCTCACCTTATAAGGTGATAAACCTTGGCTATTCGATTTATTTCTTTGCCTTGAGAATCATGGACTCTGGCATATGTTTCTCTTTGCCTTGATAGGTGTTAAACCTTGGCTATTCAATTCAGTCCTTTTCCATGAGAGTCATAGACTCTGCCATCTATTTCTCCTCTCCCTATAAGGTGATAAACCTTGGCAATGCAACTTAGTTCTTTCCCTGAGAGTCATAGACTCAGGCATCTGTTTCTCTTCTCCCTGTAAGGTGATAAACCTTGGCAATTCAGTTCTTCGCCTTGGGAGGTGATAAACCTTGGAAGTTCAGTTCCTCGACATCATCAGTCATAAACTCTGGTAGTGATACCTTGCCTAGAAGGTTGTAAACCTTGGCACTTCTTTTTCAGCCTTGAAGGGTAATATACTCTGGAAAATCAATCTTGTTCCCTTTCTTTCCAGCCGTAGTAGGTTGAGCTATGATTGCTCTGATTTTCTCATTGCACGATGAGAATACGTAGGCACGAGGGTTCGAATCCTTTGCGAGCATACTTATTTATTCCTCCCACCTTAGAGCATCATTCATATCTTTCATGATACAGTATCTACCTTCAATCATTAAACCGTTCACCCCAGTGACATATTGTTTCTTTGAGACCGAAATGCACTTCCTTTGGAATTCCATATACACCCTTTCAGGACCATATAATGGCAAATCTGCATTTATACCTACAGCTGTATGGCTCGTACCCATACATTTTATTCTGTCCTTTTTTTGGATAAGACGTCGTTTCCCTCTATGTACAAATTCCATTTCTCCTATGGATTCCCATATATCTTGACCTTTGGCATCAAATTATACCTCTTTAGTGACTTGTTTTCCGAATATTCAATTATGTGACTTTGGTCATTCATCCATTCATTTACATGACACAATCATATTCTACCTTCATTAACTCCACGTGATATATTCTATCTTTGAGCCAAATATACTATCTCTTTGAGCTCCATCTTGTATCTCCTTATGAACCAAGAGCTGTTTGGCTCGTATCCAAACACTTAATTCTCTTTTTTTCCGGCTATACCATATAGTGGAAGATGCTTCTGACTAGTCCACATATTGGTTAACTCTAGTTTTACTCTTGGGGTTCATATTTCACCCTTTGTTAGAGTTCAAATCAGATAATCCTTTGGTTCAGACCATACCTCGACCACAATTCTTTTCACCTCCCACCACTAGTTCTATGAACTATGGAGCTCTGAATTCCTTATTGCACTATAAGGATACATAGGCATGAGGGCCCCAATCCTTACCGAGCACTTTATCTATTTCTTTCCTTTTCCTCCCATTGTTTTGCGAGTAATCTTTAGATATAACACCCATTCGATCAAGAATAATCAAAATGGTTCC